>NW_004444151.1:923766-971653 GCF_000243295.1 Trichechus manatus latirostris
TGTTAACCAATGTCATAAAACAGCACGTGTGTTACTGTTACATGAGAAACTATCTGTTCTGTAAGCCTTCACCTGAAGTACAATAAAATATTAAAAAAGAAAAAATTGGACCAATTGAAAGCAAAGGATCATTTAATTCAAAAAGAAAAATGTGTATTTATTCAGAGAATTGTTTCCATTCGTAGAAAAAGAATCAACATTTTAGCGGACAAAATGATGATAATTTTGCCTTAATCCCACTATTTAACCAATTTAAATCTCCTCTGATTAAAGATAATTCCAGCATTTTAAAGATCAAAGCTTCTCTGGCTGGTTGATTCCTTTAGGTTCTAATTTTACACTCTTAATCAAACTCTACAGTCATTTCAAAAAATATCTAAATTTGAAAAAGTGGTAATATTACCTCTCCCAACAAAGAGAAAATAACAATTTTCCCTACAGGAAGTTATTTTTTCTGGTAAGTGATAATTACACATTAATCATCCCACTCCATGGCTGGAACACTCTGCTTTTCTTAACTTGCTGAGAACCCTCAACTTGGATATTAAGCTGTGAAAATGCCACTGTTTCCAGCAAAGCCTCTCCAAACACCAGACTATCTGGCACAAATATCTCCCCTCCTACCACCTCACCTTTTAAAATATAATATCCTAGTACTGGAGGGATTATTTCCAACTAGCCCTTCAAAATCCATAATTTTACAAATGAGAAAACAGATACTCATAGAAATTAGTTCCCTGAAGTCACACAATTATTTATTTTTATTCTTGACTAACACCTAAAGAAAGAGAGACCAGGGAGATTAGCACCTTGCTGAGGACCAGTCCAGCCGGGGTTCTGTTTAGCTCCAAACCACACACGTTTTCCCATTACTAGATGCCACCTAAATGTTACTGAGTTTGCCTTCCTGCCCCTGGCCCAATAACCCTATTTCTTTTAACTTCCACTTAGAACCCACATACCTTTCTAATTCAATCTCTTCTTTGCTGTACTCTCTTCAGCTTTATGATAGAATTATTTAAAAATGTAGTTAACACTGAGATGCACATATTTGATTGAGGCCAGGGCCATCTGCTCACAAGCAGAGGCGTAACTAGGGTATGACAGGTGTTGCATCAGCCCTGGGCGTGTGGCACCACTGAGCAGTTTCTATTAACCCAGTACGACCAGCAGCCTATCTATAGAAAATGGCGCCTGTAGCAAGCACTAAATGGCGCCCCTGTCCAAACATCTACACCCCTCTTTTAGATAACTTTACCATAATATCAGCTCAAAAATACAAGTCAAGCTCGTTAGTCTTTTACTTAACACGTTACACTGCTTGAGGAAGGTCGTTGGGCCAGACGGGGTTAATAGAAACTGCTCAGTGGTGCCATGCGCCCAGGGTCAGTGCACTACCCTAGATAACCCACTGCTCGGAAAGGGCAAGATCCAGATGTTACTAAGCTTGTACAGCATCCAGGACAAAGAGACTGGTGCTCATCAAACACTTTTTGATGTGATTGATGATTCTAAGACCTCCTAGAAGATTTAAGAAAGACTCAGCATTTGGTGCTTCCACAGATTCTGGCATGTAAGGGGATTTGCCGGCACAAAACCGATTCTGAAACTCCGTAGTATCAACTGAATTTCTTACAATGTGAATATTCTCAAGTTTCCTTCTTTTTTCTTTGCAGTAAAAGTTTTAGGAAGTTTATATGAATTAATAAAAAGCCAAGGTCTAGGAAGCCAATCTAGCTTTCAACATGCTTTTATTGATCTTTCAGGTAAACCTATTGTGAATATTATGAGCCAAGCCCAGATCACCAACTTCAAACAGAATTGGAGGTACCTGTTGAGAGTTACTTTGGCAGACAGGCTTTTACTAAAGCCAGCAGAGCAAAGGTGAGGATAAAAAAGTTGCTTAATTAACATTTTAGATGTGTTGTAGGTTGAGTGATTCAAGGCAGCTTATTAAACTCTCCCTCTTGCATTCTGGAGGGTATCCTTCGTCTTTCCTGTTTTACAGATGTAATCAATTTGATTCTAACATCTAAACACATTAGCATAGGGAAGCTTTTTTGTAATATGCTAGGGTTCTTTTATATTTGGTCTTACGAGTTAGTTATCTTGCTTGAAGATACCAAACAATTTAACTATATCCAATACAATGGAAAAAAAATCGCAAAAAAATTGTCACTTCTTAGAAACAGAGAACATTTTCCAACCACCAGAAGTGCTTTTTATTCCCTATTTTCCACATGGATAAAGGGAACAATAACACGATTCCTCTTCACTATCACCTCCAAGGAGTCTCTGGATATGCAAGTGGTCAAGGATCTCTGCCACTAACTGAAAGGCTGGAAGCTTGAGTTCACCCAGAGGTGCCTCGGAAGAAAGGCTTGGTAACCTACTTCTGAAAAATCAGTCATTGAAAACTCTATGGAACTCAGTTCTACTCTGAAATGCATGGGGTTTCCCATGGGTCTATGTGACAGCAACTTTTTTTTTGGGGGGGGGCAGGGGGCTGTTGTTTCTTTTTTAATCATATCCAAAGTCCAAACTCTTTTACACACAAGGAAGAGTTGTGACAATTCCTACATTTTGAGAGGTGTCTAGTCCAACTTTTTCCAATGTACTTAAATAGGTTTAACTCATAAATGGTAGGAAGCTAGAGGCATAGGCATTATTAGTATTACTGCCACAGTCACTGCCGCCTAGTTCCTTGGCCTACACCTCCAAATAAGCCATAAACGTACTCATAGGTTCCATATGAAAAAAAAAAAAAATTTACTAATCATTGCAGGCCAAAAACATTTCAGTGAAAATATCCACCCAGTGATATACATCACAGTGGTCAAGCACATGGGCCTTGATCACTAATGCCTTGATCTGAAACATAGCTCCACCACTTACTAGCTGTGTAACCACTGGCAAGTCAGTTCACCTCCCTCTGCTTAAGTTTCCTCATCTGTAAAATTCAGGTAATAATAGTAACGACTCCATAAGTTTGTTGTGACAAGGAAATATTGACTGTTGTTAACTTTGCAGCTTATGTTATCTGTGTATATTATATCAGCCAAATGAATGGCCAGGCAGATTTTTACTTTCTCAGTCCAAGCTGAATTTTACTTTCTTAATACAAAACTAGACAGAATGTCAATAAAAATTAACTATTTTAAAAGAAAAACTGCCCTTCACTCAGATTCATATACTATAAACTCAAGTTAAATCTTATTTCATCCACTTTCTCCCCATATTACTATAAAACATATCCAAGATACATAACTTTATCTGTAATTATTTTAGGATGCATATCTAAAAGATAAAAATTATGTTCAAGATTAAAACAACATTACTAAAATAAGATTATAATACCTAAAATCAATAATGGCTAATACTTTCAAATATCTAGTCAATGCTGAAATTTTCCATCTTGCTGTAAAATCTTTTTTACTTGAATCAGGACTCAAATATGGTCCACATATAGAGATTAAATAATGTGTCTCTTAAATCTCCTTTGATCTATAGCTTTCCCTCTCAATCTTATTTACTTTTTACTTGTGATTCATTTGTCGATGAGACTAGGCACTTGTTTTGTAGATTTTCCCACAGTCTGGATTTTTTAATTGCATCTCCATAAAGCTTTTCTTTTTTTTAATGTTCGTCTGACTTTTGACTTCTATATTTTTTGCAAATTTGTAGTTGAATCTAAAGGACTGATTAGATTCAGTTTGATATTTTAGCAAGGCTATTTCATAGTAGGTGGTGTTTTCCTCCATTAGTAGGAAGTATGTGACTCCAGCTCTCTTTCTTTTTATGATGTTAGCAACCATTGATGCATAATGGCTAGATCAATTCATTCTGAAAAAAACCCATTGCCATCCAGTTGATTCTGGCTCATAGTGACCCTATAAGACAGAGTAGAACTGCCCAATAGGGTTTCCAAGGCTGTAATCTTTATGGAAGCAGGCTGCCATGTCTTTCTCCCGTGAAGTAGATGGCTTCAAATCATAGACCTTTCGATTAACAGTGAGCGCTTAACCACTGCGCCATCAGGGCTCCTATTAATTCATTACCCTTTACTGTTGAGTCAATTCTGACTCATAGCATCCCTATCGGACAGAGTAGAACTGCCCCACTGAGTTTCCAAGGAGTAGCTAGTGGATTCATACTGCCAACCTTTTGGTTAGCAGCCAAGCTCTTAACCGCTGCACCACCGGGTCTCCATTAATTCATTAGGGGTTGCTAAATGTTGATATTTTAATTTTATCATTTATTTCTTAATTTATTGGCCATGAAAAGATAAATGTGTATTCATCTACTACTTACATAACCAGTGGTACAGTTATATAGAAAAGGCAAAATGAATTAAGTTTCAAAATACTCCATTCCCCAATGATGACCAATAATTTTTAATATATCACTAAGAACTCATGGATTTAAACATATTCGATGTGTTTAAAACTATTGAAGTTATTATCCATATTGATGCTCAAATCGTCCCATGTTTGGCTAGAGGAAGCCTTTCCAAGTTGTCTCTGGAGTCTTTTTTACACAACCTCAGTAGTCTTTGATAGCATCCTTGATATCTGCCATAATAAAATGTTGAGGCTCACCTTGTACATTTCTGTCCTAGATCCCAAATCAGTCATATCTGCAAGGAGTTCTAGTTCCTTTCAGTAGGAAACAATATAGTTGATAGAATGCTATATCTTCTCTCCTTCTTTCCATAAATACTTTTATGAAATATATATATTAAAGTATATATAAGAAATATATTTATACATATTTAATAAATATATAGAAGAAATAGGTTTATTAAAAATCTACACATACGAACACATGACCTGGGATAAGTACAAAGATTTATTTCATGTGAAAGTATCTCATTTTCCCTCTCTACAGGCTTGTTTCCTTCTGCCTGTAAACCCACATGCACGGATTAAATCTAACTCTGTGCCCCCTCTTCAGTGCCTAATACATGTTGGAATGTAATTAAATGTTAGCTCATTTAAAATAAACCTTTTGTGTTTCATGATCTCTCTCTTTCTCTCTCTTTCGTGTGTGTGTGTGTGTGTGTGTGTGTGTGTGTGTGTGTAGTTGTACCAAGAACCCTGATGGTGCAAACATTTAAGTGCTTGGCTGCTAACCAAAAGGTTGGAGGTTCGGATCCACCCAGCAGCTCCACGGGAGAAAGACCTGATGATCTGCTTCCTTAATGATTACAGCCATAAAACCCTATGGGGTAGTTCTACTTGTATCATTGTGTCACTATGGGAATCAACTCGATAGCACCCAACAACACCAACAACGTACCTGTATCATTTGGTTTGGAAGTTGCAGACACCATGACACTTTATCCTTAAATATTTCAGCACATATCTCCTAGGAATAAAAACATATCATCACTATGACCTTCAAAAATTAACAATTGTTTTATAATAATATTTAGTATTTAGTCCATATTCAAATTTCTCCAATTCTCCTAAGATTATCTTTTATAGCTGTTTTCCCAGAACCAGGGTCCAATCTAGGTTTGCAGATTGCATTTGGTTATGTACATTTGGTCTCATAGTCTAGAGGAGTCTCACCCCTCTATTTTCTCAAGTTATCAGCTTTTTCAAGGGTCCAAAATAGTTGTCCTGTTGAATGTCCCACCTTTTAAATTCTCAAGATTGTTTCATCATGACATTCTATTTCCCTTAAACTTAAGGAATGTCATGGAAAAAGAATTCTACTTGAACATTTAGGAAGGAGTTTAACCCAGGGAATATCCACCTACAATTGTGGTTTGCAGCAGAAAACTACGATGAAGTGCCAAAACCAAAAAATAAACCAGTTGCCATTGAGTCGATTCCAATTCATGGCAACCCCATATGTTACAGAGTAGAAGGGTGCTCCATAGGGTTTTCATGGCTGTGACATTTCAGAAGCAGATTGCCAGGCCTTTCTTCCTAGTCTATCATAGTCTGGAAGCTCCACTGATGCCTATTCAGTATTATAGCAACACACAAACTACCACTGATAGACAGGTGGTAGGTGCACATGAAGCACATTGGTTCAGTTCACACGCATAGAAGGCAGTTGAACCACCAATGTCTCGGTAGGAATCAGGTAAGATATTAAAAACATTTAACAACACTGCTGTTCCAGGTGTGAATGTTTAGTCTCTTGATTATAGTATGGTGGAGGCATAGGTGGAGCACTGGTTGAGCACTCGGCTGCTAACTGAAACGTTGGCTGTTGGAACCCACCAGCCACTCTGCGGGAGAAAGATGTGGCAGTCGGCTTCCGTAAAGATTACAGCCTTGGAAACCCTCTGGGGCAGTTATGCTCTGTCCTACAGGGTCACTATGAGTCAGAATCGACTCCACAACAATGGGTTTGGGTTTGGAGGTATAGATTTAGAGGAAGGAAGGGCCTGGGTGTCTAGGGAAGTATGGGACACTTAGGGGCCTTAAAAAAAACAGATATTTATCGGTTAGGTTAACCAAAAGGTCCGCAGTTAAAACCCACCAGATGCTCCTTGGAAACCCTATGGGGCAGTTCCACTCAGTCCTATAGGGTCACTGTGGGTCGGAAGTGACTCCAATGCACCTAACAACAACAACAAGGCTTGTTTCCTTCTGCCTGTAAGCCCATACACAGGGATTAAATCTAACTCTGTGATGTCTTCAGTGCCCAGTACATGTTGGAATGTAATTAAATGTTAGCTCATTAAAAATAAACGTTTTGTGTTTCATGATTCTCTCTCTCTCTTTCTCTTTTTCTCTTTTCCATGCACCAAGTAACTACCCTTTTACAACTATGCATATACCTAAGATAGGTAAACATAAACAAATATCCATTCAAAATATTCCAGGGCATGCAGTCATTACAACAGAAATCTGATTTAAGTACAGTTTTAAAGCCCACCATCATGTACCAAAGGCTTAAAAAGTGATCTTTCCTTTTTCTGTATTGCTCAGTAAAATCCTGTCAAATCCTCTGGTTTATTTTACTATGAAGCATTACTAGACTGAACCATGATCCTTATCGGTGACATACGTGTAGGGGTATGGGGATGGTATTTTTATCATCTTTCATCCTCATAAATGCACCCATGTCTCACAATTTTAAATTACCTGGTCAGTGGATAGAGGACAGGCTTACTGTCTGACGATATGAAGAAAAACTCTTTACGGGTCTATGTTCTTAAGAGAATACTTCCGCTAAGATACTAATATAGGAACCTCCCTTTAAACAAAGACATGTTTTAAACATTTTTCAAATTTCTTTTAATATAATATTTTAAACAAATCTGCTTTATCTTTAGCAGGTCATTTAATTTCTTTGTGCTTCAATTTCCTCAGCAATAAAATGGGAATAACAATAATGGCCCTATCTGCTATTCAGACGGAAACCCTGGTGGCGTAATGGTTAAGAGCTACGGCTGCTAACCAAAAGGTCAGCGGTTTGAATCCACCAGATGCTCTTTGGAAACCCGATGGGGCAGTATTACCCTGTTCTGCAGGGTCACTATGAGTCGGGATCAACTCGACGGGAACAGGTTTGTTTTGTTTTGTTTTGTTTTTACTATTCAGATACAGAGCCCTGGTGGCACAACGGTTAAGTGTGAGGTTGGTGGTCCAAACACATCCAGCGGCTCTGCAGGAGAAAAGACATGGGCGATCTGCTCCTGTAAAGATTCTGTTCTGTCACATGGGGTCGCTGTGAGTTGAAATTGACTCAATGGCACCTAACAACAGCTATTCAGATGTTTCTCAAAGTAAATTGAAACAATAAAAGATAGACACAAAATCTCTTTGAACGCAATAACACTCATTAATCTCATTATTTACAAAGCTGGAAGGAAACTTAGAGATCATTTCAGTCCCCAATTTTAGATGAAAAATTAAAATATTGAGAGAGGAAGTAACTAGATGACTCCAGGCAATTCTATGTCTCCTTTTTAAAGAGCTAATGCAATCAAGTTTTTTTTTTAAATAAAGTAGTTATTGAAATGTACTAAGAAGACATGCTACATAGCTTTAGCACAACAAAGTACAAAGGCGCCTTAGATATCTCAACATAGACACTGGAAACTTAAGAACTAAGTAATAATGTCTTCATAATTCTAAGAGAAAATTATTTTCATTACAATTTTATAGCAGCCAATGGATCAATCAAATGTGAGAAATGTCAGTTCTATAGCAGCCAATTAATCAATCAAATGTAAGAAAATAGATACTTTTAGATATGCAAAGACCCAGAAAAAGTATTTCATTCACCATTTCTTAAGAAGGTGTACTCCAGAGAAATAAGGGAATGATAAAAATAAATACTGCAAGAAAAAGTAAGCTGTAAGAAACTCTGGGGGATTGGGGGGGAGGGAGGCTCAGTGCACAAGAAACTAGATTCACATCATATTCTTTCTTTTATACTGATCAATAAAAATAGACAAGAATAAACAAATTGTTGGATTGTCAAATCACTCAAGAATCAGAGATTTTACTTAGTACTAAATTTTTGTATTAATTCAAACAATATGGATAATTGTGAAACAGGGGAGCCTGGGACCACCAACGTAGCTGCCCAGTTTCTGCCTTACAACATTAGCACATTATTGGCCGAGATTTAACATATGAGGTCTCAAGGTAATACATGTGGGCATCACTTACCTAAAAGGGTCCTTTTCAGTCATGAAACATCTCCTTTTACACTGTGATAATTACATATCTGACATTGACTTTTTCCAAAAGGCCACGTCTCGTAAATCTATAAATTCCAAGTTTTCTGTCAAAATGGATTATTTTGTTCTTCCTTTCTTCTTGCCCTCTTTTTCCTCTCTACTAGTGTCCCCAGGTCAGGAAGAATGGGATACAGACCAGTGGCTAACCTGTCTCCTTCACACTAGTCATAATAATGTGAACAATATTTATCGATTTTTCAGATTCTTCAACTTTTAGAAACAATCTACAACAAATCATAAGTTACTTAATCATGGTTAATAATACAATGGGATGTCATCAAGCTTGAAATGTAAGAATAAAGAGGACAAAAGTTTGGGTTAGAATGGAAGATGAAAGCTGAAAGAAATGTTAGAAGTGCTAATCGCCTCACCTTCAAAGTAGAGAATCAAGAAACACTGTCTATAATTGACCAAATAAGAAATGAATATGTAAGTATATTACTTAAAATTACAGAGACAATGAATAGAGGAACTAAAATATAATTATACTGGTTGGGAGGGAAAGAAAATGTATGTTGCTGCCGGTAAGTGACCTAAGATTCTATAGATCATATCTAAAATTAATTAAAACATATAGACATAAGCATAGTGTTTTGAGCTATGGACATAATTGCCAGAAGACATTGTGAAAGGAGTTAAAAAGATGTCCCCTTTGGAGAACGGACTGTGGGGCAGGAGGCTTGCTTTTCCTTATAAGCTCATCTGTTCACTGTATTTTTTTAACTATTGGTGGCCAGTGGTTAAGAGCTCGGCTGCTAACCAAAAAGTCAGCAGTTCGAATCCACCAGCCACTCCTTGGAAACCCTATGGGGCAGTTCCACTCTGTCCTATCGGGTTGCTATGAGTCCAAATCTACTCTAGGGCAACGGATTTGTTTGTTTGTTTTGATAGTTGTTGTTTTTTTTAATTCAATTTTTATTTATTTTGTTGTTGAGAATATTCACAGCAAAACATACACCAATTCAACAATTCCTACACGTGCAATTTAGTGACAATTGATTACGTTCTTCGAGTTGTGTAACCATTCTCACTCGTCTTTTCTGAGGTGTTCCTCCCTCATTAACATAAACTCAGTGCCCTCTAAGTTTCCTATCCAATCTTTAGAGTTGCTGTTATCAACTTGATCCCATATAGATAGTTCTTAAAAGAGGATGGTTGTTTTAATTATTAAAATAAATAAATAAATGTTCCAACATGTACACATCTGGGTCCACACTGAGGCCAAAACAGCTAAATGGAGGCATAATTGACCTAGGCCAATTCCAAAACCACAAGCATAGTCAGGAAAATTTCCCCAAAGAGAAGGTGAACACTGGGGTCGAAAGTTAGGCTCTACAACTACCACTGTTCCTTCTAACACTGCAATTCCCCCTGCTATTGTCCTTCAGTACTCACTTCCCCTTCAAGAACTGCACTCTCGAGTTTTATAAGGGCATATAGAGATTCGCTACATAGTACATTTTTTCAGCACCCCTTGCAACTAGATCTGGCCATGTGACTTAGTTCTCTTAATGAGATATGAACAGAATTGATTTTTGCTACTTCCAGGTTGTGCCCTTAAAAGGAATGAACTTCCTTTGCCCTCTCTTATCTTCCCACAACCCATTGCAAGAATTGGATCCAGAGATGTAAGCCAGATTTTGAAGATGGCAGAGACTTTTAACCAGGATTAGACTACTTCTCTATTACGTTATATGAGACAAAAATATACTTCTGAATTGTTTAAGTCACTGCATTTTTGCATCTCCCTTATATTAGCCTGTACCCTAACTAATACCTCCTACCTTCATTGTCAGTCAGCCTTAGAGATTTTGACGTTTTTTTTTTTTAAAGGAATTTAGTAGTTGGTCTGCCTAGTTTCGATGATTATAATTGCATTATCTGCATCTGGTTTAAAAAACTGCTATCAAAACAGAGCACTCACTATGCTATGAAGTCAGAGGTACTTAAATTTTGGCCCTATAGCTATCAATGGGAAGGTTTCCTATCACTTGATACCTGATTTCCCCAAACCTGAGCAAGCGGTTTTGTATCGATCCATGCATTTAAACAATCATTTATGCATTAATTCATGAATTCACATTGACTGTTCACAATGCGCCCTGTTCTGAGCTATTTATCTGGGTGGTGGGGGAAGGGAAAATTCATAGACATATAAACATTTTCTCTACTCACTCCAAAGAGCATCTTTTGGAGAAGTAATACAGTGCCATGATTAATAGAAGGACATGGATTCATATTCTGGGTCTGTTGTTAGTTGCCCTCGAGTCAGCGCTCACTTATGGGGAACTTACGCATAACAGAATGAAATGTTGCTTCGTCCTGAGCCATCCTCATGATCTTTGATATGTTTGAGTCATCGTTGTGGTCATAGTAAGCACTAAATAAAATTTAACTATACTGTTATTATACTTAGAGAGATGAGACATATATACACACTAATAATTCTTGGAAACATGTCACACAGCAAATTATGACATGGGGGACCACTACATATTTGTCATTGATGAATTTTCAGACACTGGAAGTGGGAGAGAATGTTCCTCTGGTTCTACTGATCATATAACCAAGGAATTAATTGGAAGTCTAGGCCATTAATACCAAGTTCATTTTTACATGTGTGTCATTTCATGTAGTATCTCATTCTCTTCATTTTGTTTGTATAGGATTTTCTTTCCTGAATTACTGGTCCATGTGTATAGTTACCGTTTATTTTGGTGAAAAAAGGTATTTGCAATGAAGAAGTTATTGATCTTGCAAAATTCTATCATGTGATCTCAACCATCATTTAGTGTCAAATTCTGCTTGTCTACTGATAGTCACATACAATTCTGTCAATATTCACAGCTTTACTTGAATTTTCAAATGCATGTATCCTTATGTAGATTTCCAATTCTATTTTGGTCAAGTGATTTCCTTGATTTCCCTGTTGTTGCGGTTAGGTGCCCTTGAGTCCGTTCCAACTCATAGCGACTCCATGTACAACAGAATGAAACACTGCCCAGTCCTGTGCCATCCTCACAATTTTTCTTATGGTTGAGCCCATTGTTGCAGCCACTGTGTCAGTCCATCTCCTTGAGGGTCTTCCTCTTCTTCTCTGACCGTCTACTTTACCAAGCATAATGTCTTTCTCCAGGAACCGACTTATCCCTCCTGATACAGTGTCCAAAGTATGTAAGCCAAGTCTTGCCATCCTTGCTTCCAAGGAGCATTCTCACTGTACTTCTTCTGAGACAGATTTGTTCCTTCTTCTGGCAGTCCATGGTATATTCATTATTCTTCGCCAACACCATAATTCAAATGCATCAATTCTCCTTTGGTCTTCTTTAATCATTGCCCAGCTTTCTCATGAATATGAGGTAATCAAAAAAAACTATGGCTTAGGTGAGGCACACCTTAGTCCTTAAAGTGACATATTTGTTTTTTTAACACATTAAAGAGGTCTTTTGCAGCAGATTTGCCCAATGCAATGCATCTTTTGAATTATTGACTGCTGCTTCCATGGGCATTGATTGTAGATCCAAGTAAAATGAAATCCTTGACACTTCCATCTTTTCTTCATTTACCATAATGTTGCTTATTGGTCCAGCTCTGAGGATTTTTGTTTTCTTTATGTTGAGGTGTAATCCATGCTGAAGGCTGTGGCCTTCGATCTTCACCAATAAGTGCTTCAAGTCCTTTTCACTTTCAGCAAGCAAGGTTGTGTTGTCTGCATATCACAGGTTGTTGATGAGTCTGCCTCCAATCCTGATGCGCTGTTCTTCTTCATATAGTTCAGCTTCTCAGATTATTTGCGTAGCATACAGATTTACTCCCAAGTGTCTATCAGTTTGTTGTACTGTGGGGGGCTTGTGTGTTGCTGTGATGCTGGAAGCTATGCCACTGGTACTCAGATACCAGCAGGGTCATCCATGGCAGACAGGTTTCAGCTGAGCTTCCAAACTAAGACAGACAAAGAAGAAGGACCCAGCAGTTTATTTCTGAAAATAATTAGCCAATGAAAACCTTATGAATAGCAGCAGAACATTGTCTGATATAGTGCCAGAAGATGAACCCCCCAGGTTAGAAGGCACTCAAAAGACAACTGGGGAAGAGCTGCCTTCTTAAAGTAGAGTCAACCTTAATGACTTGGATGGAGTCAAGTTTTTGGGACCTTCATTTGCTGATGTTGCACAACTCAAAATGAGAAGAAACAGCTGCAAACATCCGTTAATAACTGGAATGTGGAATGTACGAAGTATGAATCTAGGAAGATTGAAAATCATAAAAAATGAAATGGAACACATAAACATCGATATCATAGGCATTAGTGAGCTGAAATGGACTGGTATGGGCCATTTTGAATCGGACAACCATATGGTCTACTATGCCGGGAATGACAGCGTGAAGAGGAATGGTGTTGCATTCATCATCAAAAAGAACATTTCAAGATCTATCCTGAAGTACAACGCTGTCAGGATAGGATAATATCCATACTCCTACAAGGAAGACCAATTCATATGACTATTATTCAAATTTACACACCAACCACTAAGGTCAAAGATGAAGAAATTGAAGATTTTTACCAACTTCTTCAGTCTGAAATTGATCGAACATGCAAACAGGATGCATTGACAATTACTGGTGATTGGAATGGGAAAGTTGGAAACAAAGAAGAAGGATCAGACGTTGGAAAATATGGCCTTGGTTATAGAAATGATGGCTGAGATCGTATGACAGAATTTTGCAAGACCAATAAATTCCTCATTGCAAATACCTTTTTTCACCAACATAAACGGTGACTATACACATGGACCTCACCATATGGAATACACAGGAATCAAACTGACTACATCTGTGGAAAGAGACGATGGAAAAGCTCAATGTCATCAGTCAGAACAAGGTCAGGGGCTGACTGCAGAAAAGACCATCAATTGATCAAATACAAGTTCAAGTTGACACTGAAGAAAACTAGAACAAGTCCACAAGAGCCAAAGTACGATCTTGAGTATATCCCACCTTAATTTAGAGACCATCTCAAGAACAGATTTGATGTGTTGAACACTAATGACCGAAGACCAGACAAGTTGCGGAATGACATCAAAGACATCATACATGAAAGACATCATACATGAAGAAAGCAAGAGGTCATTAAAAAGACAGAAAAGACCAAAATGGATGTCAGAAGAGACTCTGAAACTTGCTCTTGAACGTTGAGTAGCTAAAGCAAAAGGAAGAAATGATGAAGTAAAAGAACCGAACAGAAGATTTCAAAGGGCAGCTCAAGAAGACAAAGTAAAGTATTATAATAGCATGTGCAAAGAGCTGGAGACAGAAAACCAAAAGGGAAGAACATGCTTGGCATTCCTAAAGCTGAAAGAACTGAAGAAAAAATTCAAGCCTCGAGTTGCAATAGTGAAGGATTCTATGGAGAAAATATTAAACGATGCAGGCAGCATCAAAAGAAGATGGAAGGAATACACAGAGTCATTATACCAAAAAGAATTGATTGACGTTCAACCATTTCAAGAGGTAGCATATGATCAGGAACCGATGGTACTGAAGGAGGAAGTCCAAGCTGCACTGAAGGTGCTGGCAAGAAACAAGGCTTCAGGAATTGATGGAATATCCATTGAGATGTTTCAACAAACAGATGCAGCATAGAAAGTACTCACTCGTCTATGCCAAGGAATTTGGAAGACAACTACCTGGCCAACTGACTGGAAGAGATCCATATTTATGCCTATTCCCAAGAAAGATGATCCAACCGAATGTGAAAATTATTGAACAATATCATTAATATCACGCACAAGTAACATTTTGCTAAAGATCATTCAAAAGCGGCTGCAGCAGTATGTCGACAGGGAACGGCCAGAAATTCAGGCCCGATTCAGAAGAGGATGTGGAACCACAGATATCATTGCTGATGTCAGATGGATCCTGGCTGAAAGCAGAGAATATCAAAAAGATGTTTGCCTGTGTTTTATTGACTATGCAAAGGCATTTGATTGTGTGGATCATAACAAATTATGGATAATATTGTGAAGAATGGGAATTCCAGAAAACTTAATTGTGCTCATGAGGAACCTGTACACAGATCAAGAGGCAGTTGTTTGGACAGAACAAGGGGATACTGTGTGGTTTAAAGTCAGGAAACGTGTGCATCAGGGTTGCATCATATCACCATATGTATTCAATCTGTATGCTGAGCGAATAATCTGAGAAGCTAGACTATATGAAGAAGAAAGGGGCATCAAAATTGGAGGAAGATTCATTAACAACCTGTGATATGCAGATGACACGACCTTGCTTGCTGAAAGTGAAAAGGACTTGAAGCCCTTACTGGTGAAGATCAAAGACCACAGCCTTCAGTATGGATTACACATCAACATAAAGAAAACAAAGATCCTCACAACTGGACCAATAAGCAACATCACCATAAATGAAGAAAAAATTGAGGTTGTCAAGGATTTCATTTTACTTGGATCCACAATCAACACCATGGAAGCAGCAGTCAAGAAATCAAAAGACACATTGCATTGGGCAAATCTGCTGTAAAAGACCTCTTTAAAGACTTGAAAAGCAAAGATGTCACCATGAAGACTAAGGCGGGCCTGACCGAAGCCATGGTATTTTCAATTGCATCATATGCATGCGAAAGCTGGACAATTAATAAGGAAGACCAAAGAAGAATTAACGCCTTTGAACTGTGGTGTTGGCAAAGAATATTGACAATACCATGGACTGCCAAAAGAATAAACAAATCTGTCTTAGAAGAAGTACAACCAGAATGTTACTTAGAAGGAAGGATGATGAGATTACGTCTGACATACTTTGGATATGTTGTCAGGAGGGATCAGACCCTGAAGAAGGAAGACCCTCAATGAGATGGATTGACACAGTGGCTGCAACAATGGGCTCAAGCATAACAACGATTGTGAGCATGATGCAGGACTGGGCAGTGTTTTGTGTTTTGTTCTGTGGTGGATAGGGTCTCTGAAAATGGCTCAATCATGGAGTCTTTATTACCACCTTACATAACAAAAATATCTCAATACTTCAGTAGACTGTTCCAGGGTAGGTTCAGTGACTTCGTAATGTCATCAGATACCCAGGCTATTTCTATCTGTTTGCTCTGCCATTGTTGCAAAATGGCTGCAGCATTTCTAAGCATTACATCTTCCCACAAAGCATATGTAAAATCAGTAGAAGCCCTACAAAGGGGGCTTCCATTTGTACACCTGTCTCCTTTTATGGAGGAGGAATACTTTTCCAAAAGCCCCAGCAGAATTTCCTTTATGTATCATTGGCCAGTTCTAGTTAACACAGTCCCCCTTAACTGAAAGGAAGTCAGGAATGTAAATTTCTGGTATTTTCAGTCTTTCTTCTGGTTGATGTGTTTGGCCATTTGAAGAAGCAGTAGGAGAATGACTTTTGGATATATAGCTATCAGTATCGGACAAAGTAAAAGAACAAATGTTGCAAGAAAGAGATTTAGGACAGCCGTTTCATTCGTTTTTAAGAGCCTCTCTTCCAATTTCTGCTTCAGGGACTTAGCTAAATAAATTGGAAAAATTGATTTTTTTTCCTCATCAATAAATAAAACAATAAAGCAGAACATAAAGTTTCACTGTATTATTTTATGTAAATAATTATTGAAAATTCATAAAGTACCCTGAAAGCATGACTTCAATTTTTGACAATATTTTATTCAAAGATAATTTCCATATGGGGTAAGAGAATGATTATTTGGGGGATGTTAAGGATAAGACTAGATTATTTTTCATCTATTGCTACGTGCAATAGCTCTTTTAGCTCATTCTATTTTTAAAATACAACTGGCTATCTGTAGATTTTAGAACCCTATAGGCCTTTGTTGGTTAAGGGAATTAATTCATATTATACCAATTCCATTCAAATCCAAAGACAATAAATCACAATGTTGCATAAACATATTTTCCCCCTCCCTACTATTAGTTCTAGGTTTAAACAAATACTGCATAGCATTTTCAGCCATTAGTATAGTGAATCCAAAAAAAAAAAGAAAAGCTACTTAACTGAGAAAACATATTAGTCAATACATCTGCAAATGTCTACCTCGGATAGTGCTTAATTACTAAAATTCTGTTACAGTTGCCTGCAATAGTACTTACTTTGTAGTTAGAAAGGGATATAAAATAAAGAAGAAAGTAACACATAAAAGAGCATTATAAAAAGCAGCTCTTGCGTATGAAGTGTTGTGTCCATCATCTGGAACTTAAAGCTCTGTGGGAAAACTGTCGTCAGACACAGGTATAACCAATTATAGGATGAGGGTAACGGTTAAGGGAAGAGACTTAGGGGAAGGCAGCCTTCTCCTTAACTACAGTCACATGAGATGGGATGGTTGTCCTTAAGAACGACTTGTCCACAAGAAAAGGGTACCAGCAAACCTTTATCCCAACAGCAGCTGGTAGGCAGCAGGGCTTGAATTCCTGGTAGACCGCAAAAAGCTACCGATCCTTGTGGAAAATGCCGAGAAGCATTCTAATTCAACTCATACAGCTTAAATTTTAAGCTTTTTTTTTTCCTCTGAGCAGCAGGAACAGATGAACTCTCAAGAAATAAAGATCTCATTTTCATGGAAATCATCTCCCAAGAACAAGAGAGAAAAAAATAAAGAAAATGTATGAGGGAGACTTGGGATTGCTGTAAAAGACAACAGGTGTCAGAGTTTTCTATGAGGACGTAAGTATTCCTCGAGGTATATTTTAATGACTTTCTAACAGTTGACACAGTTTATCTTCCCTTTAGAGTAAACAGAATTCTGGTAGCCAGGTGGTCTGAGAAAGTTTAGCTAAAGAACTACAATAAGCACAAGAGTACTCCATATCTAAGGTTAACACATTACAACATAGGGGAATACTAGGCAAGGACAAAGGTATGTGGTTTACAGGAACTGGGCTGACTTTCTAGATACTAATATAACAGACCCATATTTCCAATCAAGGTTGTGCAATCTGCCACATTCTTCTTTATATAGTCCAGCTTCTCTGATTATTTGCTTAGCATACAGATTGAATAGGTATGGTAAAAGGATACAACCCCGACACACACCTTTCCTGATTTTAACCCATGCGGTATTCCCTTGTTCCGTATGAAAAACTACCTCTTGGGTATATGTACAGGTTTCTTATGAGCATAATTAAGTGTTCTGGAATTCCCATTCTTTGCAATGTTATCCATAATTTGTTATGATCCACACAGTCGAATGCCTTTGCATAGTCAATAAAACACAGGAAACATCTTTCTAGTATTTTCTGCTTTCTACCAGGATCCATCTGACATCAGCAATGATATCCTTCGTTCAACATTCTCTTCTGAATCCGGCTTGAATTCCTGGCAGTTTCCTGTCGATGTATTGCTGCAACAATTTTTTGATTATCTTCAGCAAAATTTTACTTGCCTATGATATTAATGATGTCGTTCACTAATTTCCACATTCTACTGGATCACTTTTCTTTAGAATGGGCATAAATATGGATCTCTTCAGTTGGTTGGCCAGGCAGCTGTCTTCCAAATTTCTTGGCATGGATGAGTGAGTGCTTCCAGCATTGCATCCCTTTGCATCCAGTCTGTTGCAGCCAATCAAATAGTAAACACTTAATAAAACTTCAGAGTCTCAACCCGTGACTCATCAGAAGCTCTGTCAAGCTTTTCAAAGATATACACCAGGACCCCACCCCAGGGTTATTGATCCATGAAGTCTGAGTGCAGTCCCTGGCTACTGTATGTTTAAAACACTGCAAGGTGATCTGATGGGCACAGAAGGTTGCAAACTGCCGAAATACCCATTGACTTAATATAGAGCTGTCAGAGGTTATTTACATTCCAATCTCAAACACTGGATTGACATGAGAATTTGATGTAAAAGAGTAGACACACAAAAGCTCTTTTAATTTATCTGCTTATTTCCCTGTCTCCCCTCAACCCCACCCATTAATCTATGAGCTTTACAAAGATGGAGACTGCGTGGTGTTCATCTTTGTATTCCTAGTAACAAATTTGGTGCTGATACATAGTAAGCATTCTGCAAATGTTTGTCAAATGAATAAAATAATTAATCCTGAATGCATCTGAACTTTCATATCATCATCTTGGTGTTTTTAAGCAAATTATTGAGATGCTTGTTTAGGTTACCAAATATTTAACCCCTAGCTTTTGTTGACAAAGTCAAAAAGGCAACAAAGACAGAAGATTAAAAGCTAGAACAACAATGTTTTAACCTTTTATGAGCAAAGATTTTAGGCAGCTTAGTGTTACAGAGAGAATATCTTCAGACCAGGAAGTTCTGGTGGGAACTGCCCACCAGGCTAAATACTGTGTTAAATATATTCAGGTATACTCTGTTAGTGAAGAACATTTGTAGGTTAGAAAGTTGGATGTATTCAGCTGTGCCTTGTTACAGTGATGAGCAACCCCTTTGACTTATATAACCTGGAAGTTATGTAAGCACAACTTCAGAGAGGTCCTAAAGCCTCTGGGCCTGTTTCTTCTCACACCCTCCCTAGCTATGCACTCTACATAGACTTTTTAGACTCCTTGGCCGATTTTTGCTGGGATCTCTACTAGCTCAAATATTTATGTGCAGCTCAACAAACTAGAGCTATATACATCAGTTACATTTATCTAGTTGAAAATCTAAAGAATTCTATGGGCTCTGGGGTAAGGGTAAAATGATTATACAAGAAATACTTGCCCTTCAATTCCAGGAGGTTCACAGACATCCTGAAATCCATCTACAAATCTTCTAGGGATCCTTGAAACCAAGGTTGAAAAACCAAGCCGATGAGTAATTGAGTAAAATCCTATAGTCTATCTATGTCAAAGGCTACGCTACACATAGGCAGGCAGATTTTTCAAAGGCATACACGCTGGTCACTGCCAATTTATTTCTAAATCATCACTCTCCACTAACCCATCATAAAATGCTTGGTTAATTTCCACCATTAAAACTTCAGACTCTCTCCTCATGCATTTCTTCTAGCTTCCTTCCCTTCCACATGACCTACAACAAGGAGAAGCCTGGCACCCCATTCACCACGTTGTCAATCCTAATGCATCAATTTCTTAAAGCATCTAACATTACTAACAGTGAGATAGTGATAATTAATTAGGGCGAGTACTATTAGAGCTGAATTGCAGCCAGCAACATAAAAATGTTCCCATTGTTTATATAAAGCTCTAAGTTACTTGTTGGATAGAAAAATTAAGAAAGAAGTCTTCCAGGATTGAATTTTTTTTCAACTGTAATTTTATTGTCAATATTTGTGTTTACGTGATTGAAAATAACTTAGCCTTTGAACATTAAGAACACAACTATCAATATATTTAGGGGTGGGCTCAGCTTTTCAACAGAGTCTCTTCCACTTTAGCTAGCAATTGTAGAAGCCAGGCAGTTAGTGGAACTGAGCGTTGAGGAGAGCCACGTGGAGCTGCACCTCCAGTGTGGCAGCACTAAGGCAATGAAAAAGCCGGCACCACCATTTAAGCTCAGTGGGAGCCTATTCAATTCATCCAGTTTATGAGGTTCATTCCTGAAGTGACTAAAAAATGAAATACTCACTGTTTAGGAGGATACTAAACTTTTTCAATGTTCTCAGGACAAGTTAGGATTATACTGTAGATTGCTGTATGAAGCAGTTAAATAAAACTTGATTAGCCATCACTAACTTCACCAAGATATACATTAACATTATGCGCACACACATTCTCACATGTTTTCTGATACCATAAAGTATATGTTTTAATACACAGAGCAAATAAAAAATTAGAACTAGCAATATTCTCTTATGGATTTAATTGTGTCCCCCAAAAATGTGTATCAACCTTGCTAGCCCATGATTCCCAGTATTGTGTGGTTGTCCACTATTTTGTAATCTGACACGGTTATCCTAATCTCTACCTGTAGTTAATGAGGCAAGATTAGGTTATGTTAAAGAGGATTAGGGTAGGATGCAACACCCTTACTCAGGTCACAGCCCTGATCCAATGTAAGGGGAGTTTCCCTGGGGTGTGGCCTGCATCACGTTTTATCTTATAGGAGATAAAAGGAGAGAGAAACAAGCAGAGAGATAGGGACCTCATTACCACCAGGCAAGAATAAACAGGAACGAAGTGTGTCATTTAGAACCTATGTGCCTGTGCTGAGAAGCTTCTAGATCAAAGGAAGATTGATGACAAGGGCCTCCCCTGAGAGCTGACAGAGAGAGAAATCCCTTCCCTGGTGCTGGCTCCCTGAATTTGGATTTCTAGCCTCCTAAACTGTGAGAGAATAAATTTCTGTTTGTTAAAGCCATCCATGTGTGGTATTTCTATTATAGCAGCAACAGGTAACTAAGAATTTGGTACTGAGAGTAGGGCACTGCTCTAACAGATACCTAAAATATGAAAGTGGATTTGAAACAGGGAATGGGTAGAGTCTGGGAGAGTATTAAAGTGCTTAATAGTAAAAGCCTAGATTGCTTTGAAGGGACTGTTGGTGGAATTATGGACATCAAAGACAATTCTGGTGAGGGCTCAGAAGGAAGTGAGGAGAATTCTAACACTTGAGATGCCGCAGATGAAGAGAAGCAGCAGCAGACAAATGGCAGAAGCAGAACCAGGAGACCAGAACCAGGAGCTGACCCACGGAGTGAGAGAGCTGAGTGCCTTTGAGCAGGAGATTTGCTGGCAAGGTGGGGTGCCTCTAGGTACTTATCAGTGAGTGAAGACTTGTGGACCCATGCAGCAAGAGCTAAGTGCCTTCAGGCCAAGGTTTATTGGCTGGCAGAGTGGGGTGCCTCCGCATACTTATCGGTAGAGCTAAAGAGCTTTGGAACACTTGCCTGAGCAGGGCAAACACTGGGTCAACCTAAGAGGGTCCCAAGGGCTGAGTGGCCAAGAAACTAGGCACCAGAAGCTGAAGAGACAGGTGCCTCAGTCTCAAAGGGTAAAGCTACGACCTCTGGAGTCTGAAAGGGTAGGTCCAAGGCCTCCTAAGTTTCAAAGAGTCAGATCTTTACCAACTCAGTTCTGGAATGTGGGGCTGCCATTCATGAGTGCCAGTGGGATGATCTACCCAAAGCTGAGGGAGTGGGGCTGCCAAGCCCAAGGGGCAGAAGAATGGGTCCTGCTGGGACTGAGGCGGGCGGGGTTGCCACTCGGACTAGTAGTATGGAGCTGCCCAAATTCGAGGGAACAGAGTTGCTGTCTAGGGGGCCTAGCAGGCAAAGCTGAAGCCCAGGGCTGAGGGGCCTCCACCCAGAATCTGGAGTGTGGTCAACACCCAGAATCTGGAGTGTGGTCAACACCCAGAATCTGGAGGGCAGGACCATTGCCTAAATGGTCTCAGAGAAGACAGGATTATTTTCAAGCTTTGAGAGCTAATGTAATATGTTCTGCTGAATTGCTTGGTGCCTGTTATCCCTTCTTTCACTCCAATTTCTCCCATTTCTAATGGAAATGTCTACCTTGTATCTGTTCTACTATTGTACCTTGGAAGTAGATTACTTGTATTCTAGAATTCACAGATGGAAAGGAATTTTTGGATTTTGGACTTGGAGTTGATTTAAGGCTTTTCCTATGATACAATGAGGTGAATGTGTTTTACATGTGGCAAGAACATGAATTTTGGGGGGCCAAAATATGGAATGTTATGGATTGAATTATGTCCCCCAAAAATGTGTTATCAGCTTGGCTAGGCCATGATCCCCAGTTTTGTGTGGTTGTCCACCATTTTGTGATCTGATGTGATTATACTATGCATTGTAAATCCTAACTTGTTTGATGTTAATGAGGCAGGACTCAATCTACAGGATTAGGTTATATCTTGAGTCAATATCTTCTGAGATACAAAAAAGAGAATTGAGCAGAGAGGAGAGGGACCTCATGAAACCAAGAAAGAATCACCAGGTGCAGAGCATGTCCTTTGGACTCAGGGTCCCTGCACTGAGAAGCTCCTAGACCAGGGGAAGATTGATGACAAAGACCTTCCCCCAGAGCTGACAGAGAGAGAAAGACTTCCCCTGGAGCTAGCACCCTGAATTCAAACTTCTAGCCTCCTAGACTATGAGAGAATAAATTTCTGCTTGTTAAAGCCATCCACTTGCGCTATTTCTATTATAGCAGCACTAGATAACTAAGACGTTCTCTTTCCAAATTATTAACAAACAGCTAGTCTCAGAGTGAAATTGGCCACCCAGAGAAAGAATTGTAAGTGGACAACCAAGATGGGCAGATTTAGATATCTTGTGAAGAAGCCATAAGACAAGTCAACAACCCAGAGGAGACACGTCAAAGAAAACTGAAAATTTCACAATATGAGATTTGGAGAAGCTGGAAATAGAAAAATTGAAAAAAGATTGTAAAAGTGAATACTGAGGGCATGTGGTCAACATATATCCAATGTACGCCCTGAAATAGTCCTGCATATTGACAATAGATCAGAAAGCTACAGAAGTGGGAGTTTAATGTAGCTGGCAAAAAAGTCAAACTACAAATAAATTCATACCCTTTACCCCTAATCCCTAAAATCACATTCCACAGGCAATCACTGTCACTTCGTTTTTGAGTACATGTTTGGAGATAGTCTAAACATCTACAAGAATATATTTATGAATATGTAGACATATAAATATCTTCCTTTTACACCGATGTATGCTTACCCTGTTATGTACATTGTTTTTCATTTAATATTATAGCTTGAAAATTGTTCATCTTAGAGCATATAGATCATATTTATTTTTAATGGCTGCATCACCAACACCACCAGTTGCCATCAAGTCAGTTCTGACTCATGGCGACCACATGTGTATCAGAGCACACTCGTGCTCCATAGGGTTTTTAATGGCTGATTTTTCAGAAGTAGATTGCCAGATATTTCTTCCCAGACATCTTTGGGTAGATTCAAACTTCCAAATATTCAGTTAGCAGTGGAGCACCTTAACCACTTGCACCACCCAGGGACTGCAAAATGACTGTAGGACATCCCATAGTATGGACGTATCAAAACAATTCAACCAGCTTTCTTCCACTGTGGATCATTAGGTTATTTCCAAAACTTGGAAACGCCAATGTTAGATGAAATTTTCTTCATTATCTTTGAACATGCATTTTTTATACAAGGGTGTAATAAGTATATCCATAAGATAAATTCCTAGATGTGGAATCGTTAGCTCAAAAAAAAATGTGACCGTAATTGTTATTTTAAGGGTTATTCCCAAATTGTCCTTGAGAGGGGACGTAGCAATTTACACTCACAGCAGTAATGTGTGAGGCTGCTTATTTCTCCACACCTGTTGGTTGTATTACCAAATATCTTTTTTAATCTTTTGTCAATGTTATGTGAAAGAAATGATATTTCGACAGAGCTTTAATCAACCTTTCTCTCATTAACTGCAAGGCTAAGCATCTTTTCCTTTTGTTTTTTGTTTTTGTCTTTTTAATTGATTTTGGGGAGTTTTTATATATTGAAGTAACTGGCCTTTAGCTTTCAAATGTGCTGCAAATTTTCCTACATTGCAATTAGTATTTTGATTTGGTTTATGTTTTTTTAATTAAACCCGACAGACATTATTATTTGTTTAAATTTAAAATCTTCTCTTCTATGGCCTCTGGGTTTTGAGTCTTGCTTAGAAAGGTATTTTCACTTAAGATGGAAGATGAGAATGTATTTATATCTAGATAAACGGTTTTTTTAGCAAAATGTTTAGTTTACTTTAAACATTAGTATTCAGTGAATACAGAGATGATGAAGCTTATTAAAAACAAATGATACCTTTTTATGTAATTATTCACAAGACTAAGCTAGTCCAACTTAAAATTTTACAATGAGACAATAGATTCGTTGTTCCAGGCCCCAATGACAAACATGCTCTTTTCTCAATATTGATGTTGAGCATACTTTCGAAAACTTTTGATCAAGAATTATCAACAAGAGTTCAAGTTTTACAGCTAAAATCACAGAAACCATATTCTTTCTGGAGTCTTAGTAACAAACTTGCCCTGTAATCATTCACTGAATGATAAAAATACTTCCAGATATCTGAATTAATTCATTTAACAAAGTTTTATTGAGCAGCTACTGTGTACCTGCATCATTCTAGGCACTTGGAAAACAGAAAAATATAAAAATAGACAAAGATCCTTGTTCCCATAGAATTGGTCATAAGGGTACTGATGAAAATTTCTATTCATTAACCACACCTGTCAAGATCACTTCTGTGAAGAAAGATGAAGACATGACAATTACACTTTCAAGTAATTCAAGAAAGCGTGACTGCCCCTATTCAAAGGAGAATCATTTATATCTCTAAAATTCCAAATGCCCCACGGTTTCTTTAGAGGCCATGTCGGTGATGAGTCTTAGAAAGTGCCCATAAATTCAAATTATGTAATACATGTTGAGAAACGTGGGTCTATTGAGATCTTTGCTACCTCAAGATTTTGAGAACTGTTTAGAATAATTGAAACCGGGTAATCAGCATTTTACTTCTGACTTTAGAATATTAAAGCAACTTTCATGTAAAATGGCAATAAGAAATAAATCTGTGGTACTGCACTCAGCACAGTCCTAGACGCAGATAAGTCTGTGTAAACATAGAGATCGGGCAGGAGAGCACAGGAAAGAAAGCTATATTTCCCATTCAATCTCAAGACAGAATTTTTTCAACAAGTGACCCACATCTCCAGAGAATGGAAATTTACAGCCTTATTTAGGCCCTGGTGTGGATTAGTTAACTGAATTAACTGAAAAGACCATGAGAAAACATTTCTGTTTAAAGTGCTAAATGGGCTGCAACTTTCAAAACTAACCTGCCTGCCAAATTGTGATTTAAAGTGAAATTGGCATGAGCAGACATTTCCACATCAGCCTGTAGCACATCTGGTCCAGACCAAACAAACAGAAGATTTATTCTGTCAGGGAGATCATTTAGCATTCCTTTTCATGCTTCAGAAGGAGCCTGTACCTGTCACTCACCAAAGCGCTCGGCTTTTGGTGGCTAGGCTCTGTTGCTCTCCCTGACTAGCCTTGATCTAACACTTCTAAGGAGGCTCATGTGCACTGCTCCACCTGGGAGCCCAGTACCCATGCCAAGTTCATTTCCATAGTCTTATAGAAACCTCCTGGAGGATTTCAAACATCTGCTTGTAAGTAAAGAAACGTTGTCTTGAGCTCTAACAATAATATAAAGGGCAACTGAACCTTCTTTTACAAATAAAGCAGAGCTGATAAATGATTTTATTTCACAGGACTGGGGACAAGTTACTTGGTATCTTTCTAAATTCAAACCTTTAAATTGAATATTGAACACATCCCAAGTTTTACCATTAAAGTGGCAAAAAATCAGGAGTGTAAAACAGGTTTTGTGGGGTTTTTTTTAAAAAAAGAAATAAAACTATAAGTCATTTACTGAAACTAAATGAATATATCTATAAAAACTGTACCATTATTCTAAAATATATTGTTATTATTAATCTCTGTGTCTGTGTCAGGCTGTAGCCTCAGTCAGAACCAAGTATAATGCTCTTGTTGCCTGAGCCACACAGCCACTTCTTCCTTGGAATATTAATCTGCTCTTGTTGGAGTCAGCAATCCCAGGAGGATCACTTCTTGGCTTTTCCCATCCAGAAATACACCACTATTCTTACCACCTCTGAAGTTCTGCAACTTCAGTGTTCCACCATTGGGACTTCCCATATTTCATTGTGACATCGCTCTATGTCAATAGGAACCATTCAGTTTCAACTTAAATGTAAATTGGAAAGGGATGAAGTGGAATATTTTTCTTAATTGGTATGCATGTTATTTCTAATGCCTAGCTAAACTGTACCTGTTTCCTCTTTTGAGAAATAAATGAGTTAGTCAAAAAGCTCCCCAATATTCCTTCCAGTTGTACATAATTATTATGAGTTCCTTGTGGTTCTTTTGTCCTTGAGGGACTAATTTTATTCATAAACACTATTGCTTTACTTTCATACAGATTTGTGAATTTAGTTCTAGGCACTATAAGAGAAATTTATCATATAAACATAGAAAAGTTTTTTTGTCTTAAAATATAACAAATGCAATTAAAAAAAAGTTTGAGATTTCCAAGGTGTTTTTTAAAAGTACACATCAGAGTAGGCATATACTTTATACACATATTTTCATCCTGTTGGCTTGTTATAATACCAAGATAGTATGAAGAGTGAGTTACATCTATACTTATTTCATGTCAGTCCCTCCTATTGAGTCATTAATAAACATGACACCACAAGTACTGCATTGTTAATACTCAGCTCGGTCTATGGAGCTAGAAAATGCTCTTCTCAAAATCACATAGAACATTCTTAAATAAGTTACTTTCTAGCTACTGCATTTGCCAATTAAAAATGTATATCTATATCAAATCCAGCTTCTTCTGAAGAAAACAACAAAATCAGTCTTCCATATCAAATCAACTGGTTTTAACCAATCTTGAAATATATCCTGATACGAAATATTGGCAATTTCTTAGTATATCTGAGCATTTTCTCTACTTGGAAACTAATTGTGAGAAAAAAAGGTATAAAATAATATCCAGTTCCTAAATAATTCACTTCTGGTTAGATTTGCATGTATTTTCATTTGGAGATATAAAATTAACATTGAAAATAGCATGTTTATATGCTTTGATCACAATAAATTAGAATAATATATAGAGAACAAGGTTTCATCCTTCTAAACTTGGAGAACAAATGACTTCAAAATAAAAGATACCACTTTTTATTTAAAAAAGCTATTGTCATAAACAATAAGCACCCTAAGGGACCCAGGTTGCAAATAAGAGGAAGCAGAAAGTTATCTTATATTTCCAGTTTATATTCCTTTGAAGACAGCATGTAGAATCAAAGAGGAGAAGCTCAAAACTGACAGGAAGCAACTTTGTTATAATCAAACATCAGATTGGTTAACCGGTTGAAGAGAAAAAAGCAAGTCTATTTATAAAATATACAAAAAAACAAACTCGTTGCCGTCGAGTCAATTCCAACTCACAGAGACCCTATAGGACACAGCATAAGTGCCCCATAGGGCTTCCAAGGAGTGGCTAGTGGATTCGAACTGCTGACCTTTTGATTAGCAGTTGTATCGCTTAACTACTGTGCCACCAGAGCGCCAATGAGTCAGAACCGACTCAATGGCAGCGAGTTTTTGTTGTTGTTGTTGTTTGTTTGTTTTTGGCATTTATAAAATATAGAGAGTCAATTCATGTAAAAAATCATGGACAACTTACAAGCGGTATCTCAACGAGATCACCAATGTCATTTGAGTGTTAGAATTCTCTAACTAGATATGACTGAGCAATCACATAAATAGTCATAAAACAGAACACCAAGGCAACGTAACGAGTCTTGGTAATAAAAAACAACAGGGAGTGGATATAGAGGAAAAAACAGCAGGAACAAAACATGGCGAGAATATATGAGAAAAAATTACATTTGAAGGCGAATTAAACTTCATTGAATAGGAATTTTCAGGATAGGGTACTTTGAAACTTTTAAGAGTACCTTTGTAGATTTATGGTATTATTTTGGGTTCAGGTTTCCAAATATTTAACACATTCTATATGGATCTAATTATCTATAAAGCCTATTTTTTTCTTCATCAAATTAATTCACTCTGTTAATTTAAATAATTTCCTCAGAATTTTTAAAAAATACTCAATGCGTTCCATCTGAATTACTGATTTACACTAGCCTGTTTTCTAATAAAATGTAAAATACAATAATGCAAATCAGATAAAACTATAATCTTTTTCAAAATGACTAAACATTTGGTTAGGATAAGGCTTAGCAAATGACGGTGAGTTCTATTTGACAAGAATAGCACCCCAAAGTTGTTTTTTTTCTTTCTCCCCCCACCGCTAATCTATGGGAAGTTGATTGAAGTCTTTCTAGAGAGCTACTTGTCAGTAGTGCTTAGTCAGGTACTAGCAGTTACATTGTTATTCCACACACCCTCTAGACTTTTGGATATGCCAAAGCATCCAGTACCTGGCTCTATAAACAGAACATTCTCAAAAAATATATGCTGAGTTATTGATGGAATTTTTTGTTCTGTTGTATGTAGGGTCACTATGAGTTGGAACTGACTCCATGGCACCTAATAACAACAGAGAGCTACTTTAGATTAAAAAAGAAAAAGTTCCATCAATAACTCAGCACATATTTTTTGAGACTGTTCTGCTCACAAAAGCTTATACTAGATGCCTTGGCATATCCAAAAGTCTGGGGAGAAAGTGGAGTAAAAATGCAACTACAAGTACCTGACTAAGCACTGCATATGCTACAAACCCACTGCCGTTAAGTGATTGCAACTCATAGCGACCTCTTAGGGTTTCCAAGGCTGTAAATCTCTATGAAGCAGACTGCCACATCTTTATCCCGCGGAGCTCCTGGTGATTTCCAAGTGCCGACCTTCGATTAGCAGTCAGTTCCTTTAACCGCTGCACCACCAGGGCTACAAAGCTGAAATAAATCAAAACACAGGAAAATTATCATTGGTCCACATAGTCAAGAAAGGCTTCTTTGGCAGGACATCATTACAAACAGAAGAATGAGCACAGCACTTAGAAAGCAAGAATGTGAAAACTACTAGGGTCCTAAAGAGTGATCTGGTTCAAACTTCTCTTTACACAGTGGAATTTACAGGAAAAAGAGGCAGTAAGGTCAAATCAAGCACTAAATGTCTTGCCCTCCCACTGCTGAACTTTTTCACTGTCTGCCATCAGCTCCTACTTTTATCTATGATGAGCTATCATTGATTATCTGTGTAAGAGTATCATAGCCATGAGTTTCACCAAAGGCAAATGTAAGAAATTAAAATCCCTATATTAAATTGCAAGATTACACACACACACAGCTCTTCCATTAAAATAAAACAAAACCCCAAAATCATCAAAAGTGAAACCTTAAAATGTCTGCTAACTGGAAAAGCATTCTAGGGGAAAAGCAAAAATAACATAGGGTTTTGATTGTGTGTAATATTTTTGGCCATTGAAATTTCCATAAGGAGTTTTAGCACATGCAGTTAATTTGCATGAGAGGCAGCTGGAGCATATTGGCTCTTTCAAAGCCACCATGATTTATCAGCTCAATAATGCATGAGCTTAGACAAAGTTATACAACTGTCTGTATTTCAACAAGGTGATGGAGTAAGAAATTTGCTAAAGCAGCCATTCCATATCCAGGTGACTAAAAGACGGTTAGATCATTTACATAAACTGGAGGGAACAAAATTTCACAGTCTTTAGTCTCAGATTTTTTTCCTGGAAACAATATTTTGTTTGGAAAAAGTGCCAGACTGACCAACAGTCTGGGAAACTGAAGTCATGTGTCCCTATATGCTTTTGGTACAATATGGAGAGAGTCAATTAAAATCTCCATTAAAGTGACCTCTAGAACTAGATTCATCTTACGTAGGTAGCTGCTAAGGAAGGGTAAACTATTTCTATTTATTTGTTCAATATAATTTATGGGCATTTTTTTTAAGATCTAAATTTCACTTAGAAAAAAAATGGCTCATAGGGAAAGACCTACTTTATGTCTCTTACTGAGATTTTAGGAGAACCTAGCATGGACACCATTAAGAAGCTATTGTCATAGTAGAGATAGGTTAAAAGGCCCTATACATGGGGCCTTGAGGTCAAGAGCAGCAACACTGAGAATACAGAGGAAACGATGAATTCAAAAAATCATAAATGAAAAAAATAATTGATAGGAATTAGCATTCGATGACTATTGGGATAAAGGAGAAAGATGAATTCTTTGAATATTCTAAGTTTTTGTGCTGGGAAGACTTGAGAACAATTGTTTAGTGCTGATATAAAAGTTTATATTTAGCCATTAGACCTCATTTTTAGGCATTCACATCTATAGGTTATAAGGTTTAATATATGACACACTAATTCTACAAGATATCGAGCATCTTCTTATTCTGCAGACATCCATGATTTTCCCACTGATAAGATACAGGAATAAGGACAATAAGGGAAGAGTATCATAAGAACATTTTGGTGCCCAGTCACCCTCCATGCCAAAATGTGTTGAATTGGCAGGTTGAAGGCAGGAATAGTTCCCATAACGTCTCACAACCAGTGTGCTGAAGTGGGACCATGAGATTCAGTAAGTTGTCTACTACAAAAGGCCACTGAAGTGTAAGAGTAAGTCAAGCGTGAAGTTATAAAGTCACTGAGCCTCAGGTTAATCTTACTTCAAATACCATGTCAGCAGCCATATCAGGTGACTGGCAGCAAAACTAGAAACGGTGTACCACACAGAAGCCACAACAGTAACTGAAGAAAATCTCCTTGATAGTTAACATTGTGAGGATGTAGACTCAGTAAGGTACGTTAATTATAATCTTGTGCAAACTTCTCATTTTATAGATGAGGAAACCAAAGTTCAGAGTTGCACATTTAATCAGTGCAGCTATGAAACTAGGAACCAAGTCCTCTAACTTATACAGTCTCAAAGTAGAATGACTTCTTTAAGGTATCACTTAGACAATCGCTTTCTAGACCAGTGGTTTTCAAACTTTCTTGTGCATCAGAATCACCTGTACGGTTTTATTAAGACACAGATATCCCAGACTTTCTAATTCCATAGGTGTGAGGTGGGACCAGAGAATTCGCATTTTAACAAGTTCCCAGGTAATGTCAATGCTGCTCATCAGGGTGTCACAGTCTGAGAACCACTGCTCTAGAAATTTTAGTCTAATATTCATTCCACTATTTAAAAAAACTGCCTGTTGGGAAAAATGGACACTACCTTGAAATGCCTAGGCACAGCACTCCAAAAGGAGATATGGTCTCAGACACCTTCATAGTACAGCCTACGATTATATTGTTCTTGTTGTTGTTAGCTGCCACGGAGTCGGCTCTGGCTCATGGTGACCTTATGTATAACAAAATGAAACATTACCTGGTCCTGTACCATCTTCATGATCATTGGTATGTTTGAGTCCTTTGTTGTGACTGTTTTGTCAGTTCAACTCATTGAGGGTTTCTCTCGTTTTCACTGACCCTTGACTTTACCAACCATAGAGTCCTTTTCTAGCAATTGGTCCTTCCTGATGAGCAATTCTTTTATCTACTCAGAGACAGTGTACTTCACTAGAACATATGTGATATGGTTATCCTGAACTGACTGCTAAGCGCTGTAGATATTCTTCTTCTCACTTCAGTGTAAAACCTTTTTGGATTTAGAACAAAATGTATTATTAAGGTTTGTCTAGGTACAAGGATTTGATCATTAGTTGCTTTTTTCCCTAAAAATTGAAATAATGTTATGACAATTTTGCAGTGGTAACATTGGTTATACAAATTCTAGATACAGAATTTAGCAAGTAGAGATATATACATAGATAAATGTAGTCAGTAGATAAGAAAGCTGAGGGAGTAAATTAGGATAACTGCACTCCATTGGAATAGAATAACTCAATACTAAAAGTATTTATTGTGTAACTACTACATACAAAGCACTGTGTGTGGTTTTGGGGAGAGATTTTGAGAAAGGCCTAGCCCTTTCCTCAGGGAGCTTATAGTAATTGGCACCTTAAGGATATTAAGTAGATACTGAATACAAATTTATGTATATTTTATATACATATACAAGCATATACAAATATGTGTGTGTGTGTGTGTGTGTGTGTGTGTCTACATATATACACATTTGGTTGGTCTCTGTGAGTGCGGTCAACAGATTCTGACTCATGGTGACCCTGTATGTGTTGGAGTAGAACTGTGCTCCATAGGGTTTTCAATGGCTGATTTTTTGGAAGTAGATCACCAGGCCATTCTTCCAAGACACCTCGGGGTGGACTTGAATGTCAACCTATTGGTTAGCTGCCAAGCACTATAACTGTTGGCACCACATTACATACACACATTACCAAAAACCAAAAACCAAACCCATTGCCGTCTAGTCGATTCTGACTCATAGGGACCCTATAGGACAGAGTAGAACTACCTCATAGAGTTTCCAAGGAGCACCTGGTGGATTCAAACTACCTACCTTTAGGTTAGCAGTCATAGCACTAAACCACTACGCCACCAGGGTTTCCCATACACACATTCCATTGGGTAAATTTAAGCAAGTTTTGCTGAATTAACATAATTTTTGTTTTTTATGTTTTTAATGAATGAAATACTCCTAAAAAGAAATATCAGTGGCAAATCTGCATTCTTTAGAGTAATCATGATGAATTTTAATTAAAAATGCTATGCAGTACCAAAGGAGAAAAGATCAATATCTCTGCGTAAAAGTCAAAAAGGGTAGTTTAAAAACTATTGCAAACTTTATATGCCTTTTCAATTATTTTAGAAATCTCTAACCATTTGTATATCTACACCATCAGAAACATAATGTTTGTTCCTTTAATATCTTGATCTACACAATTGTCTGTTTGTATCGCTCAGACTTTACAGTCAGTAATCAAACTCAATCATCATCCACTACATTTTACTTTAAAATATACCTATATAATCACATAAAATACATATAGAATCCAATTTTATTCAACTTTTTAGCAATCAATAATACACAACGATCCAATATAATAAAATGCCATCAAAGAATATTACATTGTATGCCCCTAATTTAATGAAAGTTTACTATAATGTAAAGTTGTCTCCTGACATACATACATGAATCTCCTGATAATACTATAGAAACAGATATAATTTCTTCCTGAGGTTGGGATCTGACAGTCTTCTCTGTCTGTCATGTGGAAGAACTGTGATGTTGAACATATTTGCAAGAGCAAGAAAGCAATTCAGCATATACAGAAAGAAAGAAAAAAAATGCAAGCCAACTGTTCAAAGGAAAAATGTGCCTGATCCACCAGTCACAAAAGGACCTATCAGTGTAACAAAAACCATATCTTCTCTGAATTACAATATTTTAAATGTAAGATAAAACATAACTTTATACAAATGTACAGGAAGGAATTCTCTAAGTGTTTACAAAAATTGAAAGTCAGGAAAAGGCTATCTTGTGAAAAGTTGCTTTTCTTGACAGAGATCATAGTGAAAACCTCAACACTCATTTCTCCAGAAATAATCTATAACCTGCATGTCATCCTGTCCTCTCTCTCTAGGGCTACTAGTCCTGAATCTTTAAATGTCTTCCTGAAATTTCCAGTCACCCTCAAACTCAAAACAAAAGTATCTCTTCTGTTGTCCTTAGCCATACTGCTCTATCCTACAGGGTTATCTGTTACTAATACCACAAGCATAAGGCTCAGTCACATAGTTTGAAACACAGTAGCATACGAATGATAATAAACACTTCTTATCATGTATTCTTCTCTTTTCAAATACTTTCAGTGGTTCCTGATCACTCTGGAATAAAATCTGAATTCCTTAACATGGCATTCTTGTATCATGAATGCATGATAAGGTGGATCTTCTAACAATCTAATGTCAACATATATTTCTCCTTTTTTTTTTTTTTTTTTTTTTAGTTTTTTGCTTGTTTGTTTTTTTCCACTACTATTCTATAGAACGTCATGCTGGCCAAAGAATTCTTTTCACTGTATTCAGAACACCTTTAAATTCCATGACACCCTTCTTTATTTATGGTATATTCCCTTTCCTGAAGTGTCCCTATCTTCATTCTTCTTTGGGACACTCTTTGTTCAACTGCATAAAATACGGAAGATAAAACAAATGAAATTAGGGAGGAAAGTGCCCAATGAACTTAGTAGCAAAAAGTTCATTGCTGTCCTTTGCCTGATCCATGCCAGTGGCGCTTCAGAGGGAAGAGCTAGATGGCATAGGTACAGGGGTGAGTAGAAGACTGGAAACTAAAGATATCAAGTACAGCTCGAGAACAAAGTGAAAAAGACAGGACAGAGACAAAGTGGGTGGGATCTAGAGAAGAACAAAGATTAAAGAAGAATCTTCTAACTTTTTTTTAATTAAAAATAATTGATCGTGTCTATCTTAGTCATCTAGTGCTGCCACAACAGAAATACCGCAAGTGGATGGCTTCAACAAACAAAAGTTTATTCTCTCACAGTCTAGTAGGCTAGAAGTCCGAATTCAGGGTGTCAGCTCCAGGGGAAGGCGTTCTCTGTTAGCTCTGGAGGAAGTCCGTGTCATCAATCTTCCCCTGATCTAGGAGCTTCTCAGTGCAGGGACCCTGGGTCCAAAGGACATGCTCTTCTCCCAGCACTACTTTCTTGGTGGTATGATCCCCATGTCTCTCTGCTAGCTTCTCTCTTTTATATCTCAAAAGAGGTTGGTTTAAAACATAATCTAATCTTGTAGATTGAGTCCTTCCTCATTAACATAAGTGTTACTAATCACATCTCATTAACATCATAGAGATAGGATTTACTACACAGGAAAATCACATCAGGTGACAAAATGGTGGACAATTACACAATACTGGGAATCATGGACTAGCCAAGTTGACATATATTTTTGGGGGACAAAATTCAATCCATAACCATGTCTAAAGACTGATTTAAAAGATCCACTGCAGAAGAGATCGGTGATACAAGACCGAGGATATTGATAACTAAACACCTGAGAAGGTGGGAATGGATTGGAGCTAGATCACTGGTGAAGGGATCAGACCCAGACAGGACAATGCGCCTTTTCCACTGTTACAAAAGATAAGTAAAAGATAAATGCAGAGAAATATAAACTACTGGAGGTTGAAGAGGTTAATAAATGTCCCACCTGGCTGCCTCTGTTTATTTCAGTAACTTTGAGAGTGAGTGGAAAGCAGAAGGGTAGGTGCCTTTTGGAGGGCAGGGAAGTTTCAAAATTTAGCTGTAATTGGTGAGACAGTGCTTACATGAACCTATAGAAGGCTTGTAGGCAGTGTTAAGGCCCAATTTATGGTGGAGACCATGGATTTATGTAGTGTCAGTGTGAATAATTGTGGTGATTATGCTCCAGCAGTTTTCATAACTATTGTTGTTATTAATTGCCATCTAGTTGGCTGTGACTCATGGCCACCTTATGTATAACAGAATGAAACATTGCCTGGGCCTGCACCATCTTCATTATTTTTGGCATGTTTGAGTTCATTTTTATGGCTATTGTGTCAATCCATCTCAATGAGGGTTTCCTGCCTTTTCACTGACACTCTGCTTTGCCAAACTTGATGTCCTTTTCTAGCGATTGGTCTTTCCTGATGATGTGTCCAAAGTAAGCGAGCCAAAATCTCACCATCCTTACTTCTAAGGAGAATTCTGGTTGTATTTATTCCAAGACTGATTTGTTCATTTTTCTGGCAATCCACACTACAGTAAGATCTCAGGTTATGAACATCTGACTTATGGACAACTCATACTTGCCCTTTAATGTTATGTAAATTTGCCCTCATTTTGAAATGACTGAACCAACCCCTACTAGAAACAAGTTCTTCATCGCAAGCACCTTCACTTGCTACACATGCAGCTTTTAAAGCATTGAAAAAGCTTCAAGCTTTTTACTGCAGTAAAGTAAGGCTAAATAAGAACTGTATGCACCTGTTCCAACTTACCTACAAATTCAACATAGACACACTCAGCAACGAATCTGTTCATAAGTGGGGGATTGCCTGTATATTTGATATTCTTCCCAATATCACAGTTTGAATACATCTCTTGTCTTCCTTTTTTATTGTCCAGCTTTCACATGCATATGAAAACTATTAGCAACCCAGATATAGAAGTCTGAGAGGCAGGCTGTAGACTCCCTCATGACTGGGTTTGTTAAGATGGAAGGAGAAAATGAGTAGAGAACTTTGGTGACAATGGTATAAACAATGGACCCTAGGCCAAATAGAAAAATAATACAAGACTACAGAAATCTGATAAAAAGAGAAAAGTTGAGATATCAACCAGGTAAAATAACAGATATAGTGGGAGTAAAGAACTAAGACGGCTGTAAAAATATAATATGTTGAAAGTATGAATTAACATTTTAAGAAGTAAAAAAGTTCTAAATCCTGAAAAGTTCCAGTTACTGAGTTATTACAAAAGTTTCAAGTATGCTAGAGAGAAGTTGAAGATCAACAGAATTGAGAACTCAAATAACTGAGGGGCTAGGATGTAGACTGGAGCATCTACATGGACACTAAATACTCTCAGGATGTTGTCCAGATTTTAAATTTTAGTGTAGAGGAAATCAGGGAGCCAAACATTACAGCTCTCATTGAAATTGTGGAGGAGAGTGACTAAAGGAAGGAGACAAAGGAAGTGCTGTAGCTGAATACCAAGATCCTCAGGAAAGTCAATTCTGAGACATCAGAAGAGAACTAACAGTCTCTTCTAGAAACCAATTTCCTCTTGACTTTGAGGTCCATGTTCTGTGGGATAATGAGTTTCCCCCCTGTACTGTAAAGGAGGCAGCCAAGTTTTGGTTAAGATCCAAGAGTGAACAAAATGTGGCAAAATTTATCTTCCAATGAGGGGTCCAGATGGGACAGAACAAAAGTCTCAGAGAGAGAGAACAATCAAATATTGTCATTAATTTGGTACTAACTTAGCATTACAAGGATACTAGTGATGACTACCAAGATTTGTTGAACATTTACTAGACACCAAGATAAACACTTTGTATGCATCGTCCCCCCATAGGAAAGGAGGACACTGAGGCTTAGGCAAGTCAAGTAATTTACCCAAGATTATACAACTGAAAGTAGTGAACTTAGACTGGAATTAGGCCAATGTACTTCAAACCACATAGCTTGGACTATACTGGGGAGACTATTAAGCCTCAAGGTTTCAAGAAAATGCTGGTATTAAATTTTTAGCACAGAGCACACTGATGCTGTGGAAGGATTCAAAGAGCTTATTCTCTGCAACAGATCAAAGGTCAAGGACCAAGCAAATACAGACTCTGGAACCACAGTGCCTGGTCTCAAATCCTGACTCACACCACTTACTAGCTGTAAATCAATTCATCTTTCTTGTGCCTCAGTTTCCTCATAGTACTTTCCTCATATGGTTACTGGGAGTGTTGATTAAATTAATATATGTAAGATACAAAGAGCATGCCTAGCAGAGAGTAAGCGTAGACAAGTGTCAGCTTGTTGGATTGTGATTATGTGACACAAATAGGATTTCAAATATTTGCCCAGATGACAAAATATTTCAAATATTCTGCCTTCACTTGCTTGATGTGAGGTTTGAACTAAAATACTTCAAATAGTTTTGTAGTGGTGGAAACAAGGGTAAGGTCTTGAAGCAATTCTTGATGAGCTCATTATTGTCTTGACAATTATGCTGTGAGTCCAAGTGAGCATTCTGTTGTCCCATTTAGACAACTATTTGCCCAGGTAAGCACAATATTTACCTGGATAAATTGGTTTACAAGAATTTCCTGAAGCAAATAATGAAGGTGTTTACTGATTTGAAGTCTTATCTTCCTGGGTAAAAATTTTCCAGAGCAAATGGTTAATTATGTTGACACAGATGGTCTCAGTTCTCATAAAGATGACCAAATGGAGAAAAGATCCTGATTGAATGATTCCCCCCCAGGACAATATAACTTCTTGTGAGGAATGAGAAATTGTAGCACCATTTAGTTCTTGAACATGAGGCTGTATGCAGACCCCAAAGCCGAGGTACTTAGCATGACTGAGATGGCTGGCCTAGACCTCAATTAAACTCCATTTTGAATTAAACTGCAGTTTGGCCTAGAAGTCTCTGCCCCTACTGTTCTGAAATGACAGTTCAGTTTCTTGTAAAAGTTTAACTGCTTGTAACACAGAAAGGAGCAAGGGTCAAGTCTTTAGCTTTTACAAGGAACGGTTTGTTAAACATGTCTGTCAAGAATGTTTGCAGAGCTTGATCCAGGAGGAATGTCTCAGTCAACATGCTTCAGGAGGTTAGAAAATAGAATTGATAATTTTAAGAAGGTCTGTAGCCTAATGACCTCCCTTGTAACTTTTGGCTACGTACCCTCTTTGTGCCCACAAGCATGTAGCCTCTGTTTACTCCCCCTGATAAAAACTTAAGTTTCCTCTCGCATTTTGGAACACTATTGTACCCTGCCTTGGGTGCTATGATGTGTCCCGATTTGGGAATCTCTCTCCTCCACAATAAAACTTTTTACTTTTACTTCTAACAGAGTGTAAGACTGGTGCAGTGTTATGACAAAGCAAGCAGTCTCCTTTACTTTGCAACTTGATCTCACAACCAAAGTGAGGTCTCTAGAAATAAAATAAAAACATAATTGATATCATTCTTCTGTATGGCTTGAAACCATCTGCTTTTAGTTATTTTTGTAGACAAACCTGTCCTTATAGAAGAAAAGCGTTTCCAAGGTGAAGTTCTCGTAAGAGTTCTTCCTGTCCATCATAATCACTTGCACTACCTGGGCTCTGCAGCTCTAATACAAGAAGGCTTCTCAGCAAAGCTACCATTCCTCCTTCCTTCTTTGATTCAATTTCTTTGAAAGATGGCAGGAATCCGCTTTCTAATTCATTCCCTTCCCTGGAGCCATTTCTTAGTCTCTCTCCCTTCTCCTTTCCCTGTTGGTGGGAAATGTTTGCCTCCTTTGCACTTAATAGCCACATTTCTAATAGTATTTCATCCTCTTGGCTTTCATAATGGAAATGTTAAATTTTCCACAGAGGACATGCCCTGGAGGGGAGTTTTGCTCACACCCTAGAATGGATGTCTGTTAATATTTAGATACAATTAATTAATAGTAAACCCTAAGGCAAACTTCGCTGTGAGGAAAATCAGACCACATCCCCGATTAAATGAATGGCTGTTTCCCTGACCAAGTCAACAGACGTTCTATTATCAGCAAAGACTGGCATCCCATGCTTGGCGGTTGAGGACATAGATTAATCAAGAATACTTAAAAATGTATGGCGGAAACAGAGTCAGCCTTTATCAAGCTAAATTGACAGTTTCCCTACATGTATATCTTTCTCTTCATTCAGTTCTTCCCTCCTCCTACACTGTAGCTTTCAATTAATGATGCTATAAAAAGTTTCAGGATTTCTAAAAAGCTTTGAGTTATATTGCTATCTTCTCAGGCCTTCCTCAAGTAATAGTTTACCATGACTTGGCATTTTTATTGCCACTATGTTCATTGAGAATTTTTTGAAGATGCTCACATTCATGTTTCTGCCTCCATAATTATTGTTGATATTGCATTTTACCTGGACCCTGTGATACTGGAAAATAGCAATGGCTAAAGAAATCCCCCACCTTTGTGTTCAGGAAAATGGCTTTCTGCAAATAATCACCCTTCCCATATGACTTAGATAAGACTCACGGACGCCTGCTTGTTTACCTATAACAAAGCTAGATATAAAACCAAAAAAAAAAAAAAAATCACATCAGTTGCCATCAAGTTGACTCTGACTCATGGCGATTTCATATGTGTCAGAGTATAATTGTATTCCATAAAGTTTTCATTGGCTGATTTTTCAGAAGTAGATTGCCAGGGCTTTCTTCTGAGGTACCTCTGGATGGACTTGAACCTCCAACCTTTGGGTTAGCAGCCAAGCACATTAAATGTTTGCACCCCCAGGGACTCCTTAATAAACTATAACTTCCAGCTTATCATATTTATACTGATATGACCACTAAGGGATACCAGATTAGAAGAAATTTTGATTCTTCTTTGTAGCTGGGTTTATTAAAGAAGGTATTGGGAAATATTAAATGACCATTTTTTTCCCCAAATATATTTCCTTATCTAGCGCCGCTTCAGAAGGAGGTGGCCACATCCCCTGCCGCAATTCCTCCAAATTTCACATTCAGCAAACAATTTGGCCTAGAAACTTCTGCCCACTGAGAACCCCACCAAGGTATGGTGAAGCGTGACAATCCCTGAAATAACAGCAGGCCCTGTTTTGTTCTACAGAGTTATAAGCAACAAGCCTCTGAAACCATGATCAACAAAAACTTTGTTTGTTGCCCTTTAAAAAAAAAAAACAGTATTTTTGAAAGAATAAGAAATGAACTCTCCAAACAACAAAGGAACCAGCAACTACAGATATATTTTAAGCCTAAGGAAAGTTAGAAGCCAGAAGAGAATATGAGTGGCAGGACGCATACAGTCGACCTTTAAAGGTTTGATTTCTGTTTTAAGTTTTGCAAATGCCCCCGGCTTTCCCCCACATAAAATAAAAAAGCCTGACTTATGTTCAAATGTGGCCTTCGCCCTTCACCCTAACACCAAACACCATGAGGAGAAAAAAATAAGGGTGGGAAGGCGACATGTCTATAAAGATATGAATATCCATCCCACCGTGCCAGCTGAATCAAAGATGAAGCTCTGAGATTTGAGCTTGGTGAAGAATCATGATGTAGTGTGACGATTCTTAAGCATGGGGGTCAGATTCAGACCACTTTTCCACAGAGCTGGTAAAGAGGCTGACACTCCCACCTCTGTCTGGACCATCCTTCAGGAAGTGGCTAGCAAGAGCCTGCACATGACCCCAGATGTGAGTCTCTATAAAGCAAAATCACTTTGATCTGTGATATTTGCTTCATCTGAAGCTGGGGTCCTCAGATCATTAATACTCCGGCTGTGTCCACACTAGCATTATAAGGCAAGGCAGACCTGAAGAGGTTATCTAGCAAATAGGCAAAAAAAAAGAGAAGTCCATGAGACAAACCTTCGTCAATCTAAAATATTCAGATAATAAAGGAAAAAATGGTCTGGTTGATAACTGAAAGGTATAGGTAATTGACTCAATTTTCTATTTTACTTTGGGTGGTCGGTTTTTAGTCTATGCTCTTATACATAGTTTAGTTCATTATCTTTAAAGAAATACCAACAAGAGTGTGGTTCAGGCCAATTTCTGCCATGTTCAGTATTATATTTTTGCTAATGTTCATGATAGTGAGAAAATCTTAAGAAACCAGGAATTAGTGTGGATTCACATTCTCAATTCAAAATCCTGATACAGAGGATTATGAAATCTATTAAAATTATGAATTTCATCTAGTTTATATTCTTAATAGAGTTCTTTTTTAATCAAGGAGAAATAAACAGCAATACTAGAAAAAAGGTAAGTATGAATATGCAATTCACAAGTCAATACAAATTGCCAATAAATATATGAAATAATGTTCACACTCACTTGTAAAATTTAAAATATCAAATTAAAATGAGATACAGTAGCACATTTACCAAATTGGAAAAAATGAAAAACAAAAAGAGGAAGAAATAAAGAAAGAGAAGGCTAATACCAAGCGATGACAAGGTTTCTTGCACTTCAACACATAGGTGTTCAGAGTGTAAACACCTGCAACCTTTCTGGGAAGAAATTTAGCAAGTACAGCTGAAGTTTTAATAAGGCGAGTACTCTGTGACAGCAATAAGACAGACTAGGACAAAAGACTTGGAGATCTACTTCCAAAAATTGGCCAACAAAAACTCTATAGATCACAACAGAATACTGTCCTATAGAGTGGTAGAAGACACACACGTACCAAGGCCCCTAAGGATGGCACAGGACCAGGCAATGTTTCATTCTGTTGTATGTGGGTTGACCATAAATCAGACCTGACTGTATGATAATTAACAACAAAAATATATCATCAAAATGTTAACAGGGGCTACTTCCTTATTAAGACTTTACATATATGTAAGTTTTTTACAACTAAAAAAAAAATTATATTGAACAGTTCAGAAGGGAGTGAAGATTTGAGGATAAGCTAAAGTAAGGAGCAGAGAAGTAAAATTGTGAACCTCACATAAGGAAGTGCACCAAGATATTTAGCTAAGACTATGAGAAAATAAGCCCCAAATATCTTTATAAAAATACAAAACTCAGGCATTCTCTATCAGGTTGATACAATAAGTATGTCTTGAAAGAGCCTAGTTTACCCAAAGCTTACTAAGAACAAAACAGCAACTTCCTGTTAAACTTCCAGAACAATAACCACAAAAGGCCAACGGTCAAATATTAACCCCTGCACCAGAACCATGAGCCCAAAGGTCACAAAAGGGCTCATTAACGTAGTAAAAATCACTCCCCTAGAAGGAGACTAAACAGGATAATAGACATGCTAACATTATAATGAGATTAGGATTGTATTGCTCTTGCATAGTATGTCAGAAAATGTAGAAACCTGTAGTTGTATGATTTGTTAAGAACTTCCTCCTTCCTCAGAGTATAAAATATCCGACCTGTGTAACCCAAGACAGGCAGATTGTGAAGACTACATTCCTCTGCCTCAGCTTGTGCACAAGCTCGGAATAAATTCTTTCTTTGTTCCTCACCCTGGTGTTGCCTTTATTGGCAAAAATCAAACTGGGACAGAACCCAGAACTTGAGCTGAGTAACAAGGTGCATATTTTGTTCCTCAGTATAAAATTTTTAAATATTTGTGCTTTTTATTAGAATGCCTTAGTCAGTGTATCACTGATATGGAGCTTAACCCAGTAACTTAGAAACAAGAGCTCTAATAGCCTCACATGTGTATTGGATTTTAATGCTAACCTACAGTGTATAGTAGTTTCAGTAATAGTTTATAAATGTTGTTGGAATTCCATTGATTTTCCTAAGTAAATGATGCCATATAAATTCAAAATGATGATAATGACATGCTGTTATAAAAGAAAAACAGGTTTTTATTTATAATTCTGTTTCCCAATAGTATTTCCTGTACTCTAAACAGAAGTGGAGGTTTTGCCTGAATTATCAGGATATTGCTACACTTCCAATCTCTGCTTTGCTAGTAAATATCTGACATATGGGGTTGCCCAAGGTTGTTTAAAAATGAAGAGAATGACATGAGGGGAATACAGACATTGCAACTTATTCAAATGTACCTTTTATTACTTATTCATTCATTCATCCATCCATGCCAACCCAGTTGAGTTTGTAAGATCCGTTTTCCCCCCCTGGGATCCCCTTCTCTTCTGAGAGCTGACTGAATTTCATGGACCTGCTCAATACGACATACCTGTCCCCCATTATCTTCTTACCTTAGAGGTGACATGTCTTTAATTCCATGGTATCTTTAGTCCTGTAATGATAAATAGATTTCAAATCATATACTAAATCCATTTGATTGTCAGTAGCCACATGAAATGATTTGTTAAGAAGAAGAAGGAAGGAGGCTGGGCCAAGGTAGCAGAGTAGTCAGACGCTTCCAGTGGACCCTCTTACAACAAAGACCAGAAAAAACAACTGATTCAATAATATACGGCAATCTGGCAGCCCTGAACCGAAAAAACAGAGTTGAGGAACCAGACTGAGTGGAAGCTGGAGGGAGAGACGGTTTGGAAGCAGCGAGGAGTTGCCAGAACCGACCTGGCGAGAGACTGAGCCCTTCAGGCCTGAGCAGCTCAGGGGTGAGTGATGAGGCAGGCAAGCAGCCATGCTCGGAAGGTGCGTCTTCCACTCAGGGACAGACCCAGCTGCTGAGATTCTACATGGTTACCCAGAACCGGTGAGAAGCAGCCCTCATCGGCAAAAGATAAGCACCTGCAAACAGCTTACTGCGCAGATCAAAAACACCCCCCACCCCTTAGGGAAAAACCTCTCTCCCATTTACCTTCCTGCTCTCTGCTCTGCACTGGGTCCCGGATTGGCTTCAGCAATTGCCGAGTCCCCTGGGCTGGAAGTAGGATCTGTCACATCCCTGGAGCCATTCTCCCTGCCTTGGAGAGTGAACAAATTAACAAACAGGGGAAAAAATAAACTGCTGGCTCCCCAAAGCCAGGAACCCAGGGTAGGCACAGCTCCTTGGCCTAGGCCACAGGCATAAGGGATCCACAGACTTTGAGTGCTTTTCCCTCTGCATAGACTTGTGTGGGCCCATCTCAACAGTGTAGTCCCTCATTACTGAAGTACAACAAGGTATATACCGGAACTCTAACTTCAATTGTTTCAGCTGTGAAGTGGCAGGTTCTTGACATTTGACACTGCTCTGCCCATTAAGCAGGGTCTTCACCTACCCACATCAGAGGCCTGAGGACTGGTGGCTCCATCCACGTCACCTAGCCACCTGCGATAGGGGCCCATGAATAAGAGGTGCCCCCCTAATCCTTACAGCCAACAGCATTAGGTGCTCATAGTCTGGCTGCAAAACCCACCCACCTATGCGCTCTAGGGAACAGGGACAAGCCTTCCTCCTGGAAACTCGGGGGCAGCTGTCAGCCCCCTGCCTTGCTCTGAGTATATCCCCCTGCTGCAGCCAAATGTCTGTACCTACACCAATCACTCATGCCTGTCTAGCACTGTAAATGAGAGCCTACACCACACACTTGGTAGCTATCTACCTGAGCACCTGAGCTGAATCCATACGGGAGGAGTGGGCAGACTCCTGAGCTCACACACCTAGTAACAGATCTAACCACCTGGTGACAGGACATTAGAGCTTCAGAGGTGCCAATAATCAAACTAGCTCATAAGAGCAGGCTATCTGGGCACATCTAAAGAAAACAAGAAGCTAGGACACAGTAAGCAAACATAAAATAAATAAATATAATAACTTATTGATGGCTTGGAGACAACAGTCAATATCAAATCACATAAAGAAGCAATCCATGATGGCTTCAGCAAGCTTCCAAAATAAAGAATCTAGAAATTTTCCAGAGGAAGAAAATTTCTTGGAATTACCAGAGGCAGAATACAAAAGATGAATATACAGAACTCTTCAAGAAATTAGGAAGGAAATTAATCAAACTGCAGAACACACAATAGAGGAAATTAAAAAGATTATAGAAGAGCATAATGATGAATTTAACAGGCTGCTTGAATCCATAGAGAGACAGCAATCAGAAATCCAGAAGATTAACAGTAAAATTTCAGAATTAGACAACTCAATAGAAAGTCATAGGAGCAGAATTGAGGCAATGGAAGTCAGAAGTAGTTATATTGAACATAAAGCACTTGACATCAACTTATTTGAGGAAAAATCAGATAAAAAGATGTTAAAAAATGAACAAATCTTAAGAATTATGTGGGACTCTATCAAAAGAAATACCCTACGAGTGATTGGAGTACCAGAACAGGGGCGGATAACAGAAAATAAAGAGGGAATTGTTGAAGATTTTCTGGCAGAAAACTTCCCTGATATCCTGAAAGATGACAAGATCTCTATCCAAGATGCTCATCGAACACCACATAAGGCAGATCCCAAAAGAAAGTCACCAAGACATATTACAATCAAACTTGCCAAAACCAAAAATAAAGAGAGAATTTTAAGAGCAGCTAGTGATAAACAAAAAGTCATCTACCCAGGAGAGTCAATAAGAATAAGCTCAGACTACTCTGCAGAAACCATGCAGGCAAGAAGGCAGTGGGATGACATATATAAATTCTTGAAGGAAAACAACTACCAGCCAAGAAATATATATCCAGCAAAACTGTCTCTCAAATATGATGGCAAAATTAGGGCATTTCCAGATAAACAGAAGTTTAGGGAATTCGCAAAAACCAAACCAAAATTACAAGAAATACTAAAGGGAGTCTTCTGCTTAGAAAATCAGTAACATCAGGTAATAATCCATGACTAGAACACAGATATCAACCCAGATAGGGAAGTCACAAAAGTAAATCAAAGGTAAAACACTGAAAATAGGGAAACAGATGTCAATATGTAAAAGATGACAACATTAAAACAAAAAAAGAGGGACTTAAAAAATGTAGACATAGATTTTTCATATGGAGAGGAAGTCAAGGTGATATAAAGAAGTAAAAGACTGGTATAAACTTATAAAAATAAGGGTAAATATTAAGGGAACCAGAAAGGAAACTAACAATCCTACAAGTCAAAGTAAAAAGCTAGAAAAATATAAAGACTTGGCAAACACAAAATCAACAGCAATGAAAAAGATGAAAAGAAGATACATAAAAATGACCCAGCACAGAAAATTAAGTGGAACAAAGAAACTGTGACAACACACAAAAAAAGACATCAAAATGACAGAACTAAACTCATACCTATCAATAATTATGCAGAATGTAAATGGACTAAATGCACCAATAAAGAGACAGAAAGTGGCAGATTGGATAAAAAAACACAATCCGTCTATATGCTGCCTACAAGAGACACACCTTAGGCTTAAACACAAACAAAGTAAAACTCAAAGGATGGAAAAAAATATATCAAGCAAACAATACTCAAAAAAGAGCAGGAATGGCAATATGAATCTCTGACAAAATAGATTTTAAAGTAAAATCCACCACAAAGGATAAGGAAGGACACTAGATAACGATTAAAGGGTCAATACACCAGGATGACATAACTACAGTAAATATTATGCACCCAATGACAGGGCTATAAAATACATAAAACAACCTCTAACTCCACTGAATAGAGAGATAGACAGCTCCATAATAATAGTAGGAGACTTCAACACACCACTTTCGGTGAAGGACAGAATATCCAGAAAGAAGCTCATCAAAGACACGGAAGAGTTAAAAGCTACAATCAACCAACTTGATCTCATAGACATATACCGAACACTCTACCCAACAGCAGCCAAGTATACTTTCTTTTCCAACACACATGGAACATTCTCCAGAATAGATCACATATTAGGCAATAAAGAAAGCCTTAACAAACTCCAAAGCATTGAAATATTACAAAGCATCATTTCTGACCATAAAGCCATAAAAGTAGAAATCAACAACATAAAAAGCAAGGAAAAAAAATCAAACACATGGAAACTGAACAACACCTTGCTCAAAAACTACTGGGTTATAGAAGAAACTAAGAATGGAATAAAGGAATTCATAGAATAAAATGAGAATGAAAACAAATCCTACCAGAACCTTTGGGACACAGCAAAAGCAGTGCTCAGAGGTCAGTTGATAGCAATAAATGCACACATCCATAAAGAAGAAAGGGTCATAATCAAAACATTAACCCTACAACTGGAACAAGTAGAAAGAGAGCAGCAAAACATGCCCTCAGGCTTCAGAAGAAAGGAAATGATAAGAATTAGAGCAGAATTAAATGAAATAGAGAATAGAAAAACAATTGAAAGAGCTAACAAGACCAAAAGCTAGCTCTTTTAAAAGATCAACAAAATTGATAAACCATGGGACAAACTGACAAAAGAAAAACAGGAGAGGAAGCAGATAATCCATGTAAGAAATGAGATGGGTGATATCACAACAGACCCAACTGAAATTAAAAGAATCATCACAGAATACTATGAAAAATTGTACTGTAACAAATTTGAAAACCTAGAGGAAATGGACAAATTTCTAGAAACTCAC
>NW_004444151.1:971960-973544 GCF_000243295.1 Trichechus manatus latirostris
ATTCTATGAAGCCAGCATAACCCTGATACCAAAACCAGGTAAAGACACCACAAAAAAATAAAATTACAGACCAATATCCCTCATGAACATTGACGCAAAAATCCTCAACAAAATTCTACCAATAGAATTTATCAACATATCAAAAAAATTATTTACCATGATCAAGTGGGATTTATACTAGGTATGCAGGGATGGTTCATCATTAGAAAAGCAATCAATGTAATCCATCACATAAATAAAACAAAAGACAAGAACCACATGATCTTATCGATCGATGCAAAAAAGGCATTTGGTAAAGTCCAACACCGATTAATGATAAAAACTCTCAACAAAATAGGAATAGAAGGGAAATTCCTCAATACGATTAGGAGCGTTTATACAAAGCCAACAGCCAACATCATCCTAAATACAGAGACTTTGAAAGTATTCCCCTTGAGAATGGGAACCAGACAAGGATGCCCTTTCTCACCACTCTTATCCAACATTATGCTGGAGGTTCTAGCCAGAGCAATTAGGCTAGAAAAAGGATAAAGGGCATCCAAATTGGTACGGAGGAAGTCAAAGTATCTCAATTTGCAGATGATATGATCTTATACAGAGAAAACCCCCAAAGAATCCACAAGAAAACTACTGGAACTAATAGAAGATTTCAGCAAAGTTTCAGGATACAAGACAAACATACAAAAATCAGTTGGATTCCTTTACACCAACAAAGAGAACCTTGAAGAGGAAATCATCAAATCAATATGATTTACAATAGCCCCCAAGAAGATAAAATACTTAGGAATATATCTAAGCAGAGAAGTAAAAGACCCATACAATGAAAACTACAAGACACTACTGCAAGAAACCAAAAGAGACCTGCATAAGTGGAAAAACATACCTTGCTCATGGATAGGTAGACTCAATATAGCGAAAATGTCGATTCTACCCAAAGCAGTCTACAGATCCAGTGCAATCCCAATCCAGATTCCACTGGCATTTTTTAATGAGTCGGAGAAACAAATCACCAACTTCATATGGAAAGGGAAGGGGCCCAAAGTAAGTAAAGCATTACTTAAGAAGAAGAAAGTGGGAGGCCTCACACTACCTGATTTTAGAGCCTATCATACCACCACGGTAGTCAAAACAGCATGGTACTGGTACAACAACAGATACATAGACCAATGGAACAGAATTGAGAAGCCAGATAAATTCATCCACCTATGAGCAGCTGATATTTGACAAAGGCCCAAAATCCATTAATTGGGGAAAAGGCAGTCTCTTTAATAAATGGTGCTGGCATAACTGGATATCCATCTGCAAAAAACTGAAACAAGACCCATACCTCACACGCTGCACAAAAACTAACTCAAAATGGATCAAAGACTTAAATATAAAATCAAAAATGATAAATATCATGGAAGAAAAAATAGGGACAACATTAGGAGCCCTAATACATGGCATAAACACAATACAACCATAACTAACAATGCACAAGCACCAGAACACAGACTAGATAAATGGGAGTTCCTAAAATCAAACACTTATTCTCATCAAAAGACTTCACCAAAAGAGTAAAAAGACAACCTACAAACTGGGAAA
>NW_004444151.1:975155-998840 GCF_000243295.1 Trichechus manatus latirostris
CGGGTGGAAAGGAGGAGTGTGCTGTCACAGTATGGGGAGAGCAATTAGAGTCACATAACAATGTATGTATAAATTTTTGTAAGGGAAAAAAATTAAAAAAAAAAAAAAAGAAGAAGGAAGAGGAAGATTCTGACTCTATAACCCAATTCATTTGGGAGAAAAAACTGCCATGATTGTTTAGCAATGTATGCTAGTTATAAAATGGAGGAGAAGAGGCAGAGATAGCAAAAATAAATTTTCAGGGTGATCATTTGTAGTTTGAACCTTCACTCTCCTCTGTCCCTTCCCTACTATAAATAATTATTAATACTTTTTTTTAAAAAATCTATAGCAAAGCTCACCCTAGCATCTCCCAACACGATATATACCTGCCTCTCAAAACAACCCCTTCCTAAAACTCTCCCTTATTTTAGTTCCCTTTCCTTATGTCTTAATCATTTCATTCCATTACATGTATAGCGTTAACTAAGTGCCAAGCATGGTGCTCAGATGCCAAGAGACATCATCTGGGCCTAAACCAGACAGTGAGAAGCTATAACCACCCATATTCAACATCAAGCACTCATAGGGAGACTCCATGTTGGGTTTACAAAGAAAGAAATTCCTTTCAAGCTAATTGAATCTCTTGTTCATACTTAGGAAAAAAAGACTTCCTAAACATTAAACGGGTGAAGAATGATAATGTCTTCTATATGTTTCTCTTTTCCTTTTCCTTTTTTTTTTTTTTCGTTCTGTATTTGAAATGTAGCTTAAACAATGATATCAGGCAGAGAGTCACCCCAGGAAGCTAGCTAAACTCCTGTCTTCAAGTACTTGAATACAAATGAACACAAAGCAGGAGTTAAATGCCACTGAAGACTGTTAACCATCTGAACTGAGTAAGATTTTAAGCAATTGCATAATATTGCCTCCAGCAACAAACCTTACTTAATCATATGAGTCCACACCACTTCAGCACAAATATAAACATAGCAAGAAAAAGCCACTTTTGGCCTTGAACCAAAAACAGCAAGGTCCGTGCTGAAAAATACTCCCCAAATGTACAATAAAGGAACTAAACGAACTAAGTTACATGAGGAAACTATTTACTAGAATTTTCTAAGCAAACTAAACAAAACAGAACTATTGTGCTGCGAACAACTGTATTTGCAAGGAAGGGAAAAAAAAATCTGAATTTTGCATTTGCCAGTAAGGAAAACTTTTAAATATTGGTTCAATTCTAAATATTGATTTAAATGTTAAATTAAATGTGTTAATACTTGTTAGGCACTTAGAAAATACCTTGTACACGGTTAGCTCTATATGACTAGGTTAATATTAATATTATTGTTGTTCATTCTTAGTTGCCCTCCAGTCAATTCCTACACATGGCGACCCCAAGTGTGCAGAATAGAACTGCACTCCATAGGGTTTTCAAGGCTGTGACCTTTCAGAAGCAGATCACCAGGAATTATTTCCAAGGCACCTCTGGGTAGCTTTGAACCATTAACCTTTCAGTTAGTAGCCCAGCACTTAACCACTCGCACTACCCAGGAACTGACAGTATTATTATTACTATATTATCACCAACTATTAATTCTTAAGTGCTTGAAACTACTTCATATGTTGCTGTTAGGTGTCATTAAGTCAGTTCTGACTCAGTTACCCTGTGTACAATAGAATGAAACACTACACAGTCCTGTGCCATCCTCAGAATTGTTACTATGTTTGAGCCCATTGTTACAGCCACTGTGTCAGTCCATCTCATTGGGGTTCTTCCTCTCTGTTGTTAATGCTCTACTTTACCAAGTACGATGTCCTTCTCCATGGACTGGTCCCTCCTGATAACATGTCCGAATACCTGAGACAAAGTCTCACCATCCTCCCTTCTAAGGAGCATTCTGGCTGTACTTCTTCCAAGACAGAATTGATCGTTCTTCTGGCAGTCCATGGTATATTCAATATTCTTTGCCAACACCATAATTCAAAGGTGTCAATTCTACTCTGGTCTTCTTTATTCATTGTCCAGCTTTCACATGCATATGAGGCAATTGAAAACACCACGGCTTGGGTCAGGCCGCCTTTGTCCTCAAAGCAACATCTTTGCTTTTCAACACTTTCAAGAGGTCTTTGGCAGCGGATTTGCCCAGAGCAATACATCCTTTGATTTCTTGACTGCTACTTCCATGGGTGTTGGTTGCGGATTCAAGTAAAATGAAATCCTTGACTACTTCAATCTTTCCTCCATTTAGCATGATGTTTCCTATTGGTCTAGTTGTGAGGATTTTTGTTTTCTTTATGTTGAGGTGTAATCCATACTGAAGGCTGTAGTTCTGATCTTCATCAGAAAGTGCTTCAAGTCCTCTGTGATTTCAACAAGCAAGGTTGTATCATCTGCATATTACAGGTTGTTAATGAGTCTTTCTCCAATCGTGATGCTGAATTCTTCTTCACATAGTTCAGCTTCTCAGATTATTTGCTCTGCATTCAGATTGAACAAGTATGATGAAAGGATACATCCCTGACACATACCTTTCCTGATTTTAAACATTATTTTAATTATTTTAATGCAGTACTCCTTGTCCTGTTCAAACAACTGCCTCTTGATCTATGTACAGGTTCCACATGATGACAATTAAGTGTTCTGGAATTCCTGTTCTTCACAATATTATCCGTAATTTGTTCTGATCCACACAGTCGAATGCCATTGCAGAGTCAATAAAACACAAGTAAACATCCTTCTGGTATTCTCTGCTTTCAGCCAAGATCCATCTGACATAGGCAATGATATCCCTCCTTCCACGTCCTCTTCTGAATCCAGCTTGGATTTCTGGCAGTTCTCTGTAGATGTACTGCTGCAACCGCTTCTGAATTTATCTTCAGCAAAATTTTACTTGCATGTGATATTAATGATATTGTTTGATAGTTTCTGCATTCTCTTTGATCGCCTTTCTTTGGAATGGGCACAAATATGGATCTTTTGCAGTCCGTTGGCCAGGCAGTTGTCTTCCAAATTGCTTAGCATGGATGAGTAAACACCTCCAGAGCGGCATCCATTTGTTGAAATATTTCAACTGGTATTCCATCAATTACGCCAATGCCTTCAGTTCAGCTTCAACTTCTTCCTTCAGTTTCATTGGTTCTTGATCATATGCTACCTCCTGAAATAGTTGAATGTCAACCAATTGTTTTTGGTACAGTGACTCTGTGTATTCCTTCCATCTTATTTTGATGCTTCCTGTGTTGTTCAATATTTTGGCCATAAAACCAAAAGAACCAAACCTGTTGCCATCGAGTCAATTCTGACTCATAGCAACCCTATAGGACAGAGTAAAACTGCTCCATAGCATTTCCAAAGAGCAGCTAGTAGATTCAAACTTCTGTCCTTTTGAACCAGGCTGTCAACCACTGTGCCACCAGGGTTCCATAGAATCCTTCAGTATTGCAACTTGAGGGTTGAATTTTTTCTTCAGTTCTTTTAGCTTGAGAAATGACAAGCATGTTCTCCATATTTTGGATTTCTAACTCCAGGTCTTTGCACATTTCATTATAATATTTTACTTTGAAGTCTTCTGTTTAGCTCTTTTACTTTATCATTTCTTCTGTTCGCTTTAGCTGCTGTACGTTCAAGAGCAAGTTTCAGAGTCTCTTCTGACATCCATTTTGGTCTTTTTAATGACCTTTTGCTGTCTTCATGTATGATGTCCTTGATGTCATTCTACAACTCATCTAGTCTTCTGTCTTTAATGTTCAATGCAGCAAATCTATTCTTGAGATGGTCTGTAAATTCAGGTGGGATATACTCAAGGTCGTATTTTGGTTCTCTTCATCTACTGGACCCAAATTTATTTAGCTCTTAAAGGTTGTACAGGGGGAAGTGCACTAGACCAGGATTCAATAATCTCAAATTCTAGGTTGTTTTTACACCTCTTTCTACTGTGACACTGAGTATCTCATTTTGCTTCTCCAGATCTCACTTTTTCCTCATCTTGAAAATGGGACACCTACTCTACATGACTAAACCACCCTCCATAGACTACCTGCTCCTGATATGGGGAAGATAATTGAGCTAAAACACATGAAAAGATTGTAAAGCTGGTGTTTCACAAGTGAAAGACATTGTGATGCAGAGTTGGAAAAGGCTTCTACCTACATGGTGTGATTTTAAAAACTTCCTAAATCAAAAACCTACTGTCCAAATATTGTAGCTCTAGATATTCTACATTGCTCACAGCCATTAGTTCCTTTGCCCAACATGGCTCTCACACTGAGATCACTAGTAATAGACACTTTATCATAAATGAGTTTGCAAAACAAATCTTTAATTCTCTGAGTGAAGGCATGAGAGAATGGGGCACAGTCTACATATGCTTTTACGGAAAAGTTGGTTAATGTCTGAATCGTTGTGAGTTGTCTGCAATGAAGATTCCTAGACAGCCTAGAAGAGATGGGCACTGAGTGGTAGCAGCAAGGGCAATTGTGAGTGCCCGTGAGAGTTTTACCTACTTGACCATTTTGTACAAGTCTCACCTTAACAGTAATTTCAATTCCTGATACAAATCCTCAAGGGTGGCATGACCGTATATCCTGGTTTACTTGGCACAGTTCCTGCATACACATTTGGTCTCAGCATAATTACTAATACCAGTTGCCATTGAGTGGGTCCAACTCATGAAGACCCCTTGCGTGTCAGAGTAGAACTGTGCTGCATAGGGTTTTCAATCACTGATTTTTCAGAAGTAAATCACAAGACTTTTCTTCAGAGGCAGCCTTGGGTGGACTCAAACCTCCAAACTTTTGATTAGCAATCAAATGTATTAACCAATTGCCCCACGCATGGACTCTGTAATCACTAATAGGGGCTTTTTTCTCTCTCAAAAGTGCCCGCCCAGGTTTGGATAATAAATTATATAGTCATTCTTTTTATAAACAGGGTGTTAAAAAAAAAAAAAAAGATATATCATGAAACTAAATTTCTCATTTTTCAGCAGATAAGTATCCAATCATCCAGTCTCTCACTTCCCTCCCCTTCCTCCATTTCTGATGACTTATTCCCTTAACAAATATCAGAGAGAAACACAAATGTCTATACACACGAAGTCACTTCCAGTGAAAGAAAATAGAAATTCAAGTTTGTCTCAACTCCACCTGGACTATGGCGTCATGTGCCTGTGAAAATCTAAAGTGAATAAAGTGGATGCTTCTTCCACTGGGCTTGGAGTCAGGGCTCACATGCGAAGTCACACCCCACCAGGGAGTCAGAATGGCTAAAGAGTAGCAATTTCCTTTACACACCATGTTTCTTTCATCCCCTGATAAGCTTCTCCTTTCAGTGGACAAAAGACTTGGTCACCTACTTTGTCACAGTAATTCTTAAGTTCACATTATTGCAATGAACTGCCTGAATTACCAAGATGGAATTTCTACACAGAACCAAGATACAGAGGCTTTTGACTGCCAAATTGATTCTGCAAAATATTCTGGTTTAATGGGTCAGATTCATGTAAAAACTTCCTAGTCACTGATCTTTCCTTTTGATAATTTTAGGACAGTAAGAATAGCATACAAAATATGGAGTGCTTATACCCAACCTGTCAGGTTGCTAAAATTATTTAAAATTCTCTGTGCCTCTTTCTCCAAACCTTTTTTTCAGTATTACTGGAGAGTGAAATTCCTCCCATCAGACATGGTTAGAGTTAGTGAATTAATAAATTATTAAAGGTGCCTAAATAAAAAGGAATATGGAAGAAAATCCACGTATATTAAACATATACTCTCTACAAGGTACTGAGCTAAATTCTTCTTTTGTTTATCTTGTTAATCTTCACAAAAGTCTGGCAAAATATCCTCCATTTCATAAAGGAGAAACTGAGCAACAGAGAACAATTTGTCCAGTATTCCACAGATATTGAATGGTAAAGCTGGGGTTAAAACTCAGGCCTCCTGTTTCAAAAGTCTATGGTTGGCTACTGCTCTGTGATGCCGCTCCAGTCTCCTGGGTTCATAAAGCATTTCCACAGAATTACGGTCCTAAAGGACAAAGCTAGGATTTCCAATCCAGGATTATCCTGTGCTAATGTTTTAAATTCTTTGCCTGTATTCTATTTTCTCTTATAAAAAGGCAAAGCTTTTGAAATTTTCTTGGAGCTTTTGAAAAATGTTCAAGATTTTATAAATACAAGGAATCATTCCTTCTATTAAAATGAGGACAGTGAAACTAGACATCTTTGCACTCTATTTAATCCATGCTCTGCTTCTTGCTTTATATTTAAAGCTTCAGAAGGACCTAGCAATGAAAGAGGTTACTAGTATCGAATTGAATAGTGAATCATATCTGCTTTAGTCTGCTGTCATTGTAGCTACCAATCCATCAAACTTCACAAGCTTGCATATAATTTCAACACCAAGCGGACCCAAAGAGTCTTAGGGTTGCATCATTAAAATAAAGTGTAGGAGAAGAGGAGCAAAGGGAGGAACATATAAAATTTGGACAGGATGTTTTAAAAACAAGGCAAAAATAACAAAAACAATAGCAAAATGTTGATTTGAAGGGCAAGTGTTTATACAGCAAATGCTTCCCTTCCCAAAGCAAATGGATGGCCTTCCTCAAATATTCCCATTATGTCTTTCCAAACCGAGAATAATGCAACATCACTTCTTGCCATTCATGCCAAAAATGCATGAACTGAATCTGATTATTAAGATATATTAAACAAACCAAAATTGAAGGATTGTCTGTACTCTTTTAAAATATTGATGGATAGCCTTTACACTTCTAAATTATTGTGAAGTCTTGTAAAAGACAATGATTCTGAGGAACTGTTCTCCCAAAATGAGGGAGACTAAACAGTCTTAATTACCAAATGCAATGGGTGACACACTACTGGATTCTAAACCTGAAAGAAATTAGGGCCTCAAATTTGAATAAACTTTATAGAGTAGATAGTAATTTTAAATTAATGTTAGTCCTCTTTTCAAGAATTACACTGTGGTATATAAGAGGATGTTCCTATTTTTAAAAAATACACTACGTATTTAGAAGTCAAAGGACACCGTATCTTCAACTTACTATTAAGTGTTTCAGGAAAATGTGTGTGTGTGTGTGTATACACATGTACAAATACAGTACATACATAGAAAGAGTCAGACACAGAGAAGCAGAAAAAGGACAGATAACGAACAAGGAAAAGGGAATAAGAAAGCAAATATAGTAAAAATATCAAACATATTTTGAGAATCTCGGTGAATAGTATGTGGGAATTCTTTGCACTACTGCTGCAACTTTTAAAAAATTTTTCAAAATAAAATGTCCCCGTATGCATGATGCATGTATCCTGAACTCAGCTGGAAAGTTTTCTCTCTCTCTATGGCACCTAGCCCCATGTCAGGTACTTGCAATGTTCTTAATGCTGAGTAACATAGAGAAGTATCTTGGCTCACTCAAATTAATCCAATGATAGCGAACTATCGCCCATGGGCCAGCTTCAGTTTGTAAATGTGTTTTATTTGGCCCCTTTGTGTTCTGACATCTGAAATTTTAAACTGACATTTTAAAACCCAGAGATTTCACATTTTTAAAAATCTAGATTTTTTGGCTTTCCCTTAAAAAAAAAAAATCCAGCAACACTGGGCTTGCTTAGCAAGAATTTACTGCAACTGAGTAACAGGATCATGAGGGTTCCATTTCTCCACTCTCCCCCTACAAAAAAAAAAAAACCAAACCTGTTGCGGTCAAGTTGATTCAACAGCCAACCTTTTTGGTTAGCAGCCAAGCTCTCAACCATTGCGACACCAGGGCTCCCCACTCTCCCCAGCCCTTGTTTTCTCTGCAACTAAGATAAGGCATGAATGGCTGTTAATCGCTGCACTTGCACAATTATTAGTCTATGAGTAGAACAATATATCTCTGTAATCACATTTTTATCTAAAGTGAGGGCAAAAAGAAGGGCTGATAAAAAAACCAAATCAAACCCATTGCATCGATTTGATTTCGACTCATAGCGACCATATAGGACAGAGTAGAACTGCACCATAGAGCTTCCAAGGAGCAGCTGGTGGATTGAAACTGCGGACCTTTTTAGTTAGAAGCTGGGCTCTTGACCACTACCCACTAGGGCTCCAAGAGGCTGAGTGCTTCTTATTCCTGCTTGTTTCACGCATTCAGGTTACCTGTATGGACATTTGAGCTTGAGACCCTTGACTTCTACAATTGTAAGTGCCTGGACTTAGTTTTAAGGGCAGCAAGATACTTTGGCTTAAACTGAGCCCCCTCTCATTGCTGAGAATTAAAGTTAATTCCCTGCTTGAACATGCTTGAGGGAACCTTCAATACATCAATATCTACTAGTAGTGGAGCAGATGCTGACAAGGGAGATACTATAGGAAAGAATCATTACATAGATTTTTTTTTTTCTTATTTTCTCTGACAAAACCCAGGAGTCAAATAATAAGGTAATGGGAGAGAAAACTTGACAGGAAGTGAAAAGATGGAAGAAGTTTATCACCTTTCCTTGGAATCCATACAGAATGTTGATGATAACAGCTTTTTTAATTAGCTTCTATTCTCCACGGAAAAAGAGAGAGAAAACAAGTTATGAAACAATCTTACTTCTTCAATAATAATAATAGCAAACTATATAGTAGTTAACTCTATATCACATTTTCTTTTTTTATATTATGCATGTATTAATTCACCCATTCCTTACTCAAGCCCATGAGGTAAAGTTACTATCATTATCTCGTTTTACAGATAAGGAAACTGAGGCAGGGAAAGACTAAGTAATTTGCGCATAGTTATGCAAGTTTTAAAGTCAGGATTCTGACTCAGAGACTAGTCTCTTAATCACTTCAATCCTCTTCCATGCAAATTGTTCTAATTAACTATTCACAAAGAATTCCAGGGTGATTTTGTTAATGCTCAGAGACCAAAATATCCTCACGGCCACTGCTACTGATGCTTTTAATCAACTTACATATTGTCAGCTGAGGTGAAGTAGAACATGGTCGCTTTCTGTTAGGAATTGAAACCTTGCCCTAAACATGTGACAGTTAGTTTTGGGTAACTCTAGACTGACAAGGAGATGTTTGACTAACTGTTGAGGATCCTTAGAGTATGTCTAAGATTGTATGTCCTAACTTTGGTCTGGGGCCCTTCATGTGGTTCCCTAAGGTCCAATCTTCCAGAGAGTAGCCCTCTGGCCATATTTCTACAGGTTATAGCTAGTTCTTTTAGTCTGAATCTGCTTTCAGAAATGATAAAAAGTTGACCACAGATGCTTTGTGGAATTAGAAACAGTGACCTAGCTATCGACTTGGACACATAGATGCCCTTTCAGAAATGTAACAATCTTCACTCCAACAGGTGCCCTAACAGGCTCACCATGTATCATTTACTTTGCAGGAAGCAGCTGTTCAGCAGAAAATGTATGTACCCTGCTTCCTAAGGAATCCCTCTCCCCTCGCAGGGCTGAGCTCACGAGCACAAGGTCAAGAAATTAAAAGACTGCCCTGGGCCTCAGAAGCTTGACCTGCTCTACTTCCTCTGAAACTCAACCCGCTGGATTCCCAAATTCTTTGTATCTTTGTGCCTTTTTACCACTTTGCTGATTCCCCTCAGAGTATTGTGCTGACTTCACAATCACCAGGTGTCCTCTGTCCTCCCAACAACTGACACTTAATGAGCAGAAGGTGCAAATGGCGTGGCAGTAATGTGATGCCTGATCTGGTGAGCTGAGAAAGGGGAACGGAAGCAGCTTACAAGGGAAAGGACAGATTGGTTTGGTGTTTGTACACAGGGCAGAATTACCCAGTAAGCAAGGTACACACAGGCCCATTTGTGCCTTCCCACCAGTCTGCAGCGCACGGAACTCACCTGATCCCCACCACAGCAAAGATGTGTGAAATTGCTCACCACAGATTAGCAAGTAAATACAATTAAACCCATGCTTACTGGTTAATCCACTTCTGTTTGTACCACACAGAATCAGCAACTGCAGAAAGAGGTTAGGAATAACTATTCTTTTAATGTGGAAATAAGATTATTTTTGTTTAAAAGAAGGAAGTGGATATGAGAATGCAAGACTTTCATGCTCCTATGTGGGGAAAAGAGTTGAATCCAGGTGTGACTTACGGAAGGCATCTTCTGAGTTTTCAAGGTGACTTTGGCCCAAAAGATTGTCTTTGAAGATTGGCTAGGTGAGGATAACTGTTTCTTTTCATTTGTTTATTCATTTATAATGCATTACATTCCAGGCACTCTACTAGGGCTTAAAATCAGCCTAAAATCTTCAACTGTTATAAGTGAAAGACTCTTTAAGATCCTCAGATCCAGGACTTCTTGAACTGCAGTGTGATTAGGAATCACTTGGGATCTTTTACAAATGCAAGTCTGATTCTGTAGGTTCAGAGCGAGACCTGAGATTCTCTAGTTCTAACAAGTTCCCCGGTGATGCTGATGCTGCTGGTCTGTGGGCCACAGTTTGAGTAGTGGTCTAATCTACTCTGTTTTATTATAGCTGAGGAAATGAAAGTCCAAATATACAGAGATGTGTCCAAAATCACGAAGCCAGTTAATGTCAAAGCCAGGACTCCAGCCCATGGCTGGAACTCATTCCACAATGACACATGCTTCAGCAGTGGGTGATTCAAAGTTTTGGTTATTCAGTGTTCTTCATCTCATAACAATAAGTTGATAATAACTATACTTACCATTTGTCATCAGGTTAGTGAGGTAAAATCATTTAGGCTATTCAAACAAAAAATTATCTTTACCAATTATCCTTTGTAGTCTCACTCCAAACCATGGAAATCATGACAATCTTCCTACTGCCAGATGCTCAATCTATCTGCAAATTTTCATTGAAGCACAACTTGTTTGCAAAGTGTAAAATTAGAAGTGACAGACAAATCTATTTTTATAAATCTTATCCTGTCTATTTTGATGCACTGCGTTTTAAAAGAATTGAGGGCAGCTGTTGAACTTGACTGAAATATCTAATGATGCTACTCTATTTACTTTTAATTTTTAAGATAGAGCCATGTTGGTTTTTTTCACCAATGTTAATAATATGCAGTGTGATGTAGTGTACCTGTGGGACCATTTCAGTCCCATAGGGGATATGCTTTATTCTAGTATTTGTTGGATATAAGACTAAGAAACCAGTTGTAGTTGGGTAATTTAAGATTCCCTAGAACCAAGAGTCTCAGCTTAAATTTACTTACCATTTGGACCTTAAATAAAACACTGAACTATCTAGACTTGAGTCTTTTCATCTGTTAAATAGAGGTGAAATGGCTTATTTCCTTGACCTTCCAACTATTAAATTTGGATATCTTGCAGCTAAAAATAATGTTTTGTACTCGAAGAAAAATAAACATCATAACAGGAAATTTAAACTTCAAACAGCAGTCTTAATCATAAATGCGATGTTACTTCAAATTCAGCAAGATCAATCCCTCAGTCAACCAATGTTCACTAAGCTTTTACTACAGGCAAAGCGATGTCATCAAGTATGGTACTTAAGGTTTTGCAGTCCTTGGTCTCTATCTAAACAAAGAAAGTCCCAGAGCATTCCTATTTAAAAACATAATTAACATCATCAGCTAATGATGAAAAGCAAGGTAAGAGATCCAAGTTCTACCAATTTTGCTTCTAATCCTAGCAGAAATAAATTTTCCCATGGAATTCAATAAGAAAAAGGTGTACAGTGAGAAGTGAAAGTTCTAATACCAAACATACAGAGCCTATTAACAGAATTGGAGGGCACTCAAACAGAAATCTGTCCCTTCTCCCTGTCTTTTTTGTCACAATCAGGAATCTAACATTCCTCCCCTAAAGCTAAATGGCTCTCATTTTGCATAATGGCTTTTCTTTTGTTCATTATTTTAGACCTTGCTAATTGATTGCTTCAAAGTCTCTCTCCTCTCTTTGTTGTTCCATTCATCCTTTAGCCATTTTTTACCCCTCTTCTAGGAACCCAGTTCAGTTGCCTCCCACCTACACCAAATCTCCCTGTCCTGACCTCCAAACAGATATGCAAATTTTTGGTAAATTGCAATCTTCAAAACAGAAAGTCTGGTTTCCCTCTGTAAATATTTTGCAGAGAATCTACTTCCCCTCTGTGAATACCATGTGGCAAAACTGAGTGGAGACTAAAAAGTGTGTCATAAAATTGGAGTCATCGGTGCCCAAGCATTGCTTGCTCCTGATGTTGAAAACACCATAAGGCCACCAAAAGCTCAGCCAGATTGATTCCTACCTTCCATATGGTTTTCAAGCACCTTAAGGGACATGAAGAGTCCTTGGGTGGTGAAACAGTTAACGCACTCAGCTGCTAACCAAAAGGAAGGAGGTTCGAGTCCACCCAGAAGTGCCTGGAATTAACTGGTGATCTACTTCTGAAAGATCAGCCTTTGAAACCTTACAGAGCACAGTTCTACTTTGACATATATGAGGTCACCATGAATCAAAGTCGACTGGACAGCAACTGGTTTTACTGGTTAAGGGATATGAATATGGAGATCATAGTACCAAGGAAACAGGACAAAAAAGAAGAAAGATTCCAGAAGAAGATAATGACACCACTATTTTTTTCTTCTCATCAACAATAGGCGTCTTCACCCCAGAGCGAGATGGCCCACAATGCAGTCTTTTATAGCTAAGGAAACAGACCAAGACAGGTAACTTAGCTGAAGTTACAAAGTCAGCTACTGTTTGAACTGAGTCTAAAATCCAGGCCTTTTGACTTCCAGTTTAAACTTGATTTCCTCTTCTACTAGGGAAGATGAGATAATACCTATTTTAATTTTATAAAAAAGGTTGTTGTTGTTAGTTGCCATCAAGTTCATTCTGACTCATGGCAACCCCGTATGTGTAGAGTAGAAAAGATCATTATTAGCCTATTATTATTCATGGGCTCATTTTTTTATATTCCTTTATCACTATCTTCCCCAAAAGGCCACCCCATTTTACTGTTACCTGTTGTTTTACAAGTTCTCAGTAATAAACATGTCCATCAGGAAGTTTATGAGAACATAAAGATGTGAATAGTGAAAGCAATGAATGATATTTCTTATCAGTACTGCCAAAAGAACAAACAAATCTGTCTCAGAGGAAGTATAGCCAGAATGCTCCTTAGAAGCAAGATGGTGAGAATTCGTCTCATGTACTTTGGACATGTTATCAAGAGGGACCAGTCTCTGGAGAAGGACATCATGCTTGGTAAAGTAGAGGGTCAGCGAAAAAGAAGAAGACTCTCAATGAGGTGGATTGACACAGTGGCTGCAACAATGGGCTCAAGCATAGCAATGATAATGAGGATGGTGCAGCAACAGGCAGTGTTTTGTTCGTTGTATGATAATAGGGTCACTATGAGTTTGAACTGACTCCAGGGCACCTAACAACAACAACAACATCAACCTCTGATAATAAATATACTGGGGAATGTCTGAAACTTTGCTAGAATGAGCTTGGGAAAGAAAATCAGGGCTTATATAAGTATATGCTTTTGTATTTTAGAGGGTATTATCCTCCATTTTGGGGAGTAGGACAGGTGATCTCTTCTGGCTAAAAGACCACTCCATTCCCCTCTCTCCTAAAGCCTATCTTTCTATATGGAGTAGACCTCTAGAAATAGTCATTAAGTGGAATATTCATTGTTTTCCTCAACGAATATTGCTGTGGTATCCCCCTGAAGCCTGTTATCTCTTCACTACACTGCATCTATCTGGAACTTTGAGCTGAGGTACTCCGTGACAGCCTGTGGTCTCTGGAACATTTGTTAACTCCCTATCACTAATCTTCCTATTCTCCACTTTCTTGATAAAGGATTTGTAAAATTATTTTAATAATTTTTTAATTATATAAATTATAAAAATATTTCAATCATAAGTAATTAGCAATTTACTCCAGACTACTGAGATATATATGTATATATAGAGACAGAGAGAGAGAGATACACTGCTGAGATTATGCTCCCTAAATTCTTTGTAAACCTACAATTTTTTTTAAAAATCTGCAAAATAAATAGCTTCATAGACTGTGAAATATGCCAGATAGATGCATGGTGAATCACTTCTCATATGTAAAATTACTAGTTAGAAAAGCCAAAAATCAGTTAGAATCCAAAGATGTCTAATCTTTGAAAAAAAAATAGCAAAATTGTGAAGTAATACTAATAATATATATTTGTGGGTGTGTTTATGACTTACACAGTTGTTTAACAAATTTATCTTATTTGAACTTCACAGTGTATTTTAGGAAACTGAGGTGCTGTCAAAGATTGGACAAAAATTATGTAGCTGGTGAAAAGGGAGTTGGAATTTGCATGAAAACCAATTTAACCCTAGGTATATACCAAAGGAGTCCCTGGGTGGTACAAACTGTTAACGAGCTCAGCTACTAACTGAAAGATTGGGGATTCAAGTGTACCCAGAGGCACCTCTGAAGAAAGCCCTGGTGATCCACTTCCCCAAAATTAGCCATTGAAAACTTTATGGAGCATAGTTCTACTCTGACATACATGGTGTCACAATGAGTCGGAGTTGACTAAACAGCAACTGGTAAGTACCTAAAAGACTTGAAAGCAGGGACTCAGATACTTGCACACCATTGCTCCCTGCAGCATTATTCACAATAGCCGAAAGGAAGAAACAGCCCATGTTCATCAACAGATGAATGGATAAACAAAATGTAGTACATACATATAAAGAGAAAGTCTTGATGGATGCTATGACATGGTGAGCCTTGAAAACATCATGGTGAGTGAAATAAGTTAGACACGAAAGGACAACTATTGCATGATCACATTTATATGAAATATCTAGAATAGGCAAATGCATAGAGATAAAAGTTTAATAGTGGTTACCAGGGGCTGTGTGGGGAAGTACAGAATGGGGAGTTATTGCTTAAGGGGTTTCTGTTTGGGGTGATGGAAAAGTTTTACAAATAGAAGGTGGTAATGGTTTTACAACATGGTAAATGTAATTAATATCACTGAATTGAATATTTAAAACTTACTACAATGCTTTTTTTAAATATAAATTTTACTACAATAAAATTACAAAATAAAACATGTTACCTAAGAAATGCTCCCCCTGGTGGCACAGTTGTTAAGTGCTGGCTGCTAACCAAAAAAGTTTGATGGTTTGAACCCACTAACCACTCTGAGGGAGAAAGATGTGGCACTCTGCTGCCGTAAAGATTACAACCTTAGAATTCCTATGGGGCATTTCTACTCTGTCCTATAGAGTCGCTATGAGTTGGAATTGACTCGACAGCAACGGGTTTGTGTTTTTTTTGTTTTTCGTTTTTGTTGTTGTTGTTTTTAATATTATTAGCTGCATCTTCCCTACTGTGTTTTTGTAGATAGTCATTTATCCCACCACCTTAGTTTCAACCACATGTCCGCATAGCCCTGCACAGCCTCATACCTAAAGAGATATCAGCTTTATAACTCCCACTGTGTGAAAGTGGAGGGAGGAATTTTTTAATGATTCTTCTTGACACGTTTGAGAATCAAAGTAATAAAGCAGAAAAAAAAGGAACAGTGTGGCATAAATGATTAACCACTTGGCTAATAACTCAAAAGGTGGTGGTTCAAATCCACCCAGAGATGCTTCAGAAGAAAGACCTGGTATTTTACTTGGAAAGGTTACTGCCATTAAAAACCCTGTGGAGCACAGTTCTACCCTAAAACACATAGGGTCCCCATGAGTGAGAATCAGCTTGACAGCAACTGCTCTTTTGGGGTTTTTCATTTGTTTTTTTGTTGTTTGGGTTTGGGTGGTTTTTGTTGTTGTGGTTCTGTTTTAGTGAAAAAGAGATACCTAGGATAGAAAGGCACACCCTTACTCCTCAAAGTGCACCTGACACGGACAGCGATCCTAATGACTCGTAAAAAAAACCAAGTCATTGTATGTAGTCTTAAATCTCATCATGGGAGGAAATTCTATAGTCTGTGACTGTTCGTTAGTTTCAGTAAGTTTTTTCTATTTAAAAAATCTTCTATTCATCAAAATTTACTTCTGTTTATTCTTGACTGTTTCATACTATAATTGCTAGACATTTCCTACAAAAGATCAGGAGATGAGTAAGTTCTCTTTTCCAAGATCCTATTCACTTTAAGGCCTTTCATTTCATTCTTTCAGGTATATAATAACTTTGGACAACTTTCTATAACCTCCACCTGATTCATAGATACATGTGTGTTAACTGTCTCTGTGTGGGAACAACATTAATGTAAAGAATTTACTCCGTTTTAAGGTACCATCAAGTTGGGAGGTAAGGAGAATAATGAAAACACTTATTTAAAACTGTGAAAATCTGTACTTAAGAGAAAACTCGACATGTTATTTTATTCTTATTGTAACCCATGTTGGAGTCAATGATTATTCCTACCATTCTACAGATGATGTAACTAGGGTTAGGTGGCACTGTTGGTCTGAGGTCTGATGGTTTGAACTCAATCCTTACAACTCCAAATCTGCTGATCTTCCTGCTGTATCACACTGACTCTTACCCCCAAGTACCGTTTTTACCTCGTCTTCCAGCATTCATCCTTGTCCTCCCTCTTGCCTTCTTATCTTTGTCATTATCTTCCTAAAAGAAAGATTTTCTGATTCACTTTTCCTTTCCTTCCTGGCAGATCTCAGTGCCAAGGTTTAGATGGGACTAAAGCTCTTTCTGAGGAGCCCTGGTGGCACAGTGGTTAAATGCTAACCAAAAGGTCGGTGGTTCGAACCCACCAGCCGCTTTTTAGGAGAAAGCTGTAGCAGTCTGCTTCCATAAAGATTACAGCCTTAGAATCCCTATGGGGCAGTACTACTCTATCCTATAGGGTCACTATGAGTGGGAACCTACTTGATGGAAACAGATTTAAGGCTTTTTCTAGATTTAGAATCATGAATCCCTGAATCCTTGAAATCAGGTAGTTTACTTGAAGATATTTTAGACTCCGATGTGTCTCTGGATGAAGGTGGTCAGAGGTGACTCTGGGGAGAGAGGGAAACAGAAGAGGTAATAACATTCTGTTCTTTCCAATGTCAAATCCTGCTCAAAAATCTTTGCTACATTTGGAGATGTTAAAATCCCCTTCAGTCTCTTTTTTTTTTTTTGGTCCACACAAAGAACTTCAACTCTTTAACTTTTCTCTATATTTCTTGACTCCTTTATGGATGCACAATTACAAACTGCATCCAGGGAAGACGTGACCAGTCTTTCTCATCTTCATACTATCTCTCCTCAACCCCGGTCAGCAAAGTGCCTAGCATATGGTAGGTGACCAAGTAATTTTGTTTAATGAGTGGATGATGACTGCACAACAAACCGAAGGGGCAGTGATTGCTACTGGCGTTTAATGGGTGGAGACCACGAATGCTTCCAAATATCCTAAAATGCGCAGGATACCCGCTCCTACCCACGCACTGCAAAAGACTACCAGGCCCAAAATGTCAGTAGTGCCAATGTTGAAAAGCCCTGATATACAGGCATTGCAGCAAAGGTACTCTAGAAAGACTTCAGTCATCTCAATTTCAATCCTGGAATTGTGTGTCATGTGCTCTTTCTATTCAAGCATACTGCATCCAGCCCCAGAGTTACTGACTAATGCGCCCCAGTCGTCTCAGACATCCTTTCACAGCCCAATCATCTCAGAATCTGAATCTGAACGACGCAACAGATTTTGTAAAGAGCCCGTGGTATAAGGCACCCTCCAGGCCTGCCACATCTTTCAAGGCAGAGTGGTGTCATGAGACAAGTGTGCTCTATGACAGAGCTGGGTTGGAATATTGGCACTGCCATTTACTTAGCTGTTCAGTCTTGAAAATCACTGAAAATATCTGAGCCACAGTTCCGTCATCCATGAAATGGGAATAATAGCACCAAAGCTTCAGGCTGCTATGAGGATAAAAAATAAAATCATAAAGTGCCTGGCACATAGTAGGTATTTGAAAAAATAGTAGGTAATATTCTTTAACTGTGAAAGCTAGAACCTGTGTAAGGTGGAAACCTGTCAGAGATGGAAAGCTCATATATTTTCTACTAAAGACAGAGCAGTAGAAAACTGGTGACTGCATGCTGTCAAAGGTGGAAAGCTTGCAAGACCCGGAAAAACAAGGTAGTCCCGTTGAGTTCCGGCTCTCACAGGTTTCACTGTATTTGGTTGTGATTTTCAAACACTCACGCTATCCTAGGCAAACTGGTACCTGTATTCACACCATGGTTAGGATTAACCCTCTAAAACTGTATATAGGTATATAGATTCAGTCCAAGTCACTTAGTAGATATTATTACTATTTGAAATGCTGCTGCTCCTGGAGGGAGGATTATACATCCCACTCCTTTGGTATATGACATCACATGGCGTGTAAGTGGTAGGGATGTAGTCCAAGGTTCTGCCAAGATGTCTCCTCTCTGATTCAAGGCTGGTAATGTCCCAGAAAGGGACAGTTCCTTCAACCTAAGGCCCATAATAAAGTCAACATAGATGCACAGCCAGCCCACAAGACATGAACTGTGAGTGAAGAATGAGTTTTTGTTATTTAAGCAGCTGAAGCTTAAGAGTTGTTTTTACCATAATGTTAATTTGGTTAAGTTGACTGATACTGTCACCGATTGCTCAAAATATTTAGACCTACTTTTAGCCTAAGAAATCTGGCACTGAAGGGGTAACATTTTACTGGGAACCTAAATATCAAATGTTAAAAGGGACCCAAGTGTACAGTCTTCTCAGACCCTAAGGTTGATTTTTAAGCTCCATTAATTGGAATAGGAAGAATGCCTTTGTACAGTAGTGTTAAAGCCAAAAATACAAACCTGGCATATAGCCTTATCTCTCATTGTCTGCTTCAAAATTTGGTCTTTCACTTCCTCCAAACTTAACCTGGCCCTGAACAAGTCCTTGTTAGTCTTAAACAGACCACACTGGATGGAGTTATTCAAAAATTGACTAATGGCCAAGCCAACAGATTATGCATAAACGAATATGTGTTTAAGAGTTTGCTTCCAAATATCTTAGTGCATAATTTTCTAAACAACCTGGTAGTTTCCCCATAACTTCACCTATGTCTAGAAGAGCTGTAATTGGTTAAAAACTTCTTCTAAGCCACTCTAACTGCCTCACAGGAAAATTTTACTATTTCCTATATACGTTCCCCTCACCAAAGTCCACAACATGATAGGAAAAATAAGTTTTGTAGATGGTTTTTTTCCCTACTCTATTGCAAACAAAAAAAAAACATTTTCCACTCTGCCAACTGATTATGCAGCCACGTTGTTTGAAAGCTTGCATAATTTACATTAGCATGCTTAAGATCTCAGGTGACTATGCCTTTGAGGCCAGCATGCTAACCCCAGTGGGCCGATTTGATATTCTTCCCAATATCTGACCCTTTTTTCCTTGTTAATTACAGGCAGACTTCCCTGGTCTGGCCCTGGATCTGCACCTGTTTCCCATCTTTGAGCAGCTGCTAATTAGGTTGAAAATGGTGGGGCTGGGCAGTGCAGACCAGACATGCCTCATCAGGCTATTGATCAGGCTGGCATACCATGCATGCAGTAACGGCGATCTGCACAACCCAATTCCAAAATAAAAGCCATACCTGGAGTTGCATGCTTGAATCCAAGCACATTCCAGTCTCTACACCAAACAGTGAACATATGAAAGGAAAAGAGACACTGTGGTTTAAAAATAAAATTTTTGCTTGAAATGGCAAGTACAATTCCAAGTACTAGTCACTTACTTCTTAATGGATTCTTTTAATTCAGAATTGGAAAGAACAAATCTTCTTTTGGGGAAAACACATACGTATATTTGCATGCAAATAACTTAAAAGGGAGATTATATGGATATTAATTACATGTTTGTAAACTACCCAAGCAAAATCCCTATTCTGAACTCCCATTTGACCTTGTGGTATAACACAGTTATATAGGTTTTCACACTATGTTGTGATTTATGATTTGAGTAACTATAAACTTCTAGAACACTGATTCTCAAAGCAGGGCAATATAGCCATCTGTGGGCAGTGTTTGAAATGGGGAGGGGTGTTTGGGGGTTGTCACAATGATTAAGTGACATTAAATTCCAGTAGTACTACTGGAATTTAAGGAACACTGGTGGTGCAGCAGTTAAAAACTCAGATGCTAACCAAAAGGTCAGCGGTTTGAACTCACCAGTGCCTCTTGGGATAAAGATGTGGCAATCTGCTTCCGTAAAGATTACAACCTTGGAAATCTCATGAGGCAGCTCTAGTCCTATAGGGTCCCTGTGAGTCAGAATGGATTAGACAGCAGTGGGTGTGTTGTGGTGAATAGCTACTGGAATTGAGTTGGTAGGTGCAATGTATCAGTACTACATTCCTTTTTATTGCCAAATAATATACTTTTTTATGGCTATATCACATTTTGTTTATCCATTCATCAGCTTGGGTCTTTTCACTTTTCGGCTAATATGAATAATGCTATGAATATTTTGTACAGATTTTTGTGTGGACACATGCCATTTCTCTTAGGTGTATACCTAGGAATAGAGTTGCTGAGTCATATGATAAGTCTATGTTTAACTTTTCTGAGGAACTGCCAAATTGCTTCCATTGTAGCTGTACCGTTTTACAATCCCACCAGCAAAGTATGAAGTTTCCAATTTCTCCACATCCTCACCAACACTTGTTATTGTCCTTTTTTTTATTATAGCCATTCTAGTGAGTATGAATATATCTTGTGGTTGATTTGTATTTCCGTAATGACTAATGATGTTGAGAATTTTTTCATAAGCTTAATGACCATCTGTATATCTTATCTGGAGAAATGTCTATTCAAATTCTTTGCCCATTTTTAAATTGGATTATTTGTCTTTTTATTGTTGTGGTATGAGCATGCTTCATATATTGTGAAAAATAATCCTTGTCAGATATATGATTTGCAAAAATTTTCTCCCATTCTGTGGGTTGTCTTTTTACTTTTTTTTTTTTAAATTAATTTTATTGTGCTTTAGGTGAAAGTTTACAACCCCAGTTATATGTCATTCAAAAATTTATACACATACTGTTTTGTGACATTGATTGCAATCCCCACAATGTGACAATGCATTCCCCCTTTCCACCCCAGGTTCTCTGTGTCCATTCGTCCAGTTTCTGTCCCTTCCTGCCTTCTCGTCTTGCTTTTGGGCAGGAGCTGCCAATTTGGTCTAGTATACTCAATTAAACTAAGAAACACATTCCTCACGTGTGTTATTGTTTCTTTTATAGCCTGTCTAATCTTTGTCTGAAAAGTGGGCTTCAGGAGTGATTTCAGTTCTGAGTTAGCAAGGTGTCCAGGGGCCATAGTCTCAGGGATTCTTCCAGTCTCTGTCAGACCAGTAACTGTGGTCTTTTTTCATTAAATTGAATTTTGTTCTACATTTTTCTCCCACTCTGTCCAGTACTCTCTGTTGTGATCCCTGTCAGAGCAGTCATTGGTGGTAGGCAGGCACCATCTAGTTCTTCCAGGCTTAGGCTGGTGGAGGCTCTGGTTCATGTGGTCTTTTAGTCTTTGAGCTAATACTTCCCTTGTGTCTTTGGTTTTCTTTGTTCTCCTTTCTCTGAATGTGATGGGACCAATAGATGCACCTTAGATGACCACCTGCAAGCTTTTAAGACCCCAGACACTACTCACCAAGGTGGGATGTAGAACATTTTCTTTATGAACTATGTTATGCCAATTGACTTAGATATACCCTGAGACTACAGGCCCCAGCCCCCTGCCCTGAGTTACCAAGTTTTGAAAAATCACATCACCATTGGCAATATTCTTCTGATATTTGAGTTACCAAGTTACTAATAAATCATACCGTTATCTCTGTCTATTTGCAGCTTCTTCAGTCATGATTCTAGGTACAGCTGTAGGCATCATGCTGCCTCACTAAGTCATCTAGTGTAGCTGAGCCTGAGCCTTTACATATTGAGAAACATATAAATTATTTTTATTTAATTTTCCTGTATGTTAGAGTTTTATATTGATTTTTTTATAGTTAGGTTATACAGTGAAACCTGAGAGAGCCAGAACTCGACAGGACTGCCTTGTTTTTCTGGGTCTTGCAAGTTTTCCACTTTTGACAGGGTGCAGAAGAAGGCTGTATGGGAGCTGACTGGCAAAACCAACAGATGTTCAGTGTAAGTACTTTTCTCTAATTGGATTAATGACCTTTGTTGTTTTATAAATGTTTTTATAAAACTTTGAAAAAATTAAGAAAGTACATAACTCACTCTCCAAAAAAAAAAAAAAAAACACCTTTCCACATTTCAGATAAAAACAAGCCCCCATTCTTTTTGCAATTTAAATGCATATAGTAAATTCAAAGCATTTCAACATCTTCATCTATGGATTAGCAGATAAATCATTACTTTTTTGACCCCACCACTTATTAGTTGTAGAACTTTGGACAATTAATTTAATGCTTCTATGCCTCATGGAAGGAGCCCTGGTGGTGCAGTAGTTAAGTGCTTGGCTGCTAACTGAAAGGTCAGAGGTTTGAACTCACCAGTGCTCTGTGGAAGAAAGATGTAGCAGTCTGCTTCTGTGAAGATTTACAGCCTTAGAAACCCCGTGGGGAATCTACTCAACCCCAGTGGGTTTAGATTTTCTTTTTGATCAGTCTCAGTATCCATATCCCTGTCTTATGGCAGGTATTTTGCCTTGTTAAATTGATTCTCGCTTTTAAAGTTATTTATTTTCCATATAACAAGGCTCCTAAGAGCAAGCTACTACTTCATCTGGGGCTCAGCAGTGATTGGTCTCAGGGCTGGAGGAAAGGCCATAGACTTAATGAAATATGTTATGTTGATCTCCAACATGGCACCTTCTCAGGGGATTTTTGTGGGTAACTTTCACAAATAAGCACGTTTTGCCTCGACATTGCAGAATATGTTACTCCACTGTACAGAGTGAGAAGCACAATGCTCCAAGGACAAAAGCATGAAATATGTTGAAAAAGAGAAGCTATCAAAGACTAAAAGAAAAAAAAATTCAGAGAATTATGAGGGAAATCAGCAAAAGTCAATGTCATAAAAAACAATAAGTTGGAGAATTTCTAGGAAAAAAGTGATTAATGAGTGTCAAATACAGCAAAGAGTTCCAGCGAGTTTATTAAGATCACCAAATCCTATTCAAAGCAAAGTCCCAGTTAATCTTATTAATCGTAGTATAAGAAAAACCACAGTTAAACTACAGAGTGGTTTTTTTTTTTTCTTTTTTCTTCATTGATGGGAACATGAGATTAATACATTTATGAAAGAAGTAGTATTTCCATAAATATCCTACTTTAACAGTTAATGAAAATAGAACATTTCTGTCTGAGGGGGAAAAAAAACCCATATTCAGGATTTTTCAAGCTAGTAGTCAGATCAGCCCAAAAAGAGACATGAGGGAGTTTCAGGGATAAGTGGGAAGACCTGAGCATGGAACTAGTTGTCAACTGGAAAATAAAATTGTAATGAGAGACAGCAACTCCCCTGCACATGGCCTGGCACCGAGAGAGAAAATGTTTGGAGAATTCATGGTGAAAGGGAAGCTAGAACTCAGGAGATTGTAAGTAAAAATGTCTTCTTAAGAGTTCTGTGCAGATCACAACAGAGGGTTCCAGACAGAGCTGGAGAAAAATGTAGAACAAAATTCTAACTCACAAAAAAGACCAGACTTACTGGCCTGACAGAGACTGGAGAAACCCCGAGAGT
>NW_004444151.1:998940-1026559 GCF_000243295.1 Trichechus manatus latirostris
GTTGTTAACCATTGTCATAAAACAATATGTATACTAACTGTTTAATGAGAAACTATTTGTTCTGTAAACCTTCATCTAAAGTACAATAAAAAATAAATAAAACAATAATTTAAAAAAAATTCTGTGCAGTCATGCCTGGAGCCCAGAGAATGAATTCGGCTTGCTACAAAGTTGATCAGCCCTCACACCAGGAGACAACATCCTTATAAAGAAATTTCCCAGTCATTGGAAATCACTTTTGAGTATACTAGACTCATAGGAATTAAGAAAACAAGAAGAAAAAAAAAAGCAAAGGAAGAAGTTAAACAGCATTGCTTTCTTATCCTTAGACTTGAGGAAATTAGTGCCTAAGCTGAAAGTGCCCTGAGGGTGACTTTAACTTACCTTACCAGACCTTACCCCAGGGATTGCCTCAGGTACTGCTGACCTAGGCAACTGTGGAGGGTCAAGCTTCCACACAACTCAAGTGTTCTTGAAGAAGCCCTCCTGTGTATTGAGGGTGGACAGCATTGTTTTCCCCTTTCTCTTTCAGTTGCCTTTCTCTCACAGTTGTTTGTTCTTCAATAGCTATGACTCGTTTTGTGCTGCTGGCAAAGGTAGCTCCTGGAGAGGGTGAATTAGGGCAAGACTGTGGTGTTCAGTACTTCCCTCCTGGGTCAGTAAGGTGCATTATTGTTTGTTTCTCATTTTAATGGTGGTATTCCACTACATTCTAGCTTTATAACTTGTCACGCTGACCCTGTAAGTTCACTGAAATAAGAATTCCAATTAATAGCACAGTTTGAATTCAAGACCAGTACTACGGGGGATGTGAAGGTGAGTTTGTTTGATTTGTTGGTAATAGGGAACTAGGCCAGGGAAGGATGAGAGGAAAGAGGGTTAGGAAAAGAGATGTAGCATAGAAGAGTCTGTTTTAGAAACCAGAAAGGACTGGATACTTTCGATGTTCCTATAATACTAAATACTCTGACATGTATTATTTTGTGAATATACAATTTTGATGACAACATTTATGTGCCTAACACTGTAATAGGGACTCTTGGGGTGGGGAAGAGTGATACAAAATGTGATAGAGGGCCCACAAAATCTTAAAACATATGTATTATATAAAATGTAAATTCTATGATACAATCCACTTAGTTTAGCTGGAAAAAAATGACAGACTACTTAAAAATCTAGGATTCATTTCCTGTGTGCATCAGTTATTTTGATTGTGTTCTAAGGGAGTAGATCCAACCCTTAACTTAATCCAACATATATATTCATGTACTCTTACTTACAATTGTGAGATGAATATAAATCCATCACCTTTGCTTAAAAAAAAAAGTATATTCCCATATAAGTATTAGTCCATAGTGATATGTTTCACTATACGTACAGTAATCATATGTCCCAGTTTGCCTTGAAGAGCCTCAGCCTATTCTTATTGTCCCAGTGTTATGGATTGAATTGTGTCCCCCAAAATGATACATTGAAGTCCTGGCCTCTGTACCTGTAAATATGACCATATTAGGGAAGATAGAGTTTTTCTTTGAAGAAGTTATCACTTAAGTTAATGCGGTTATGCCAGATTGGGGTGAGTCCTAATCCTTTCTGACTGGTGTCTTACAAAAAGGGAGAACAGACAGGAAGACAGAAACACACAGGGGGAGGATGCCATGTGAAGATACATCTACAAGCCAAGGAATGCTAACAACCATCCAGGTATACCAGAAGCTGGAGGAGATAAGGAAGAATCTTCCCCTAGAGTGGGCAGAGAAAGAGCATGGTCCTGCTGATGCCCTGAGTTTGGACTTCTAACCTCCAGAGCTGAGAAACTGAATTTCTGTTCTTTAAAGACACACACTTTGTGGTATTTTCTTATGGTAGACCCAGAAAACTAAGATATCTAACATAATTACATATAGAGCCCCTTTCATTCTCAAAAATGTTGCAGTTTGGACAATAAAATATATTCTCAACCAATAAAATACAGCATGTTTAACTGACTATAGACGTCAAAATTTCCAAAAAGAAAATGTAGTTTTGGTCCATTATCTCTGCCCTTACGTTGTTTCTATGAATACTTTACATTTCTATAAGATCTAACTATGCCCTCTATCAGTTTAAGTCCTTATGAAGTTTTTGTAGGCTTAACTTACATGTATTTAATTTAAGAAAAGAGAAGACTCTACCATTCATAATGGCAACTAATCACTAATAATAATAACCAACATTTATGGAGAATTTATTCCCTGGCAATAAACAAAATAAAACAATATTTCTACTGCCTTAAATGCCTTATCTCAATGGACCATTATGAAGGTTCTATGGTTGGTTATGGTGTATACCCAGAAAATGTTAGGCATAAGATATTAAGTAAATTGCCCAGTGTCATAAAAGTAGTAAATGATGGCTTTGAGGTTTCAAATCCTCATGAACTGGTTCTAAAGCCTGAGATTTTAGCCCTACCCTAAACAGCCAGCCATTAGATTAATCTAATTCATACCATAGTGTCAAGAACTTACTAAATCCAGTTCCCTATTGACAGGGAGGGGCTCAAACTTTAGGTAATTATAGACCAGTGATTGCACAGGGGTTAAGCGCTCAGCTGTTAACCAAAAGGTCAGCAGTTCGAACCCACCAGCCATTCCACAGGAGAAAGATGTGACATTCTGCTTCCATAAAGATTACAGCCAATAAAACCCTATGGAGCAGTTCTACTCTGTCCTATAGGGTTGCTATGAGTCAGAATCAACTCAACGGCACACAGTAACAGCATACAAAACAAGTAGCTAAGAAATCTGAGATGGGTAAGGTATGATCCATCCAAGTTACTGAGAGCCAACCTTGTGACTGAACTCTGTTACAAACAGAACACTGCCTTTAGCTTGGATCCTGCTTTCAACAGTGAGTAGAAGGAAGCCATACCTTATCTCTGTAGGCTAGAGAGCACTGATAGCAGAAATGTGTTCTAAACGCAAAATGAGCTTTTCGATTTGCTCTCTGCTGACATGGTCCTCCACCAGCTAGCATCCTTCAACCTCCAGTTTCATCATCATGTTATTCTTGTTTGAACTGCCTCTAATTTCCATTCTCTTCTGCTGTCTACCTGTTTGGGTTGTAGAGAAAGCATTATAATTTAGGCTTCAGCTTTAAGTTTGGTCCTTGTATCAGTGACATGTAACATATATTCAAGAATATTTAGGATATTTACTTATAATAAAAAAAGAAATTAATTCCTTTTGTCAATTTCCATCGAAATAAATAATGGAGCAAAAGATAAAATAAGTAGGAGACATACCAGGAGACTTTTACTGGAAGAAACTTAAGCCACTTATATGCTGTGAAAAGCTGTTTTTTTGTTGTTTTCAAAACAGCTGTGTATACATGTGATAAAAATAAATCAAGCAGGGCAACTGATTTTTAAACAGTTAAGTCATCGCTGATAATTCAGACCGTGTAAATAGGAATCTGAGAGGGGAGATGTCACCTAATTCCACAGATTATGGAATTATGTTCCAACAGAGACTTCAGTTCCTTTAGGAATTCTTTCCCGTATAGAGATTCAGGCATAATGGGGAGCCTCAGGTCTATTTTTAATACCAGGAATCATTAACTAGACAGAATATAGTTAGTTTTCATGCTCCATGAAGAGAGTATATCTGTGTATGAGTGTGTACAAAATAAATGGAGAGGAAAGAGAGAGGATATTTTGATTTATTATCTGAAGACTTTCCCACTTAACATTATATTAGATTTAAGTTGTGGATTCAATAGTGCTTACGTCACCATGGGAAACTATTTAGAAGTTTCTTAAAAGTGTAAACATAAATTTACCATACAACCCAACAGCTCCACTCCTAGGTATTTAGCCAAGAGAAATGAAAGTTAAGTCTAAGCAAATATGTTTATGCATTATTTGTAACAGCCAAGAACTGCAAAAAACCCACATGTCCATCAACTGGTGAATAAATAAACAAAATGTGGTATATCCATACAAAGGAATACTATTCAGCAATAAAAAGGAATGAAATACTGATTTAAGCTACAACATGAATAAACCTTAATGCTAAGTGAAAGAAACCAGTCACAAAATACAATATGTTGTGTTATTCCATTTGTCTGAAATGTCCAGAAAAGACAAATCTGCATGGCAGAAAGAGGATTACTGGCTGTGTAGTGCTGGGGGTGGTGATAAGGAATGACAATAAACAGGCATGAGATTTTTTTCAGCAAGATGGAAGTGTTCTAAAATTAGACTATTGCAATGATTGTCCAACTCTGCAAATTTACTCAAAAGTCATTGAATTGTACACTTAAGTAAATTATATGGTATGGAAATTATACACCAATAAAGCTGTTAGAAATTAATCAGTATAATCACCATATTAAGAGAATAAGAGAAAAATCAATACGTGCAGAAAAATAGGTGGTAAAATTCAACATCTAATGACTGATTCTAAAATTTAGTTTCAAACTGCGTCTTCCTATGAGCCAGATTCGAAGCAACTGAAAACATGAGCACATCTATTAGGATAGAGCAGATTGCAGTAACAGACAATTCCCAAATCTCAGTGGCTTAAAACAACAAAAGTTAATTTCTCTCTCATACTACATTCATTGTAGTCCTCAGAAGAACACATCTGACAGAAAATATATCATATACATGCTTCTGGTATCTTCACAGAAGAAAAGGGAGTGTGAGTAGTCATGGCTCTTACAGCTTCTTCCTAGAAGTGAAGCACATCATTTGTGCTTATAGTTCACTGGCCAGAGTGAGCCACATGACCACAGCTAATTTCAAAATGTACCGGGAAATGCAAAATTATCATATACACAGAAGGAAGAGAAACAAAATATTTGTAAACAGCCCTCATGACTACTACAACACGGTAAACCTGAAGCGTTATTTTATTAGATTTACCTGAGTAGAGTGCCAGATAGTCCAGAATTCACTACCAAAGAATATGGCAGGTTCAGAAACTAGGTATATTGAGTTCACAGGCCAAAGGAACAGAATTTAACAAGTTGATATTTTTAAAAGAATATCTGAAAACTATGGTTAGAACCATGATATTAAAGATTTAAGGCAACATTTTAAAATAGACTTACTTTTAAGGACTTAAAAGTTATGCTTCAGTAGCCATTAAACCTTTAATGGAAAAAAAAGTCTACAATATTAATGGGCAGGATACTGTTAGAGTAAGTCACGTGTTTTTGCTCAGGCTGAAGACTGGTCAGATATAAAAGCCAGAGCTGTAAAAATAGCAGTGGAGTCCAGAACTTTGTTGAAACATTAAAATCATTCAAGAGATATTAATTATTACACAGTGGTTTCTACATCTCTTGAAATGGTCGTATGCTTTTGTCCCTTTATTTTGTGAACTATTTGACATTATGATGCTCTACCTGCCCCCCTGCACCGCACCACACACACACAAATGGGTATGTGTGTTTATTTTAGTATTCAAGGGAATAAATATAAATTTAAAAGACAAAGAAATATAATACCAAGTGTAAAACAGAAAATAGAACAGTCTTTTTTCCTACACCAATGATGAAATCGGGGCCAGAATATGAGGGCAAACTTTCTAAATATATAAAATACAATCAAAATACATAGAGTACGAAGTGACATCAAACTGTAATATTTTTTGGAAGTTGATTTCCAATGCTTTGCTCTGCTCATTCATACCAACCAATATTTTAGATAAGGGGCGATAGTACGAAATTTATCAGTCAGATTATCATAGATGCCTCTAGAATCCTTGTTACTTTTTTGCGACTGGTTACAAGTTTGATAGGTTTTAATTTTGTTTCATACACCCTTTTCCCAAAATAATATATTGGATATTGTTGTCTGTCTTTACCTGAGAGTTCTTTAAAGGCACCATGAAATCCTAAAAGTTTGTTTTAGATGTTTAAATTAGGGTATATTTAAGAAAGAAAAAAAAAAAAGACAAGACAGTGCAATTTTAAAGTCGTTTGGCAAACTGATTCTGTCAAGAAAGCTTAGTTTCATTCTGTTTGCTGCAACGGCGCTTTTTCTTTTTCCATAACTCCACTCTTCTTGTTCTTGTAATACATTTGGGAGGCCTGTCAAGGCCTATCCACTCTCTAAATAGCTTTGCAGATTAAATTTTTAACTCTTCTCTCTTCATGCAAATGTGTATTTCTGACAAAGAATTGCCCTGAGATGTCAGCTTCCATTTTTCTCACCGGAGAGAAGGCATATAGGTGCAAGTGTGGACTCCCTTCAGGAAACACATGCATGCTTGTAGATGCCCCTCTTCAGAATGACACACCTGAGTTTGCATAGTTTGCTCTTTTTAGCTTTCTGGCTCTTGCTTTATAACCTCCTTTTCCTTTAGTAGGACTTGAAGCTAACTGTCTAAGAGTTAAAACAAGAAAATAAATAGAATTTTTTTGTAAGTTGATCTTTTTAATGATGAGGATATGCCAAATTATTAAGATACCACAAAAGAATAGCACTTAGTGAAATCTAGGACTTAAGATCTGGCTTCCTTTTCCAGATGAACTATAAAGGATGAGTCTGTAGGGGTTAAAAAGAGGAGAAAGAGTGAAAAGGTCATTCCAGGCAAAGGAAAGAACAGAAGTAAAACCATGAATTTGTAGAAACAAAGAGTATGGTCTGTATAAATAACTTCAAAATCAAGGGTAATACTAAATTCCAAAGAATGGAGCTAGAAGTGGACACATCCTGTAATGTCACACAGATCCAAACTGCTTTCAGTCCTAGAAAAGGGGATGACTTTCTCCTAGTCAGTGGCAGGGACCACTCTAGGCCACGTAGTTTGACATTTCTCAACACTTTTCTGTTTATGTAGCTTAGCATCCAATTTGTACTAATAGCCCATCTGGTACTAGGAAAATTACAGAAGGCACCTACTACCTCCATTATCATATGTAAGAAGTAGGCAGTGACTTTTATTGAGTACAGTCTAATTTTACTCAATACTAACCTAATACCAAAAGAAAAGGTGGAGAAATATGGCAAAATGAATACCTGATTTATTGGAAGACGTGTTCTTGTCCCAGCTTAGTTAACAATTAGTTGTAAGATTTTTAATTTAATTTAATTACCTCCAGCTTCCCTATCTATAAAATAATAGAATTAAATTATACGATTTCTGAAGATTCCTATTCTAAAAATCGCACAGTTCAGTGCTAAGTAGGGTGTAAATATGTAACAGATAACCATAGGAAAGAACATCTGAGAAATAAAATGGAATACAAGGAATTGACAGAGGAAATCACAAATGAGTAAATTCAAAAGACATATAAAGGCATCACGCTAATGGAATTGTGTTTATGTGTTTTAAAAGAGTCCTTTTCATTTATAATACACACTGAAGTATTTATGGATTAAATTATATGATATCTGAGATTGACTTCATAATAATCCAATGGTGTTGGGGAATGAGTGGTAGTAGGTAGAAAAATAAATGCAACAAGAATAGTTATTAACTGGTGATTATTGTGGTTGGATGATGGGCACTCAGAGTTTTATTGTTCTTTTGAATATGTTTGAAAATTTACTTTTTAAAATATTGCTTCTATATTTTTAAGTAAAAAACTAAGATATGAAATAGTGTATTTCTGTCAAAAAGATGTGCTAAGTAAGGTGAAAATCCCACTTTCATCGCTAACTGCATGGTAGGGATCAGCATGAATCCAATCCTGAAAGTGTGGAGATCGATCCAGTCCTCCTCCTGCTTCTCCATCCTCATCACCAACTACCCTCAGGGTATTCTCTCTCTCTGACTGTAGCCACACAGAGCTGGATCAGAGCTCACAACTTAAAAGGACACTGTCCTTCAGACTGCCAAATAGGCAGACACCAGCCACAAGTTTGGGGAGTCCACATGACACCCCAATCTTCTGAACTGCTGGCCACAGATTCTGGGCTGGTTTACCACTACCTCTTCAGGATGCCAGCTGCAAGCTCAGGAGTCCGCACGACATCCTTAGGTTCTGACCTGCTGGCTCTCACTGCCCCTTTGGGGTTGATAATTCTCTGGAATGACTCACAGAATCTCACAGAAAGTATAAGATACTTACAACTACAGATTTATTATAGACAAAAAAGATACAAATGAAGATACACATAGGGTGAGGTCTGGAAGGGTTCCTAACATGGACCGTCTATTTCCTAAGGGTTGTGCTACCCTCCTGAGAGCACATGATCTTGCCAACAAGCAAGCTCTCTGAGCCTTAGGGTTCCAGGCTTTTATCAGTCAGTTCTGTATGATAAGCTAAATCATGTCTCCTGAGGCTTGTTGATATCAGCCTCCCAGGTGAGATTTTTCTGGCCTGGGCAGCCCCCAATCACCAGCACAAATCCCCTGGTGTGGCCTGGAAGTCCCAGACCAAGGTACCCCAATTACTCTAAGAGTTATTTCCCAGAAACCAAGGACAAAGGCTAATTTATTCTGGGTAAAGTTAGGTCCTTTTTCCCACATGGTGGGACAATAGAATATTTGTGCTTGTTTTATTTGTATAAAGAAACATTGACAGCTAATAAAATCAGTTAACTATTGCGGTGGGAACAGGAAGAACAGCAATAGGAGTGGGAGCAAGACTTCTCCCTCTCCTCGCAATATTGTTTTCATTTTTCAATCACATAAATATATTACTTATTCAAAAATCAAAAATTGTTCCACTACTATGCAATGGTGATAGAATGGTCTTTTCAGTAAATAGTACATGGTTAATTAGATAGCCATATGAGAGAACCAATAAATCTTATCTCGTACTTCACACCATACGCAGGAATTAATTCCAGATGGTTTGTGTATCAAAATATGAAAGGTAAAACAATACACCTTTTCCTCACTTATGAACTATCTCATTATCTGGCATTTTACATTTACAACAACAGTAAAACATTTACTATCTATTTTTTGCATTGACAACGTGCATCTGAAAATAACAAAAGCTGAGATGTGAGACAAGAGTAGTGCTGCTTTGATGGTTAAAGTTATGTGTCAACTTGGCTAGGCCACGATTCTCAATGGTTTGGCAGTTACATAATGATGTAATTTGGCAGTTATATAATGATGTTGTCATCCTCCATTTTGTGAGCTGATGTGGTCATCCTCCATTTTCACATAATGCCAATTTCACATAACAACCTGGTCTTCGGAACCTAACCATGTCGATAAGTGAGGCGAGGCTGTAGAGCTTTTAGAAGAAAATTCAGAGAACTATTTTCACAATCTTGAAGTAGGCAAAGACTTCTTAAGTATAACTCAAAAATTACAAACCATAAAAAGTAATAATAAATTGGAGCTCATTACAATTAAAAACTTCTTAATCAAAAAAACATGGTTAAGAAAATAAAAAGACTCCAAATGATAGGAGATATTTGCAACACGTATATCAGACACAGAAATGATATGCAGGATATATTTTTTAAAATAACCCCTATACATCATGAAAATGGCAGAAAAAAACTATTGAAAATATAATGGATATAACTCTTTACTCTTTAATTATGGCCTCGTCTTGGAGCCATGGTGGCGAAGTGGTTAAGAGCTCAGGCTGCTAACCAAAGGGTCAGCAGTTCGAATCCACCAGCTGCTTTGGAAACCGTATGCGGCAGTTCTACTCTGTCCTGTAGGGTCACTATGAGTCAGAGTCTACTCGACGGTATACAACAATAACAACAACATAGTGATTTCCTTCCAAAGAGTACAGAATGGAAGGCAGTAGGTGGAGAGAAAAGACTAACTTTAAGGTAGAGAAATCTGACAAACACTATCTCAGCCAGGTGATCAAAGTCAACATCATCAGTGATAAGTCATGTTGATAGCATGTTCCATTGATATGATATGATGAAAATACCATTTACCTCTATAGCCTTCCTCCCCAAAACCCAGAACACCAGTCTAATCATAAGAAAAACATCAGGCAAATCCCAATTAAGAGATATTCTATAAAATACCTGACCAGAACTTCTCAAACTTTCAAGGTCATCAAAAACACAGAAAAGTCTGAGAACTCTAACAGCCAGGAGGAGCCTAAGGAGACATGATAAATAAATGTAATGTGGTATCCTGGATGGGATCCTGGAACAGAAAAAAGACATTAGGTAAAAATTAAGAAAATCTGGATAAACTATGGACTTTAGTAATAATGCACCATATTGGTTCATTAATTGTAACAAATGTACCATACTAATGTAAAATATTACTAATAAGGACACTGGGTGCAGGATATATGGGAATTCTGTACTGTCTTAGCAATTTTTGTGTAAATCAGAAGCTGTTCTAAAGAGAATAAACTACCTCAAGAGTACAGCTGCTAACCAAAAGGTCAGCAGTTCGAATCCACCAAGCTGCTCCTTGGAAACTCTATGGGGACAGTACTACTCTGTCTTATAGGGTCGCTGTGAGTCAGTATCAACTCGTTTGCAGTGAGTTTGTTTTTTGTTTTTGTTTTTTTACACTCAACAATATGGATGAATCTTTCACACTTAAGACTAAGCCAAACAAGCCAGAACAAGTATATGGTGTATTGTTATCTGAAGTACAAAAACATGCAAAACTAATGACGATAGAGGTCACAACCATGGTTAACTTTGTGGAGTACTGACTGGGAGTGGGCACAAGGCAGTTTCTGGGGCCTGTACAAGTTTTATATATTGAGCTATATACTTAATGTACAGTAGTTATACCTCAATTTTTTTTAATTATAAATTAAAAAAAATAAAATACCATGATCAAAATAAAGTATCAAATGGCAAATAGGAAAAACATACTTACAACAAATATGACAAATCAAGGTTAATTACCCTTAATATAACAAAGGTCTTACAAATCAATACAAAATGCTGATTCCCTAACAGAAGAAGAGGTAAATGATATGAAAAGACATCATAAAGAAGACACTGAAATAACAATATATGTAATTTAAAAATTTGTCAAAACTTTGTAGTAAAACAATGTTTTTGCAGAGTCAAAGGTGAGGCTTTGTGAGACTCGTATAAGGAGTTAGACAACACAACTCCCTTGAAGTTCTGGCAGATGTTCTGGGAACTTCTAACTTTCAAGGAACTTTCAGATTAGTAAGCCAAAAAAGAGGCCCAATTACAAGCCTGACTTACATGGTGGCCAGGATTTCTGTGGAGTAAAGTGAACTCATGTCTGAGATTCACAATGTACAAACCAGTCTGATCAGCTATGGTTGCCCAAACGAGGTGGAACAGGGGAAGAAAAAGTAAAAAAGCCTGGGTGGTTTTACCACACATTTCATATGCACTAACGTTTAGTGATTCACTTCTAAAAAATAGAATGGGGTGGGAATGACCATATGACTTCTCATTTTGGTGGTTCAGCTTTTACCCTTATCTTTTTTCTCCTCTTCTCCTGTGCTCCCCTTTTCTCTCCAACATCTACTTTTGGAGAATACCATGTAAGAAGTCCAGCTACCCTGAAGCCACCATGCTAGAGAGACCATATGAAGAGACCACAGATAGACAGAGATCCTCAAAGAGTGCCAGCTGTTCTAGCTCTCAACTGTTTGAGTGCATCCAGCCTAGGCACCAGAAATGTTAGTAAATAAGCCTTCAACATGAATCTGCCAAATCCTAGCCACCTAGGCATGTCAACCTCATGAGAGACCTTGAGCCAGAACCACCTAGAGAAGCCATTCCTGAATTCCTGACTCAATGTAACCATAATAAATAATTGTTGTTGTAAGCCACTAAGTTTGGGGGGTAGTTTGTAATGTTGCAGTGGTAACTGAAACAGCCCAGACAGAAAACCATTATCAGTGAAGCAGCCTGATGGAGAAGGCCTAAGGAGCCCATTGCAGGGTCTGGAAGTTAGAGGGAGTAGGTTGCAGGAGCTAGATGAAGTTGTGTCCTATCAACCTCTGGATTATCCCCATACCCTGGGGGTGCTTGTGCACTTTGGTAAAGAGGGCTAATGTACAAAGGAACATACTGGGTTCCAGTGGTGCTAATCAAGAGAAGTAGATGCAGCTTTTTTGCTATTCAGAGGGATGATGAGCTCCAAGCTGAGGAGGCCAGAGAGGGTTGGCAACAGCCCAGGTAGGGGAGCACTTGGTTGTGAGAGTGAGGGCAGAAGATGAAAGCTAGCACAGAAATTGCAGATCTAGAGTCAGCAGCTCTATTTATATACGAGAACCTTTGTCCATCCCCTATAGTCTGGGGTCACATTCCAGTTCCATCAATTGTTAACTACAGAAACATAGGCATGTTATTTATCTTCTCTGTGTCTCAGTTTCCTCATATGAAAAAAAAAGTGGGATAATAATAGTACCTAACTATAAGCTAGAATTGTGAGTATTAAATGTCTACATGTAAAGTGCTTTGAAAAGTATCTGGTACATAGTAAGGACTCAATGAGGTTCTTCCCGGGAACTTTGGAGAGAGAATATTAGAAGTGAATGCAAGGAAGAGACTAAATTTCCTGCCAAGCAAATGCATATCAATATTTGGAGTACTGCTGTAAATGTAACCCTTTTGTAATACATGGCAGTGAAGTTTGAGACCTATTCAGGCTGAATTTGTCCCTGGTAAGAAAGCAGTGTTCACTCAAAAAAGCAGTTTTAATCATTTTTGTAGTCCTGGTGTAGCCTTGTCTTTGTCTTGCTAGGAATATCTGTATCTTACGTAAAACATTACTTAAGTTCTATTGGGAAAACCTCGTCTGATTTTCACTGAAGTTTTTACTTTCATTGGTTGTCAGCAGGACCAATTTTCACTTTCTCAATGCAATGTAACTCTCAGTTATGTACAAAGGAAATCTATGCAGACATAGTAAAAATACTAAATGTTGAAACGAGGCTTTCCTGTAGACGGAAAATGCAGCCCCTGTCACTCTAGTGTAGTGTTAAGCCTACCCTCTTCATGCAAGGAGATGATAATTCCCTAGTGAAGACAGCTGATTTACCTTAACCCTTGGTGACTTAAACAAATGGAAATGGAAGAGGTTTCGCTCTTGAGCCAATTCTGATAACAGTGCATATTCTCTGATACTTGGTTTGGCACAGAGAAAATAAGTGGCTATAAAAGGTTAAAAGGTATGACTCTTCAGTCTCATTCCATCTCTCCATTCTAGGACTTCCCATCCCATTCTGAGGTACAGCTTTCTCTAGTCATTAATGACTTAGACTACAGGTTTTTGACCTTAATTCCACCATAACATCCATGGTAGAGTCTGTTCGTATTTATGACATGCTCAAATGATTTTAACAGAATTTCACTGAAACCTTTTTTTGTAAAATCTAACAATGCAATCATTTATAAACCCTAAATCTGTAAAACTATTAAGGGGCTATAAATAATCTCAAATCTCTGTATGAGAAGAGTTTATCAGTTTTAATCACATTTAGTGTGTTACTCCACTAAAAATTCAAATTCCTGGGGAAATACAATATTATAAATGTTTAATGGTTGTATATATTGTCTTTTATTATTCCCTTGATAACAGTGCTATACTTAGTGCCAATCTCTTATCTGGAGCTGGTAGTTATCAGCTATTTTCCAGAAGAAGAAAAAAAAAAAAGAAATGTGAAGTTCTGTTATCAAGGAGAAGGGGCTTTGGACAAGCAAGAACAATAGATTTCTCTATATTCTTGTCTAGAGAAAACAAAGATGAGAAGATTACATGTCTCTTGAGAATCAGTGAGAGCTGAAAAGTAATTCAGCCTGTGAGAGAGAAGGAGAAACTTCTACTTCCAACTCCATTTCTTGTCAGATCTGGATGTGTTTCATTTCCAATGTCTGTGAGCTGCGTTGTTGTATCCTTACAATAAATCCCACTTCACATGAGCAAGCCTAAGTAAGTTAGTGGTCCTTACAATGAAGAGCCAGCTCTATACTCACTTGAGGATGTAAGGGTAAGAGACAAAAAATCTGTCTTGGAGGGACTCAGCCTCTAAAGGGGAAAATCGTTATACATGCCAAAATCAAAGTAAATACAGAAGATTAATGGAACATATCAAATCATCCTTTAAACAGAAACTGTGGTGGGTTCCAGAAGGCTTCCTGAAGTACATAAAAGCTAAATTTACTTTTGAAGGATGACTTGGAATGAGCCAACTAAAGAAGGAGATAATAAAATGCCAAGAAAAGAACTTGTACATTGAACAGGACCTGAGAGAGCTGGCACATGGGAGACTCAGAAAGTTCAGCATGGCTCGATACAAGCATGAGATGGAAAGGGAGAAGGTTGCCAGGAGATCAGATCTGCTAAGGATTCTGCAAAGAAAATGTGGGAGTCATTGAAGGATTTTGATATGACAGTAGTTATCAGACACAACCCTCTTGGGCCTCCTTCCTTTCAAAGGTGTTGACTGCCTCCCAGATAGCACAATCTTCATCAGGGAATGACCAGTTCTTGCCCTGGAAGTGCTACCCAATGAGAGTTTCCAGAACCCCCAACACTTCCAAACATGAATAAAAATAAAATGCATTGTAGGGCATAGAATCTGGTATCGGTAGTAACCACCAAAATTTCTGGATGACAAAACCCACAATTGTAGAGAGTTAACTTTTCATGGGATGCACTTTGAAAGATTGGAAACAGAAGAGCTGAGCAACTAGATTGTTCCCTTTTTCCTCTCTTCCAGTGAACCAGCCACAGTGCCTATTGATTTCTCAGTATGAAAGAATCAACTTGATGACAACGGTTTGGTTGTTGTTGTTTTTAATTTTGTGATTTATTTCTACCCTTAGGTTTTGCACACATGCCAGTGACACAAAAATCTATTTATTGGCTATGAACATATGTATCGTATGAAAAACATGATTTTTCCATCAAATAATAGTTATCTTTTGTTTTGCTTTACTTGATTTTGTTTTCGATGACACACATTAGCCTAGGCACATAGGTTTATGTGTTGCATATGATTTGTGTTATTTATATAGTTCCAGGATCCTTAAGTTCAGTTTGAGCCAAGAATAGCACTATTATCAGGGTAATCATAAAAAACACTATCTACATCCACTAAATGTTTCATTTAACTTAGTAAATATTAATATCCATTCATTCATCCACCAAGTTTTTGAGGTAGAGCCAAGATCTTTTCCTCAAGTATATAACTACTGAATAGAGTTCCTGTTATTTAAGACAAAAACCATGTCCATAAATTATTGTCTAGTATTTTCTGTTTGGATTTCTCTACAATTGAGTGTCTTAAAGAGACCTGCAGTGCAATGTATACAGAATTTAAATTTTTAATATTTTTTTCTAGCTTGCTCACATGAAGATTAGAAATCTTTTAATGCAATTCAACTCATCACATCTTCTTAAAGCATTCAACACAGTTTTCATAGAGGCAAATACTTTGAATATATTTTATTGGTATATATAATACTTAATCAGACTATTTCATTATAGGAAAAGAGCACAAAGTTTTGGGGAAAAACAGAGTTAATTTTGGGTAAGCATGCAACTCAACTAGTGGAAGCAGAAATACATGATCAGACCAAAGAGTAGGCTGTTAGGTGGCAGCAACAGTCAGTATGCTTTACACAAGGAATGGAGACCTGCTTAAAGTAGAGGCCAATAAATAGGTTGAATTTTGTGTTACTAGCTTTTGTGTCACTAGCACACGTGCAGAGCCCTGGTGGCATAGTGGTTAACAGCTCGGCTGCTAACCAAAAAGGTCAGCAGTTCAAATCTACCAGCTGCATATTGGAAACCCTATGCGGCAGTTCTGCTGTGTCCTATAGGGTCGCCATGACTCAGAACAGACTCAGTACCTAACAACAACAGCATACAAGCAAAACCCAAGGGAAGAAATAAATCATAAAATTTTAAAAAAAGTTGCCATCAAGTTGATTCTGATTCATGGTGACCTCTTGTGTGTCTGAGTAGAACTTTGCTCCATAGGGTTTTCAATGGCTGATTTTTCAGACGTAGATCACCAGGCCCTTCTTCCAAGGTACCTCAGGGTAGACTTGAACATCCAATCTTCCAGTTAGCAGCCAACCATGTTACCCATTTGCACCAACCAGGGACTCCATCATAAAAGTAGGAGAAGCATAACTCCAAGCAGAAAGTATAAAAAATGAAAACTAAGGAAACAGAAAAAAAACTACAAAGATACTAAGTTGAATGTTTATTCAAGTTATTTCAGCCATGGAAGGTTTAAACATTCACAGATGCATTTTTATTGTTGTTAATGCTGTTTATTTGTTATTTCCCCAAGACTCTTAGATGCTATGTATGAGAGTGGCAAGGCAGCACATCACACAAATGTTATTCAAAGATGTTATTTGTGAAGATGACAACTTAGTAAAAAAAAAAAAAAAAAAAGCCCGACATTTAATGAAATGGTATTATTCACAAATTCAAAAATTTGTGCTAAAGCATCTTCTCCTATATCCCTTCAGTTTTTGTGTGAAAAGCAGTATAAAACCCCTGACCCAAGTGATATTATTTAAAGGGTTTTGAGACTTTTTCAAGAGTAAAATCTCTATAACAGGTAAAACTGTCAGATGGAATAAAATACATTTTTATTCTTTATGATGAACGCTTTGAAATCTAAACACCTTTGTTTGGTAAAGATTTGGCACCTACATTGCCAAATTCATCAAAAGAGAATTTGATATTGACCTTGACAAATAACAACTGAATTTTCTCTAGATTTCTAAAGTTCTCATGTTTCACATTTCCTTATGGAAAAAAAATGGCATTGGTAACCCATCTCTTGGAAGCTTCATAAAATAAGTGACTTATTGTTTCGTAACCAATGCAAGAATATTTCTTGATATCTACTACTATTGTAGCTGTTAGGTGCCGTCGAGTCGGTTCCGACTCATAGCAACACTACATACAACAGAATGAAACACTGCCTGGTCCTGCGCCATCCTCACAATCGTTGCTATGTTTAAGCCCATTGCAGAAAATCAGTATTCTACTATCTATGCTGCATCACAGAATGTAGAGAAATAGATGCCACTAACTTGAGGGCACTGAGTGTCTAATAAGAACAAAATGGCAAACGCTCATGAGATGTTAAAAAACAACCCGAAAGAGTATGAGATAAATACCAAATATGAAGTCTAGAAAATGTGGTGCCAAAGAACTTACCATCTCGGCATCCTAACTCATTGAAAATGTAAAATATAATTATGCCTATAAAACATCAATCCACATTCTGGTAATGATCTGATAACTTAATCAATTTCTTAGTGACTGTGGGATTTTTTTTTTAGCATTTTGCACTTTATGTGACTGCTGAAATCATTTGTGCACCTCTGTGTTAGACATGGATAAGTTTATGAAAATAGCTATGTAAAAACATATGTACCCTTCATCTTGCCTGGTAGTTATACAGTTTATGGCCTGGTAGTTATACAATTTATGACCCTTGTAAACTAAGCAGCCAAATGGCATCTTGATATTCTTTATAATGATAAACCAAACACGGTTACAATTGACATTTTTCCTGGATTAATTTGTTCATTCCATGATCTATATCTTACTCTTATCTGTTCCATGTCAGAACTCTTTGTTCTACAAGGTTTCTTTTCTTGCAGTATTGATCCTTATTGATCTTAACCTAGTACAATAGTGAATAATTAAATATTTTCTCAAAGAAACAAGTATTTCTCTCTTTTCAATATGACCTTCACCTGATGTTTAAATTGTTCCAGCGTTAGTAAGAAATCTTTCTAGTACAAACTTGACCTCTGTTGTCCTACTTTGAAAATGCACTTGATTTCTAGCAATAGCTTTTAGAAAAGTAACAGTGCTGATTTGTTAGATAATGAAATCCAAATTGTTCTAGAAAAAGGTGCAATTATACAGCGTGTAATACACAAATAAATTGACTTAATGTTACATTATAATGAAAACTGTGCAAAATCCTCTACACAAGCACAATAAAATAATAAAAAGTAATAGAACAGGTAATAGATGTAAAATAAATGCTAAAAAAGTAGTTCAAATCATTTTCATACCAGTCAAAAGATACTGAGGAGGGCGCATCCAATCACAATAAAACACCAGAATGAAACACTTCTAAATAGTAATATAAATTTTTGTGGACACTTCATGTCCCATGATGTGGAATTGACGTATAGTTTGATTTTCTTTTTCCTAATGTAAGCCACAGTTTTACAGTCCTAGTGAAAACATTTTATTGCTGGGGATGTATTAGACATGGTTCATTTCCCTTCTCAGTATGGCTTTAATTTTCCACATCCATGGCTTGACACAGACCCAAACACCAGAAGATGGTTGTGTGCTATAAACTGTTTGGTTTTCTTTGATTGCTTTACAATTTAATCTATAGTTCATTCCATTAACCCTTTCCATTTTAATGCTACCAAGTCTCCCAGCTCCTTAATATAAAGATAAACTTCCCCAAACATTCATGTTTATTCTGGTTTCTCATGCCCAGAGAATTATATGCTGTGGGGGAAGAAAGGAAAAAAAAAAAAAAAGGAAATGTTTCTTTCCTAGTCAACTTTTTCGAGGCCCTGGGTAATTGCAAAATAATTGACATTTTACAATAAGGGGGTTTTCCCTTTTGCTTCATAATACATTTATCATTATTCATTCATTGGGTTTGGTTATAGTCATACTGGTCTGCTGAGCCAAGAAAGTGACACTGTCATTCTAACTTTCTCCTCAAATCTCTGATCTTTCCGAGGGTGTGGGGTGGACGGTGGGGAAGGGGAATCCTTTCCCGGCCGCAGTGTTGTCACATCCGATATCCTGTTCCTTCCGGCAGAGAAAGTATCTGGGAGGGTCACCAGATCAGCCTGTGCCTCGGGGCGGCTCGCCTCAAGTACAAAAGACTCGACTCAACTCACGTTAGTCTTCTAGGTGGCCTATCGGAGGTGACGGACTGCCAGCTCGGGCTGTGGGCGAGCAGTGATGACTGCCTTGAAATGCTAAGTGCTTAATTAAGGACCTTTCATATCAGTTATTGAGGCCTCCATCTCCCATAGCCCTGGGCATTGTACTTTACCAAGGGCTCCCTGGAGCCAGAGCCAACTTTATTGCAGTGACAAGTAGAGAAAGAGAGAGAGAGAAACAAGTGGTTTCAATTCTCTCACAGCCTTCCCCAAATCTAAATACAATCCGACAGCTGACTAGTCATAGTTGGCCAACTCCTAAAAATATACTTTTTCATGTTGGTGGAAATACAGCCGGTTTGTGTCTTAGTGGCGGTGAAGCCGGTAGAGTCTTTCTTGAAGAACAATCTCAGTGTCGGCAGCCACCTAGCAACCATCCCGCAAAGCCACAGCCTCTCCCTGGCTCACCAGACAGCTGCAGCCCTTGGCAGTCATATTTTTAAAATATGGAAAGGTGTTTTTGTCTGATGCCTTTTTCGCCCGTTTTCAATAGTAGTGCCATTATTTTAAAAGTAGATCTTAAGTAGTGTATGATGGTTAACCATTATGCCTGTAAATTATAACTATTTTGCTCTGTTAGAGTGGAAACTCTAAGTTAACCACCTAAAAGGACTTCAAATATTTTTAAAGCTACTAAATGATGTGAAGTAAGTAAAAAAGCTACACCTGCCGGTGTGTCCCTTACATCGCTTTAATAGGAAAACAATTGATTACTGACAAGTGGAATACCCTTCATTTTAAAGCAAAGTACACGAGGAATATAGATTGCCCACGCCTTGCTGAGGAAGTAGAAATACAAAGTCCTTATTCACCAGGAAAAAACAGAAACAAAAACTAAATAGACTACTGTTGACCAGCGAACATAATAAAATAAATAATATTTTTAAACCAAGTAGTAGAACCATCAGCAAATGATTTTGACTATGACACAAAATGAAGAGATTGTAGCAAAGAGTGCATCTATAAAATGAGGCGTTTGCCATTACACAGCAATGTTGATACCTCACGGCTAAAACACGTGAAACAAGACAACACTTAAAATGTTTTGAGACCGCTTTCTCTACTATCTGTGTAGAGCCCCATGAAAAGATATTTCTTGGTGCTAGAATATCTCCAGTTCAAATGCTAACCAGAGCTGTCTCTTCTCAGTACTCTTTGGGTTCATTTACTAATTTAATTTCTATCCTTTCATTGAGAGTTTTATATAATTATGTATATGTGTGTGTGTAATTTTTATGTTTATACTTGTATAAATAGATGCATATTAATACCTAGATGCTAATCATAGATTTGGGCTGTATTTTTTCAGGCACAGTGAAGACTTCTGAACAGGATTCATGAAATTCAGCCGCTGGAGACAGTTGGAATTTCAACTTCAATAGAAATTCAGAACTTTCTATGGGTTCTTAATGACCAGGTTAATAAAAGGATTAGGATGGAAGGTCATAACATTATTTTTTGTTTGTTTCTGGAGTAAACAGGAAGGGGAACATTGATCATTTACCATCTATGAATCAGAAGTGGACTTTAACACTTAAGATGTCAACCTTCAATTCTGTGCACACCCATCCAATTTCAATAATTCTACCTCATGATAAAAGCTACTTTTGTCTAAACTTATGCCTCAGCACTTAAACTTCAACTTCCATTTCTCTATATATCTCAGTGTTCAGGGGACTAACCATGACATTTTGAGTTACAGAAATGACCTACTCAAGTCAGAGCAATCAATACCTTGGCCAAACCAAACCTTTACTCCACATACCTCTTTCCATATTAGAATTCTGGGAAATTAAACTGCTGGAGTAATTGCCTCAAATCTTAGCCCACAGAAGTATCTATAGTTTAACATCTACAGAAAAGAGCAAGCAGGAAATTCATTCTAGGAAATAAGTATCATACGAAGTACTAAAATACACTAGTTTGCAGCATCTAAATTTACTTCTACAGTAAAATTCTTTATTGAGGTAGGATCAGTTCTTTAAACAGGTCAGCCTACAGATAATACTGCTGTGCTGGTAACCATAGGAAGTCCTGAAAACTTGACCCTATTTACCTTCTAATGCTGCCAAATAGCATGGGTTACATCAAAGAGTTATAAAGAGCATTAAGAAAATAAAACATATGAAAATCCCTAAGATACACAACAAACTAGTACATATTACTTTACCTTCCTCTTTTACTTCTAATGGAAAAAAATATTAAATAAAGTTTTCTTAAATTTGATTCTATATATTACAGAGATAAATAGCTGTTTCAAGAAATCCAAGTAATATATGTAGTATTCTGAATTATATGGACCTTAAAGTGGATATTTTAGAATCTAAAAAATCCAGATATGTTTTCTATACTGCTGTCAGAATTCACCAGATAATAGTTCAACTTTCTGCACCTTTTTAGTTAGATTTAAGAATATGGATATATAGGGTTAAGTGGTAAATAGAATCTGGTCTAGCTATGACTTAGCTTTATATCAAAGGACAGAAGTATTGGTCCTAGTGTCCCAATAAAATGGCTGTCTGCATAATATCATGCAGATATTATCTTAGCTACTGGTTTGAAATATTTTTATCAAGTACCTTCCTATGTACTAGACAGAATCTTCCCCCTACCCCTTGGGGAAACGGGTGGTGGTTGTGTTAGTGCTACAGGGGTTAGATATAGGCAAGATTTGGTTAGACATTCTAGCTAATTGAGTTGGGGAGGAACAGTAAGGAAACAACTGAACTTTCCAAGTAAAGAGCAGATTTTATCATTTCAAATTGGTGTCATGAATCTAGCACTCCTTTTTTAGGATTGACGCCTGACATCTGTAAGCTTGCATCATCAGTCTTGGAAACATTCAGCATATCCATTTACTTATCCGTAAAATAAAGCACATATCTACAATCTGTCATTAGAATTTAGTAAGAACTAAAGATTAATTGCACAAATGTTTTCTGAGGAATTGAATTCTTATCTTAAAGCCAAATGGGTACAAGTAAGTCAAAAATACATGATTTTAAAATGTTAAATTATTAAATCAAGAATAAACACAAAATAAATAAAATAATCTCACAAAATCCAAGTCATACTAAATTTTTTTTCAAATTCAATTCACTTGTATCTCAATTTACAGAATGGCACATTTTTTTATATGAAAATGCACAAATGCTAAACATAGCTGTATTTTTATTTTATATGCATATATGTTATGTAAAATGTTTACCCTTAGATTACTTACATAGAATTTAATCTGACCCCTAAAATAATATGTGTCTACCTATTTGGAAGAGAATATACAACATTTTGAATCATTAATCATTTGCATTTGATGAGCTTTTGTAATTGTTAAAGAGAAATCCAAAAATGTCAAATACTTTTAATTCTACTCTTAAAACTTAACTTCGCAGATAATTTTTTGTGAATGTTGAAATACATGGAAAAAGTAAGGGCATTTTAGTCATTGCTGTTTTGTGTGTAAAGAAATTTTGAACCCACTAAATGAAACGAGGTAGAAAATGGATAGATTAGTACATTTGAAACAGACCAAGTTCTTGTGGATAAACAGAATTATGTGCCACGATTTAATTCCAGAGGAAACAGAGCAAAAGAGACAGAGAGCAAGAAAGAGATCACTGAAAAGATTATTGATAATTCAAAGACCCAGCGTCTGGACTCACTCAGCAGTGTGTTACTGACAATTATTAACTACAAAACTGTGGTCTCAGCGTAAGGGTAAATAAGCTATCACCATGGAACCAAGTGGTGGGATGGCGTTCCACTGGAATGTGTTTTCCTGCAGCAGGCTCTACCTGATGACAGCTACAATCAAGAGTGGCTGCAGGCAGCTGCTTTGCTCCAGGCCACATTCAATTATGTCGGACTGCATTAGTCCCTGGCGAAGCTGTCACCTTCTAGCCTGTGAAGTGATAGCATGAAGAGGCTCCTGAAGTCTCTCCAGTCCCTTGCTTTGGGTTTCAGCGGGGAGGAAGGGAAACAATGTGGGGGGAAAAAAAAAAGACCATTAGTACTCTGACTGCTTGCAGCCTCCATTTTGCTCTCAGAGTAGGAAAAAAAAAAATAGCTTAGGTGAGCTGGATTCAAGAAGTCGTCTGGTGTTGGATAATTGCAGGGTTATATATATATATTTTTTTTCCCTCCAACAAGTAGCTCTTTTGCAGGAGGCAGTGCCAGGAGAGTGTCCTATTTTCAGGATTTGAGAGTCACTGTGGCCTATTCTTCTCAGGAGATGATGTTGCATTAGAATATATTTTCTAATATATGACATCCCCAAGGATTCCCTAGCAGTCAAGATACTTTGCGGAGTCTGATCTGCAAGTATGGAATATTTGACTTCTTTTCTAAGCGTCCTAGAACTTTTTAGGTTAGATAGATTTTGAGGTTTCTTTCCTAAGGGACCACTTGATTTTTGGAACCAAATAGAAATAAGCTCAGGTTACTCTGAGAAGTTATTTGGGGCATAAAGTATTTTGATGATAACCTTTACCACACTACAACTGATGTCTGAAGGATCATTGAGATAAGAGATTTTCAAGGTTATGTCAATATTTTCAATCCTCCACAGAGCATATAAATTCTCATATTGAGTTGAGTGAGTTATAGCAACTCATTGTATTTCCTTAAAATATCTAATCAAGTAACTCAACCCAGTGAAATTAATAGGGAGAGAGAAGTTATTTACTAAAGGCACCAGATAAATTCCGGGCACCATGGAAGAAGAACTGATGCTTTTGAATTATGGTGTTAATGAAAAATATTGAATATACCATGGACTGCTAAAAGAATGAACCAATTTGTCTTGGAAGAAGTACAGCCGGAATGCTCCTTAGAAGCAAAGATGGTGAGACTATGTCTCATATACTTTGGACATGTTATCAGGAGGGATCAGTCCCTGGAGAAGGATATCATGCTTGGTGAAGTAGAGGATCAGTGAAAAAGAGAAAGACCCTCAATGAGATGGATTGACACAGTGGCTGCAACAATGGGCTCAAGTATAACGATTGTGAGGATGGAGCAGGAAAGGGCAGTGTTTCATTCTGTTGTACATAGGGTCGCTGTGAGTCGGAAGCGACTTGATGGCACCTAACAAAAACAACAATAACCATGGTATTAAAATGTGATGCCTATTCTCATGATAAAACCTAAGTGGAGGGAAAAAAATTGAAGATCCATACGAGAATATACAGTAGCCTCACCTCTCTTTGAGTTTATATGTTGGAAAAACTAGGCCCGAAGATGTCTTCAGGGGAAAATCATGAGAGAACAGAAATTATGTACTTTACAGACTTCTGAATCAATGTAACCAAAAGTACAGAAATTCTGAATTTTCTAGAATATTTTGATAATTTAAAATCTGTTTTGTTCATCTGAAAAGTTAAAAAGCTTCATTTCACGTTGGTAACTTCGGCATTTTGTGACACCATGGTTATATCGAGCCCTGATGGTGTAATGGTTAAGTGCTCAGCTGCTAACCGAAAAGTCAGCAGTTCAAACCCACCAGCCTCTCTGTGGGAGAAAAGACCTGGTGATCTGCTCCTACAAAGATTACAGCCCAAGAAACCTTAAGGGCAGTGGCGTCACTAGGGTTGGTGTCAACCTATGCAGTAACTCATGGTGTCACCCCCTCTCCATGGACCTCTTCCCATACCAGCCCATACAGAATCTTCAGTAATGTTTTTGTACTAATGTTACTCGTAAATCATAATTCCCATATATCATTGAATGTAATGGCAATAGTAGTACATAACCCACTAGCGAAACTAAAATTATACCTTTAAATTACAATATCATATCCACAGCCTAAATGTATTTACATTTACATAGTTTCATGTGGTTAAAGTGAAAATCTGGTTAGAAAACAATACAATTGAAGTAAAAACGTTTAAGAACTACATAAAAAATTATATCCATTTTAACATTAAACTTTACCATTACTGAGATACGTAAGTGGATTAGGTTTAGAAAGCTGGACTGAGAGGGAGCGAGACAGAGCAAACCACAATCTGAGCAGTTTCTGCTCTCAGGTCATACACTCTCTCCTCTTCTCTGTTCCTCGCTACCCAGGTTGGTACTGGCAACTTTTTCTTTTTTTTTAAGTCTGATTGTTTTTCTCCACTGGGGGGACTTTTAAAAATTTTAAATCAAACTCTCCTCTCTTGGAGGGTTTCTATGGTCTAGAAGGTCCCAGGGCCTGTGCCCTCGGAGGGAGGGAGGGAAGGGAGGTTTGTTCTCCAGGTTGAACTGCTCAGCCCAGAGCTCCAGAGGACTGGGTTGCTTGGAATGTAGTTGGGAGTCTTTTTTCCTCTAAGGCTGTGTCCCTGTTTTCCAAGCTCCAGAGGAGTGTGTGCGTGCATGTTCCTAGGTGCGCAGGGCGTGAGGGAAGGCGCGTGCCCCTACAACTAGCTCGACGGGAGGTTGGTGTCACCCCCTCTGACAGTGCTACCCATGTGGTCTGCAAACACCGCTCCCCCCCATCTCCTCTAGTAAGGCCACTGGCTATGGAGCCGTTCTACTCTGTCCTCTAGGGTTGCTATGAGCTGGAATTGACTCCACTGGCACACAGCAACAACTTTGGACATGTTCTAGCATTGTCATGATATCAAATAATTATTTAGTGATCATTTACTAAATTCCTAGCTTTGCCAGGGGCTTAAGTGTACAACCTCTTAATGTTAATATTTACCATTTTGGTATTCTTTAAACTAGGGCTCAGTTGTGTTACTCAGATTAAATTGGACAGAGGAGCTTCCTTGTCTCTTCAAGGCTGCAGAAATCTGACTTCTTACTGACTAAAATAAATAAATAAATAAACTGGAAGTACCAAAAAAGATTCTGGGCTTGGATGCCATTATCTCTCTGTCATGCTAGGAGGCTGTGTGCAAACCCCTCACCTCTCCAGCGATTGAATCTCTGGCTTAATGAGTTTTCTTCCTGCTTCTAGTCCTCCACATTTGGAAGGAATCAATAATATGTCATCCTTCTCAAGGAAAAGAACTTCCTTCTGGCCTCACTTCTCAAGGTTTATGAGAAACTTCATTCAATACCTGAAAATTATTTGACTTTCAAAAACAAACTCTCTGCTATGCAATCTGAGAAAGCTTTCTCTTCATAGTAATACATAGATCCTGGAAAGAGTTTCTTAAATTGCATATTCCTTGCGTGTGCCTCTCTATTCCTCTCTAATCCTGGTCTGTGGCCCTGGAATTTTGTTGGCTAGGTAATTGTATGCAGTGATACACTGACTATTGAAATTGCAAAGAAAGCATAGAGCCCAGCCCATCTGTGAAAAGAAAAACGGCTGATATCTGAGACATTAATAGCACACACTTATGCTGACCCATTTTCTCACAGAATCCCAGTCTACTACCCACACTTCTCAACGTAGCTATGCCTCTGTTTTGTTTCCAAGGTAGCATTTTATGGCCTGGTTTACCCTGTTTCTGATGATTCAGGCCTAGAATACTGCTTCACAGTTTATCGTTCTAAGGATCTTAATAGCGAAAGGTTGAGCACAGAACAGGCTGCACAGTTGCACACAGGAGTAAATGCACCCTGGGCTCAAACCATTATCACTCTTTCCATAATCACAGTCACACTGGAAACCCAGAGGGAATCTCAGACTGGAAACAGAATGCCTTTATTTATTTTTTTATATCACGGCGTAATTTCCCAGCTGCTGGAAAAAGGCATAGTGTGCCCCTGCATCTCAGAAAAATAAAACTGATGCCATCGTTAATAGAATGAGACTTCACTGTGTTTCCTAAGTAACAAGTACCCAACAATATGCTGGTCTCCTAAAGGAAAAATATCTCATGGCTGAGATAAAACCATATTGATTCTTGGAGAGCTTTGTCTCTTACAGAGTCAAACAGAAAAAATAAACAATTAGGAAAAGATATTCTCGCCTTTGGAAACCAAGTCCTGCTATTTAAACATAAAGAATTCTGTTTCATTTCTTATATCCTGACTGTAATAATAAACAATGTAGCCTCAGATGTAGACCCTTCACCTTCCCTTCCCCACCCACCACCCCACTGCACGGAACATTTATCTGTATAAATGGAGGCATCCTTAGCTGAGGTTAAAGGAAGTACTGCATGCAGATTGAAAGAGAAGAGGCCTGTTGGGGATCTGGATGTACAAAGTGGTATGCGAAGGTAAAGAGAGGGACACAAAGAGAGTGGGCAGAGAGGGGTGGGCAGGAGGACCAGTCTGTCTAGGTTGGAAAAAGCCATGATCAGAAAAGTTAAACTAGGAAATATTACCAGAGATAGTGGGGAGCCGATGGGCAAGATGAGACAGGTGGTTCAGAGAGGCCACTGGATCCCCTATGGCATTCCTAGACAGCACTTCGCTCTCTGGCTTTGTTTTTCTTTTTTATATATAGGAGAACTGTCTATCCTTGACCAGAAATTTATCAAAAGATAGAAGTGAAGAAGACTATATTTTACCAAAATTGTTGTACTATGACCAAAAAAAAAAAGAGCAAAACAAAACCGTTGCTGTCCAGTCAAGTCTGACTCATAGCAACCCTATACAACAGAGTAGAACTGCCCCATAGGATTTCCAAGGAACGGCTGGTGGATAAGAACTGCCAGACTTTTGGTTAGCAATGGTAGCTCTTAACCACTGCGCCAGGGCTCCTATGTACTATGACAGTAGTGTCCTAAATAGCAATGATTAGATAGACAGACAGACATATAGACAGACACATGAACCACTGCGCCACTAGGGCTCCATATATATATATATATATATATATATATATAT
>NW_004444151.1:1027189-1052604 GCF_000243295.1 Trichechus manatus latirostris
TATATATATATATATATATATATATATATATATATGGTCACTATGAATCGGAACCGACTCGACAGCACCTAACAATGACAACTATATATATATATGTGTGTGTGTATATATGAATTTTTTAAATAAACTAGGTACTGATGTTTCTTATGATGTTTTGCTTTGCCTTTTCTTTTCTTGTCTTTAAAGATGATTCACTAGAACATCAAGGTGATTCATCTAATTTTCAACTTTGTTAGAACAGTGCTGCATAAATACTGCACTGAGCTTTTGTCGCATCAAAATACTTAGTGTATGTGGCTGGAAAATAAACTCCATTTTTTATATTTTTCAGTGACCAGTCCGCAATTCCTTTTCTGAATGTGAACGGTTCTTTTTAAATTCCGAATAAGAATTAAATCTACTTTAGAAACATAATCTGTATACAGATCTACAATCCTTTATCTCAAACATAGGACTAAATGCATTTAGTAATTCAGAATTTTTCAGAATTTAAAAGGTAATATAGAGTCCCTGCGTTGTACAAACAGTTAAGCACTCAACTACTAACTGGAAGTTTGGCTGTTTGAATCCATGCAGAGGCACCTTTGAAGAGAGGCTTTGCAATCTGAAAATCCTATGGAGCAGTTCTACTCTGCACGCATAAGGTTGTCAGGAGTCAGAATCAACTTGGCGACAACTGGTTCCTGGTTATACTGTGATACTGTATATTACATAGCACCCACAGTGGGGCCTGGGGCTGGTCATCATTGAATACATTAACATTTCTGTAGTGAAGTATATGAATATTCATACTAAATAGGATACTCATTTGTCCTCGAGTCAATTTCAACTCATAGCGACCCTATTGGACAGAGTAGAACTGCCCCATAGGGTTTCCAAGGAGCGGCTGGTGGATTCAAACTGTTGACCTTTTTGGTTAGCAGCAGGAGCTCTTAACCACTGCGCCACCAGGGCTCTGTCCTATAGGGTCGCTATGAGTCGCAATTGACTTGACAGCAATGGGTAATGTTTACAGAAATAGACTGCCACATCTTTCTCCCACAGAGAAGCTGGTTGGTTGTAACTGCCGACCTTTTGATTAGCAGTCAAGCACCTAGGATAAAAATGATAAATAGTCTCCTGTCAGTTCAGATCAATTTTTTATGCCAATTTTTTTTTTTAAACTTATAGTTCCCAGAGGCTTCTGGATTTCAGGATTACAGATAAGGAAATATGAACATGTATTTAGAAAAGTCCTACTATTTTTCTCTTTAGAGTTACTTCTTACGAAGCTGAATAAAAGAATTCTATAATTCTAGAAGCTGTTCTCACTTGGTAAAACTTACTTAACATTTTAAAAAATATTGTTTATGGATTTATTGCTTGAAGACTTGCCACATATCTCTAATTATGTACTTTATTCCAGTATTTTCTACATTTCTGTAAAATTATTTTAGTTAGGATTCTATGTACAATCTGAAATGTCGTATAAACTATGAAATTTTTTTCAATTGAATAAAATTTGGAACCCAAAGGATAGGAACAGTAAATATGTACATTAAATATTAGGTTTGAAAAACACAATTTTTAGTAATTCATTTGGTTTCCTCTAAAGCTTTTGCCTTAAGATAGCACTTTTCTATTCTTAACCTAGAATTTCCCCAAAACCTGGGCCTTGTATTTTAGGCTAATTTTATTTTTTTATTGTTATAGTTTAAATGAAGGTTTACATTTCAAGTTAGTCTCCCATACAAAAATTTATACATAATTGCTTTCCCCATACTGTGACAGCATACTCCTCCTTTCCACCCCGATTCTTCATGTTCATTCAACCAGCTGCTAACCTTCTCTGCATTCCCATCTCCCCTCCAGACAGAAGCTGCCCGTTTAGTCTCTTGTATCTACTTGAGCTAAGAGGCGCACTCCTCACGAGTATCACTTTATGTCCCACAGTCCAGTCCAATTGCTGTCTGAAGAGTTGGCCTCGGATATTGTTTTAGTTCCGGGCAGATAGAGAATCTGGGGGCCATGCTTTCCAGGGTTCCTCCAGTCTCATTCAGATCATTAAGTCTGGTCTTCTTACTAGAATTGGAGTTATGCAGCCCACCTTTCTCCTGCTCCAACTGGGACTCTCTGTTGTGTTCTCTGTCAGGGCAGTCATTGGTGGTAGCCGGCACCATCTAGTTCTTCTGGTCTCAGGTTGATGAAGTCTCTGGTTTATGTGGCCCTTTCTGTCTCTTGGGATAATACTTTCCTTGTGTCTTTGGTGTTCTTCATTCTCCTTTACTCCAGGTGGTTGGGATCAACTGATGCATTTTAGATGGCCACTTGCAAGCTTTAAAGACCCCAGATGCCATTCACCAAAGTAGAATGCAGAACATTTTCTTAATAAGCTTTGTTATGCCAATTGACCTAGATGTTCCCTGAAAGCATGGTCTCCAGACCCTACTACTCTATCCCTCAAAGTGTTTGATTGTATTCAGGAAACTTCTTAGCTTTGGTTTAGTCAAGTTGTGCTGACTTCCCCTGTAGTGTGTGTTGTCCTTCTCTTCACCTAAGATAATTCTTGTCTACTATCTAGTTAGTAAATAACCCTCACCCTCCCTCCCCACCTTCGTAACCATCAAAGAATGTTTTCTTCTGTGTTTAAACCTTTTTTTGAGTTCTTATAATAGTGGTCTTATACAATATTTGTCCTTCTGTGACTGAGTAAATTCACTCAGCATAATGCTCTCGAGATTCCTCCATGTTACAAGATGTTTCACGGCTTCATCGTTGTTCTTTATCTTTGCGTAGTATTCTATTGTGTGGATATACCATAATTTTTTTATCCATTCTTGCGCTGATGGGCACCTAGGTTGTTTCCACCTTTTTGCTATTGTGAGCAGTGCTGCAGTGAACATGGGTGTGCATGTATCTATTTGTGTGACAGCTCTTATTTCTCTAGGATATATTCCAAAGAGTGGGATAGCTGAATCGTATGGCACTTCTATTTCTAGCTTTCTAAGGAAGCACCAAATTGATTTCCAAAGTGGTTGTACCATGTTACTTTCCCACCAACAGTGTAGAAATGTTCCAGTCTCTCCACAACCTCTCCAGCATTTATTTTGTGTTTTTTGGATTAATGCTAGCCTTGTTGGGGTGAGATGATATCTCACTGTAGTTTTTATCTGCATTTCTCTAACAGCTAATGATTGTGAGCATTTCTTCACGTGTCTGTTAGTTGCCTGAATATCTTCTTTGGCAAAGTGCCTGTTCATATCCTTTGCCCATTTTTTAATTGCTTAGTTGTCTTTTTGTTGTTGAGGTTTAGCAGTATCTTGTAGATTTTAGAGATTAGACACTGATTGGATTTGTGGTGGCCAAAATTTTTTTCCCCGTCTGTAGGTTGTTTTTTGACTCTTTTGGTGAAGTCTTTGGATGAGCATAAGTGTTTGATGTTTAGGAGCTCCCAGTTATCTAGTCTCTCTTCTGGTGCTTGTGCATTGTTACTTATGGTTCATATTGTGTTTATGCCATGTATTAGGGCTCCTAGCGTTGTCCCTATTTTTTCTTCCATGATCTTCATCATTTTTGAATTTATATTTAAGTCTTTGATACATTTTAAGTTAGTTTTTGTGCATGGTGTGAAGTATGGGTCTTGTTTCAGTGTTTTGCAGATGGATATCCACTTATGCAGGCACAATTTGTTAAAGAGATTGCCTTTTCCCCAGTTAATGGACTTTGGGCCTTTGTCAAATATCATCTGCTCATAGGTGGATGAATTTATGTCTGGCTTCTCAATTCTGTTCCATTGGTCTATGTATCTGTTGTTGTATCAGTACCAGGCTGTTTTGACTACCACGGCGGTATAATAGGTTCTAAAATCAGGTAGTGTGAGGCTTCCCACTTTGTTCTTCTTCTTGAGTAATGCTTTACTTACTTGGGACCTCTTCCCTTTCGATATGAAGTTGGTGATTTGTTTCTCAATATCATTAAAAAATGCTGTTGGAATCTGGATTGGGATTTCATTGTATCTCTAGATCACTTTGCGTAGAATTGACATTTTCACAATGTTGAGTCTTCCTATCCATGAGCAAGGTATATTTTTCCACTTATGCAAGCCTCTTTTGGTTTCTTGCAGTAGTGTCTTGTAGTTTTCATTGTATAGGTCTTTTACATCTCTGGTTAGATTTATTCCTAAGTATTTTATTTTCTTGGAGACTATTGTAAATGGTATTGATTTGGTGATTTCCTTTTCAAGGTTGTCTTTGATGGTGTAAAGGAATCCAACTAATTTTTGTATGTTTATCTTGTATCCTGAAACTTTGCTAAAATCTTCTATTAGTTCCAGTAGTTTTCTTATGGATTCTTTGGGGTTTTCTGTGTATAAAATCTTATCATCTGCAAATTGAGATACTTTGACTTCTTCCCTACAAATTTGGATGTTCTTTATTTCTTTGTCTAGCCTAATTGCTCTGGCTAGGACCTCCAGCACAATGTTGAATAAGAGTAGTGATAAAGGGCAACCTTGTTTGGTTCCCATTCTCAAGGGGAATACTTTCAAAGTCTCCATTTAGGATGATGTTGGCTGTTGGCTTTGTATACATGCCCTATTTTAGGCTAATTTTAGATGTTAGGTTTGTTTCTGTTAGGGTTATATTTTACTTAGAGCAAGGATAGCAAAATGTCGATACTTTGGCCTTTTATTGGCTAAATTTAAGTCCTGTGATTGGGATTCCCATCCATGATACTATATACCAAACCAAAAAACCAAACCCATTGTCATCCAGTCGATTCTGATTCATAACCACCCTATAAGACATAGTAGAACTGCCCCATAGAGTTTCCAAAGAGCTGCTGATGAATTTGAACTGCTAACCTTTTAGTTAGCTGCCGCAGCTCTTAACCACACATCCCAAATAATACATCTGATTTCTTTTTTTTTTTTTTTTTTAGCAAACTCATATGAATCGAAGAGAGAAGAAGAAAAAAATAAATGAAGAAAGAAGGAAATGTAGTAAGGAAGACAGAACAAAAAAAAAACATAGAACAAAGGACAGCCCAATTTCTGTCTGAGGCAGGGATGATCCGGTACCCGAACCATAACTCTTCAGAGGTCATGATGAAGGACAGGGACCTCCCATGGACTTAGGGGTTTGTAAAACCCAGAATAAAACTCAGAAATGGGCTCCAAAGATTTGGGGTTAAAAACAATTCTCAGGTACAAGAAACAAGACCTGAGTGACATTTACAAAACAGAAACTAGCACTGATTAACGCAGGCCCATTGCCAAGAAGCCAAGGAAGGTGCACCACAAGGGGAAATGAAGACTGAGAGATAGCAAGGCTCATATGAAGTGTTCATGAACGCAGCTCAATAATCTAAAGCCAGGGTCGCAAGTAAGAACAAGAGTCAAAAACAAGACACAAACAGATCCACGCTGGCTGAATATTAGTACAGAAACGAGATCCTCAGACACAGTTCTTTCACACAGAGAGAAATGCAGTAGCCCAACCCAGGTTCACAGACAGATCCAGCCTGGGCAGCTGGTTGCTTTGCCCTTATCTTGTCAAAAAGCCACACAAAGGGGCGGATGGCTGGCAAGAACTCACTCATCATGCAGTTACATATGTACTTACACCTTGCAGTGGTTCGCAGTACACAAACAGTACATTAGGGTAACACTAAATAAGGCAATCTGAGTTAAGGAACATAACGGTAGCCCCCTATATGCATTAATACTCACTCAGCACATAAACACAGTAAGATACACAGGTTTTATAAAAATGTCCCTAGTAGGTCTCCATCCCACCACCCTCAACCTTCAGATCCCCATTGTGGTCCCCTGAATGACTGTAGGAGGATGAGAGGGAGGAAGGAAGAGAGAAGTAAAGGAAGGAAGGAAGGAAGAAAAGAAAGTTCCACAGAGACATCAGTTATGCATACAATCTCTGTTGTAAAAGCTGCTCATATAAGCCCTGTCAATTGCTGTGTTTGCACTGATTCCTACATTTCCAGTGTCTTAAAAAAGCTAAATAATAACAGTAATAAGTATAGTACTGTTTATTCTTGGTCACAGAGTTAATCACTTCCTACAGTGAGTGAGTGTGATGGGCTGTGGGCTGAGGACATTTTTCAACGGATGTTTTCATTTTTTGCCTTTGGCAAGAATTCCACCAGTAGTAATAAATAATTCCATACCCCTAAGTGGATATTATTATTATTTTCAAGTGTAAGCCACAGCTGGCTCCTAGCCTGTCAGTTCTCCCGGAGTCACAGATGCTGTGTATGTACCTGTTGACAATTCCGCGGATGGAAACAGCTCACCATTCCCATTTCCACATTCTGCTCTTTCATTCTAATGGTGTCCCCTGAAAAAGCAGCCAGGGAAGGGAAGAGGGACAGACGGAGGCAAAAGTGCAAATAGACTGTGTGGATTTTGCCTGCGGGGTTAGAATGTACACCTACTTCCCAGATGTTTTGTTTTGCAGCCGACTGACTTGTTATACTACAAGATTTCTGAAAATACAAAGAACTTTACTGTCCAACTTTCCTGTCCCACTGTTATTTTTAAATGACCAGCATAGTGTCTTGCACATAGTAAGCACTAAAAATTGCCGAATAATACATAAAAGAGTGAATGAGGGCCCAATTTTGTTTTATTTTGTTTTCATCTATGGGTCTCCACTTCTTTGTTTTATTGTCTTCCTAACCCCTTTTGACACTCACATTTCCCCCTTTCCCTGGTGCCTACTCACTTTGCAATGCCCCTGGCTGGCCCGGATGCACTATTCCAACTGTCCTTTGGTATTGTTTTCAACCTCTTACCTCTCTTCCACTATCAAAATGTGCTCTTCTAGCATCACGCAATGTCTCCAGGTCCTTTGACAATGAGTGTTAATTAGTTAATTAGATAACCAAATACTTTTTAAGTGTTGTTGTTATTAGGTGCTCTCGATTCCTACTCATAGTGACAGCATGTACAACAGAACAAAACACTGCCTGATCCTGCGTCTTGCTCACAATTGTTGTTAGGCTTGAGCCCATTGTTGCAGCCACTGTGTCAGTCCATCTCATCGAGGGTCTTCCTCTTCCACTTTTCTTTTTTTGTTAAGTGTGTTATCTAACTATTGAGTTATTTCTTGTCTGTAGCCTCATTCTAAACTCAGCTAAGGAATTGTGACACACTGGAAATTTACAACATAAAGGGACTGGAGACTAGCTGGGCAAGAAAGTTCTTGGGGGCACAACCAAAATCACATCAGGTATCCTGTCTTCAGTTTTATAGGATTGACCACCTTTGTTAAGCTCAGAAAACATAATACACACATTATTTTTGAAATAGTAAAATCTCTAGTAATTAATGAAAAGTAAAACAATCATAGAAGATGAAAACGAGGGAAAGGGGGAGTAAAATATACCTAAGAATAACTATTTTAGGGTGAATTTATACTCTGGAAAAAACACTTTTGTTATTCCTAGGTGAATCACAGATGCCTAAACAAATAGGAGTCCTCCGAACAGGATTTTGTTAGTGTTAATCGAATGTTTCACCTGAACATTGAAGAATAGTTTTTTAAAAATGCAATTTTCAGCCTATTTAAAATAACTAAACAAATCAAGTCAAAGACTTGGAAGTGAATTATTGGTTTAATATGGACAACAATATGGCTAACAGTTTTGTGGGAAGCCACATGGCTAAGAAAAAACACTGGACTCAGACTAAAGAAAATTAGGTTTCATTTCCACCTCTGCCACTAACTAGTTGTATTACAGCCCCCACACACAGTAGGATATTTTTTAAAGTACTGCATTTAATGTGTAAAATAGATAAGAGAGTGAATGGCCCTGGGCTAGTCATTTTAATTGTTTGAATCTGTAAAATGAAAGAGATGGACATAAACACTATAGTTTCTTCTAATACTGAAATTCTATAATCACCAAACTCATCCTGAGGGAGTTAGTAAATACGTTCTGAAATAGAGATGGAGAAAAGCGGTTGGCCACAGGGGATTAGAGATCAAAGTAGTATCTTTGCCCCCTCTTCTTTCCCTTCCTTCTTTAGGCTGGAAGAAAGGGATAAACGGAGTAGGGATATCATTACAGCTCTCCAGGTTGGTGGCACTGCCCCAGGCACCAAGTGCCATCACAACTCTTAGTGTCCATTACAAACTTGAAGCCACAGAATAGCAAAGCAGAGGGGGAAAAATCTGTAATTTGGCACCAGTGAGCTACCCTAAATAACTACTTCCAAAGCATTACTGTCCACTCATACAATGCTTAATGGTTTGTATTACAGGGGCATCGGCCATTACTTTACTGAGTATTAGGATTAATAAAAACAGAATGAAAGAGGAACTAAGAGATACCAGTAAACTTCTCTTGCTGCATAAGTGAACACAAAATGTTCCATCACATTCCAAGTCACCATTAAAGGTGACAATGTTTGGAAACGGATTTCATAAACTATAAAATGCTACAAAATGTTTGTTACTTCTGGGGCATTGTACTACATTCTATCTACTCACAAAAATCTTTTTTTCCCCTGAATAGATTAAGAAAATAATCAGTTCCACAACTTAAATTTTTGAATAATTCTGAGAGGAGAACAAAGCCACGAGCTTCAACCAGGGCTCAGCTCACAACAAGCTGTGTGACCTTGGGTAGTTATTTACCTCTTCTAGGCTTCAGGTTCCATTTCTTTGAGGCATTTGGGCTAAAGAATTTCTAAGAACATATTCCAGATTGAATGTTCTAATGACTTTGATACACAGCACATGATGGTTTTTCTCCTCAGAGCTATTTTTAAGTGACAATGAAATCTGGATGACTAGAGAACTTAGACACTAATTTTCTAAAACATTTTTCTGACATTTGTAAGAAATACTGGCAGTTTACCAAAGGCAAGGAATAAAAAATGCCAATCCATAACATTTTCGTGTGTCAGGGTAGAAAGCAGATCTTCAAGCACAGAGTAGTCTGTTTTCTTCAGAAAATCTGTGTTAGGTGAAGTCAGAAAAAGACCGGATGCAGACACTAGGATAGGAACATATCATCAAAATCTAGCCAAACTATATGCTCCAAGGGATAACAAACAAATATTTTGAGTGAACAATAACAACAACAAAAAACGTTTGCCAACATTATTGAGCATACCTTTTCTGCCAGGCATTACAATCAATAATTAGCAAGGATTATTTTATTTCATAGGAGTCCCTGGATAGTGCAAACGGTCAAAGCATTAGGTTGCTAATGGAAAGGTTAGAGGTCCGAGTCCACCCAAAGGCATGTTGGAAAAAAGCCTGGCGATATACTTTTAAAAAAATCAGACTTTGGAAATCCTATGGCACACAGTTCTACTCCAATGCCATGAGCCAGAATCTACTTGATGGCAATGTTTTTGTTTTTATTTAATGCAATACAGCATGGCATTTTACAAACTTTTGAGAATTCAACTGAAAAATAATGTATTTTTGTTGTATTATAAACTTACTGTAGGAAGTGTAGAAGTCTAGGAAGACAAACTAATTTAGTCTGTTCTTGTCCAGATCGTTCCTTGCTGATGCCAAAGCTTACATGGACCAACAGGGACATGCCCTTGAATCTCAAGATACAACACTTTCTCATATCAAATGGTAACTCTATTATGTTAGCATTGTTACTTGTTAGGAAAGTTTCAAAATGAATCAGAGAAATAATAGTAGTAAAATACAGCACCAAATCAATGGATATATTAAAGTTCATAATACTTGGTAAATTTTGGCACTTCATAAAAATTAATTACAAACAGATGACATATTTACCTATTACGTTTAAAATAAAACTTTTCTTTGATTAAAATGATGAACTAAAGTTAAGACCATTCTGTGTCTTGGGTAAATTCAGTTTGACAACTAAAGAATAATTCTCGTCATTCAGTTGCTGCTGTAATGATTTGAGTTCATTAAGTAAAGTTACATGAGTGAAACATCTCTTTTTTAAGACTTGAGTTTTCAGAAGTAGTAATACAAACATACGTGAAATACTATATATGTTTAACCAAGAAGTTTTGCTCTCTTTTGGCTGAAATTTAACTGCAGCCAAATTAACATCAAAACAAAACCTAAACTTAATGGAAGTATATTAAAGACCTAAAGCTTCCTTCCATATGGCATCTTCACTGCTTCCCTGAAATCTCCTCAACACATTCCTGTCCAGTCTTGAAAGGAGGCAGAGGACGAGTCATCTCCACCTCTAAGAGAAAAGACGAGAAAAAGTTAAAATCCTGGGCGACTCTTGCTTATTGTTTTACTAGTGCCCCCTCTAGTGGAAATTTTACAGTAATACGGACCAAAAAAAAAAAAAGGATGTGGGGAATTTATGACACCAAGCACATATTTTGTTTGCTTTTTTACATTTCCTTTTTAGAAACATTCTAAATAAAAGGATGTGAAATAAACAAACATAATAGCGCATAATAGACGTTCAATAGTTTCACCAGCAATAGTAATTAAACAAGGGAGTGATAAAAATCCATGCTATATTCAGAATGGAAAACGTTTTCAGAAGCAATGTGGCAGACAGACATGAAAACATGTTTTGCCAGAATTCACTGTCATTCATTTTGTAACTTGACTCTTTTCCCTATATCAGCTCATTTGGCCATTAGCCTAAAATTTTGCCATCAAGCACTTTCTTCTCATTTACTTCAAAACTTATCTTTTCCTCCCTCCACTGTTTGCCGTCATTCTTCGGTGGATAATAGTCTTCTCTAACTTTCCCAATTCTTTTTCTGTCCGTAAACTACGTAGATGCCCTGGAACTGAGACATATAGGCTGATGCTGTTTACAATCACTGAGCAGCTTTTTTGTAATTATTCTTCTCCATCGTTTTTTTCTCCCATATTAGTTGTATGTTTGTGCCGGCAGGAAAAAAAAAAAAAGGAAGAAGAAAAACTGCCCCCACCTCAAATGACCATTCTCAACACTGCCTCATAGGACTCTTCCTGGAGAAGACTTGAGCTTGGTAAATGCATCTTGTCCTACAGGGAGCTTTGTCAACTTCTCTTTTTATGCATTTAATGCGCTTCCCTGGTGATAGCCTAAGGGTGCTTTCACTAAACAATTAATGTAAGGCATCTCCTGGGAACCTAATGTGTATTTAGCAATAAGTTCACTTCCATTGAATTGTATAATGTGATATTTTGACAATGCATATAGAGAAGTTGCAGAAAGGTGAACTTTTCTCCACAAAGGTAATAAAACTACTCCCCCCAAACTTCTCACCCTTCTGTTATTATTTGGGGATGAAGGAGAAGCAAGCTGTAATTTAGGGGATTGTTGTCTGTGGCTGCCTCCTTTGCCATTTTGGCATAATACCATCCAACTGTTCACTTATACGAATGTAATGTACAAGTCTCAATCGATTAGTGAAAGTAAAATTTGCTATGACATTTTGATTCTAAAGCCGCAAGCAATGAAAGGTGTAGCACTGCACAGGATATTTGTATTATGTGAATAAAAACTGATACTACCATATGATACTAATACTAAGCAGAGAACACTGATAAGGATTTTTTTCAGCCAACGTTACAGTCCAATTTTAAAGTGGCTGATACCAGTGTTTTAGGTTTAATCACTATATCATCTTGATAAATATTCTTTTAAAAGGTTTACTTGAGTTGTTTGTTGTCTGTTAGCCAGAAAAACTAAAACAATAAGTAGCTAGCTTTTCTCGTCTTTAAGACTTCCTAAAAATAGAGAATATTTGTATCCGAAGAAGGTTATATCAGAATAGCATATTTTCCTCTCTCAGAATATGTCCTCTACCTAAAGTAAAATTATAATCATAAACAAATAAGCTAAAATAATAGTATATTTCTAAACAGTCACTTTTGATTCAGTATATAATAAACTGAATTCATATATCATTTCAACTTTGAAATACATTTTAAAAGGCATTTTCTTATAATTTTCCATTCTGCTTGTGTGAAGTGTTCATATAATATACATAATTATAATCATATAAATCTATATACATATATACATATTCATATAGATGGTTCAAATGTTTATCATGTATAATAAATCTGGCAGTTTCAATGTTAATAGAAGGCAGTCATCATTTCCAAACTCCTATCATTTAAATCCACATAACAGATATTTCCTCTTCGATTTTTCTTGCTCTTCTGAAGAAGTTTGCATTCACACTTTAATTTCATACCAATATCTTCTTTTTCTCGTTAGAAAAATACTGGATGAAGAACCTGGGGCACAATATAAAACATGCAAATAACATATACTTTCCCCCTAAGAAAGGAGAAATTATTGTTGTATTATTGTTGCGTTACTGCCCCTGCATTTTCATGCCCATAGTGATGTATGAAAAAATGTTTTGTGGCATCTTTGAAAAAATGAATTCCAGCTCCACAAATGTCTTTCCCCAAATCAGAATTCAAATGGTTTTAGTGATTATCTTCAAACATTTTTATTTTCCAATGAGGTCAAATGTGGACAGTAACAATTACAAATCAATGACTATAAAAACATTTTATCACGTTCACCCTCCTCTTCCATATCCTTGGGGTATCAATTGGTATTCTCCTTCCTAGAGCAGACTCTGTGTTCCTGTCTGTTAAGCTTATTAAATGGGTGTGCCTGTTTGAATTATTATTGAACTTGTGTAGTAAACTCGTATGTTGTGAGAAGAATTGCATAAACAGCTGCATCCATCTATTAAGCATAGCAATTGCATTATGAGGTCAGTAAAAGATTGTAGGCAAGATATCTGGAAAGTAATTACTTCTCAATTTAATGAATATATAGCCTAGTAATTTCTGAGTGCTGTAGGCATAACAGTCCTATATGTTTTATAGTTTATAAATAAATAGTTATTACCTTACACAAAGAGTAGAAATACATCCCTTTAAAAAAAGTTAATTTGTAGTAATGAGGCACATTTTGCTTAAACTACTTACGTGTAATGGATTATCAAGTAATTCCAATATGCTGTAATTGAGAATTACCTCTCCCAACATGGAATATTCAATTGCATTGTATACATCTGGGAGAAAACTGTATTTTCACCTCAGCGCTTCTCTACATTAAAAGCATGATTTATAGCATATATTTTATGTACAGAATAATGGCAATACAAAATCAACCTTATGCTATGAATAATTTAGAATTATTTCTTTCGTTTAAGTATATTTGCGTGCAAATGACATGATATAATTATCCTCCCCCATAGCAGTCTGGCTTGCCTTATTTTTTTTCCTAGAAGTCCATTTCTCAAGCTGTAACTTCTACATTTGTTGTGAACTGCCAGTTTAAATATACATATTGCATTCTCTCTCTCTCTCTTTCACCTAAGCAGTATTAAGGTTAGAATGTCGTTATAGTATGTGTTACATGATATTATGATAGTTTCATCAAATGATTAATTTTCCATTTTATTAAACAAAGCCGTAATAAAAATCCTCTTAATATTTGACAGAGAAACTAAATTTAAAGAGTCTGAAGGGGATATTATAAGTATACAGAACACTCCACCGTCTTCACAGCCTTGGAATGCTGCGTCGGAAGCACAGAGGAAGATAATCTTTTTTCAGTAGCAGAAACAATGACCAAGCAACAGCAATTTTTAATGCTCTATTGTTAGCACCACCTGTTTATTTCTGAGAAACTCTGGGCTCTTTAAAGACTTCAAGCACCGATTCAGAAATCATTAATGTTTAGCAGTTAGAATTAAGTTCTTCAGAGAATTTTGAAACAAGCAAAACTCAGGAAGCTCTTTAAACCAAAATTTTTAGTTTATCTCTTAATTTTTTTCCCTGTTTTCTACACTAAATTTAAAAAAAAAAAAAAAAAACTAACCATCTATGTTTGAAGATGACACTAAGCAAACAATTATAAATTTCAGCTAATTCACAGGACTGGGCATTTCTTGGGCCACAAAATAAGTAATACAAACCATCATTGTTTTATTATCTCCATGATCATCCTAACAAAATAAAACTATAATCCTGACCCATGTGTATTTTAACCATTGTGTTTCCCATTTGGCAAAACTGGCTTATTGGTCTGCCTGAGGTGCACCTTAGTAAGTTTAGTTTAATAGTCATGTCTAAAATATTTATTGAACACCTACTTTGTATCTAAGTAAATAAGCTATTTCTTCTTCTCCGGAAGAGGTCACATGCTAGTATGATTTAATATGTCAATCACATACTGAAGTATTGTCCCTCTTAGAAATAGTGCAATATTATGATAATCCTACCACCTCCAACAACGTTCATCAAATTTTAGTTTGCACACAAGACCCACAAGAGGAGTTTGTTAACTTCTATTTCACAAGGTCTTAGGGCCTAAATACTCCAGGTTATTCTGAAGCAAATTGTTCAGGTTTGAAAAGCACTAATCCAGAGCCTTATCTGAATATGTTTAATGGGCATACGCTCAACCAAGGGCCATCCTCTCAATATTAGTCTAAGTTTAAGAAAATCCAATTCACAACCTACAACAACTCTATTTGACATGTCTAAAAATTATAAGTGTGTTAAAGCTGTTTCCAAATCTTTTTGAAAGGACACTAAACCCATGCCTTTTCAGTCAGTGTGAGCAAGCCCAAAGATGGCAGATGAAGCATAGATAGTCCAAAGAAAAACAATAAAGGAACTAAGCAGATTTGAAGTAGAAAGATGTTAAAGCAACAATGAAAGAGAACTTCATTCAGGTTGAACAAGTCGGAGTTGGAGCAAGAAACTGGGTTTCAGTTACATTCTCAAGTTTCAGAATTGGATGAATTGCACCATTTTTATGAGAAAGGTTAAAGTTTGGAAGAAATTTCCATTAACATTTAGTCAATTAGTAGACCTTTAGTATCTGAAATGGTCGAGGAATTATTTTTCTAATTTGGCTTCCAGGAATAGAAGCACTTTTCCTGGCAAATCCTTGGTCAAGCCAAAACATAACAGAGTTTAGGAATCTGACAGGGTTTAATGATAACAGCTAATTGTGCTATGAACTAAAGAAATATGCTATCCTACAGATAGCGCTACAGATATACTATTTTCTACATTATACCTTTTTCTTCTCAGAAGAGACACTTTTTTCTCAGAAAAGTCACCGAGACACTGATGGTCCATGTGGTTTAACAATAGCTACTACTACTATTACTACCTCTCACAGATATTATTACAGCTACTGTTATTATTGGTGCCCTGGTGGTGCAGTGGTTAAGAGATACAGCTGCTAACCAAATGGTTGGTAGTTCAAACCCACCAGCCTCTCCTTGGAAACTCTGTGGGGCAGTTCTACTCTGTCCTATATGGTCACTATGAGTAGCAACTTACTCAATGGTACCTAACAACAACAACTGCTATTATAGCTACTACTCTTGATATAATGATTACTTCTCTATTAAAAAGCACTTTTACTTGTATCCTTTTTTGTTATTCACTTCTACCTTCTGAGATAGGTAAGGCAGATACTATTATCATTGATTTGCAAATAGAGAAATAGTCTCAGAAACATTAACAAACCTACTAACCACAAGTCAGTTTGTAAGTGATGGAAAAGTATCAAGCAAATAGGGAAAATTAAGGCAGAAAGAAAGAGGAGGGTGTAAAAGTGACTGAGGTATGAAAGACTTTGGTCAAGAATGACAGTTTGTTCTCTATAACCAGAGTGTAAGATAAAAATGGAAATTTTTCTACAACCTGCTAAAATTAGGAATATTTCCTGTGACTAGACGTATTCATTTTTCAAATCTTTTGATGACATTGAAGCAAAAATTGAGGTCTCTGAGAGACAGAGGCTAGTCAATGCATTCACAAGCACTTCAATGTATATCAAATGTGATATAAAAAGAATAGCCAAATGTTACTAGCACTGCCTCTAGCCTTCCGCTTCAGTGAAGGCTCTTCTATAATCCAACACCCCTAAACTCAGGAACTAGCTTTTCTTAGTGATTGGGGCTGATGACCTGAGTCTGGCATCAGCTTCTAGCCTAGCCCTTATAGGGACAACCAATAACAGTTCCAGAAAATGGAGAAGGTAATCTAACCTTTTAATTCTAACATGTTTCCAGGGCAGAATATGTGAATTTCTTGGTGGAATCCAATAATAATTTCCTTTTGCCTTATTTGGAATACAGAGGAACAATTTTTCCCTAATCTACCCATGAATATGAGTCCCTAGGTAGTGCAAACAGCATGCTCAGCTGCTACAAAAATGTTGATGGTGGGAGTCCACCCAGAGGTATCTTAGAAGAAAGTCTTGGTGATGTATTTCTGAAAAATAAGCCACTGAAAACCCTATGGAGCACAGTTCCACTCTGACACAAATGGAGTCGCCATGAGTAAGAATTGACTCAACAGCAACTGGTTATCCATAAATGCATACATATTAAAAAAAGAAAACAAGCTGGGTCCCTAAGCAAATGGTTTTTAAGCAGGATATTTAGATGTTATTCATGCTCTCTCCATGTGAATACACAGACTTTCTTTTAGTAAACAGTGTTCTCTGCTTAAGAACTATGGCCATAACCAACTAGCCTCATCTGTTCCTGAGAGAAGAAAATTGTTATATGATGGTACCAAGGTCTCAGACTCCATTTGGGCATTTCCCAAGCATCTGATGACAAGGAATATTGTAGAGCAATCTATGTTCTCTGGTGCCTGTTATGCCCAAATCCCCTTTTTGATAGGTTCCGCAAACACAGTTCACAATGATTTGTACCACAAAATCTTCATACCTCAGCCAAATCTAATTGAATCATGGATCAAGACAGACTTATATAGGCAGAACATTGGCTATAATGAATGGCAAGTATTAAAACCTGTCAGATCCTCAATTTGAGAGAGAGGGAGAGAGAAAAATAATGAAATGACTGAACACCAGAGCAGAATACTTAAAAACGATATATCATGAGTGCAAGTTACCTGGGCATGTCTCCTCTTTCTGGTGAATCCTAGGCATAATTGAAATAAGGATATATACAATCCTATCCCCGAAAGAGTTTTAAGTCCTTATTTTCTCTCATAACCTGAAGGTAGTAACTGATTTCAGCAGATGGGATTTTGATTGCTAGGTTAACTGAACATTCCCTGTTCTTTAAACTTATATAATCAAGATTACTAGATATAAAACCAAAACCAAACCTGTTATGGGAGAAAAATGTAGAACAGAATTCAAATTCCTAAAAAGGGCCAAACCTACCAGACCAATAGAGACTAAAGGAACCCCCAAGACTATTGCCCTAAGATACTCTTTGAACTTGGAACTAAAGTTACTTCTGGAGGTCACCTTTCAGCCAAATAATAGATTGGCTTATAACACCTGTGAGTAATGTGTTCCCTTAAACAATCAACTATATGAGACCAAATGGTCAACATTTTCCCAAAAGCAAAGATGAGAAGGCAAGGAGGGGAAGGGAAGCTAGACTAATGGAAACAGAACAGAAATAATGAGAATGTGGACACATTGTGAAAATTGTAACGAATGTCACAGAACAATTTGTATAAAAATTGTTAAATGGGAACCTAATTTGCTGTGTAAACTTTCATCTAAAACACAATAAAATATTAAAAAAAAAAAAGAAACCATTGCTGTCAAGTCAATTCTCAGAGTGACACTATAAGACAGAACAGAGCTTCCACATAGAGTTTTCAATCACAGAAGAAAAAGTAGTATCAATGCTAGAGCCCCTAATACATGGCATTAACAGGATACGAACCATACCTAACAATACACAAACACCAGAAGATAAGCTAGGTAATCAGGGTCTTCTAAAAGCTAAACACTATGTTCATCAAAAGACTTCACCAAAAGAGTGAAAAGAGAACCTACAGACCAGGAAAAATTTTTTGCCTATTATAAATGTGACAAAGGCCTAATTTCGAAAATCTACAGGAAAACTCCAACACCTTTACAACAAAAAAGACAAATAATCTAATTAAAAAATGAGCAAAGGATATGAACAGACATTTCATCAAAGAAGACATTCAAATGGCTAACTGATACAAGAGGAAATGCTCCAGATCACTATCCAATAGAGAAATGCAAATCAAAATCACAATGAGATACCGTCTCACCCTGACGTTACTGGCACAAATAAAATAAAATAACAAACGTCAGAGAGGCCACAGGGAGATTGGAACTCCTATGCACTGCTGGTAGGAATGCAAAATGGTACAACTGTTTTGGAAAATGATATAGCTCTTCCTTAAAAAGCCATAAATAAAAATACTCTACTATCCAGCAATCCCACTAGAATAAATCTTAGAGAAATAGCTATTACACAAATCGAAATATGCACACTCATGTTATTGCAGCATTGTTCACAATAGCAAAAAGATGGAAACAACCTAGGTGCCCATCAACAGATGAATGAACAAACAAACTATGGTACGTATATACAATGGAGTGCTACGCAAGGATGAAGAACAGTGATGAATCTGCGAATCATCTCACAAAGCGGATGAATCTGGAGGGAATTACGCTGAGTGAAATAATCACAAAAGGACAAACAGTGTATGAGACCACTACTATAAAAACTCATGAAAAGGATTACACCCATAGAGTTTCCAAGGCTGTAATCTTTAGGGAAACAGACTACCACATCGTTCTCCCGCGGAGCTGCTGGTGTGTTCAAATCGCCAACCTTTTGGTTAGCAGCGGAGAATTTACTCACTGCGCTGCCAGGGCTCCTTTTACTAGATATGAGAAGAACTAAATGCAACAGGAATTTATTCCAACTTCTTCAATGTATAGATTAGAAAACAGTACAGTACATCAAGCAATAGCACTGCCTAAGTCAGTTTTGTAAAGAAATAAGATTGATATATGTGAAAATCTTTAAATACTTAATACAAAGGTGATGTTTTTTTTTTCAACTCCATACTTGTATATCACAAGCCACACATGAGCTAGCATTTAAGCTTTATCTTGGTATAGGACTTTTTTTTTTTTTCTTATTGCGTGCTTTTGTTTTAATATTGTTCCAGCCCTTAGTAAAGATCTCCTTTATCTTTGGACTCTTACTGTGTTCAAAATCCTTTCCCCAGCTGAGCACATAATATTTGAGGGTAAGGTGCTCAGGCTCTGTGGGCAGACAGCTTGGGTCCAAATCCTGGTCCCATCACTTACTGGTTATGTAACCTTTGGGTTAATAATAGCAAAATATTTTCTAGATACTCTCTAATGATACATCTTCTAAGACTAGAACTTGTGATGTTGTAAAGTAATACCTTAAATTTATGTATCACCTTTTTCCAAATCATCTAGGACATTTTACAGAGATAGTTAATTTGTCATACTGCCCTCTAGTGAGATAAGGTAGTGTTATTTTAACCAAATCTCATTATAGTAGGATTAGTTTCTATTCTGTACAGATTTAAACATCTCAGAGATCAAAATTATGATCCTAGATATGACATTTAGTAAAAGCCCTTTTAGCTTAATTAAAACACAAAAGAGATATCTGTTATTTTCTCCAATACTAGCATAATAAAAGTTTCTTTGTATTTATTTTCCAAATATAATGAACGAAATTTAGAGAAATATATTTTTGAAAAATTCTAAGTTTTTGCACAAGATTGTGACAATCTAGACTAAGTACCAGACCCTTTCTCTTTATCTTTTGCACAATTTCTGCAAGACTATACCATGGCCTTTTAAGTGATTACCTTTCAGTTACATGTCCCTGGTGGAAGTCTTTGGAAGAAAAGAATAAAGCAATGCTGGTTTTCAGGACCCTTTGAAATATTGTCCTATAATCTCCAAGCATAATAAAGAAAGATTTTCCTGTCTTTATAATAATTGCTATACAAGAGCCATTTGAAACACAAAAGTGTATTGCTTTGCACCCTTGGCTTTTGAGCTCATAAGTTTATGAAAACTTGCCTTTGTGAGAGAGAAAGGTCTTCCATGTTTCATTCACTTCTTAAGCAAGTCCAAGAAAGACAGAAGATCTAAAGCAAGTTTTCAAAACTACTCAAGCTTTCTATTTAAAAACAATACAATCCTTTTTAGCATCTAAAAGATGAATATGGTCTCTGAGATGTGTGTGAAGTTTGTTTTTTAAGGCTGCCAATAACCATATTGAATAATAAGTTCAGTAAGAGTAAATATACATATTCTGGTTCTTTGCTTCCTTGCTTTGTGTAAAGAAGATCTATATAACACTAAAATACATGGCCATTGCTTTCTAAAATCCATCCTTCCATTTAAAAGAAACTTGACTTTTTAAAATACAAATTCTGGCTAGAAATGGTAAAAGCATATGATAGCATTTCAGAAGTCTCCTGCCAGCTAGCCCCACACGCCTTCCCTAATCTTTAGCACACAGTGGGAGTGGTGGTGGTTAGGAAGGTCTTTTCAAAGACCAAATTTAAAGTTACAGTTCATTAATAGAGATGTGCATCCAGAAATCAGAATCAGCCCATCAACGGATGAATGGATAAGTAAAATGTGGTACATATATATAATGGAATACTACTCAACGATAAAGAAAAATGAGCTCCCGAAACATCTTGGAACATAGATGAACCTGGAGGACGTTATGTTGAGCACAATAAGTCAATCACAACAAAACAAATATTGTATGTTCTCACTTTTATGAAATGACATGAACAAATATACGGAAACTAATGTTCATGAGTGGTTACCAGGGAGGGGGGGTGGGGTGGGAACTGGAGAGATGAAGAGGAATCACTCTCTAGATAGTAGACATTTGTTATTTTTGGTGATGGAAAAGGTAACACCAAATGAGGATGAAGTGTGCACAGCTTGATGAAGGTAAACAATGTCACTAAAACGTACACAAGAAAAAAGGACATTTTGGTGATTGTTATGGCATATGTAATTTTGCAACAACAACCAAAAATATAGATTATGATATATGTGTATGTATGTAGACATATTTGTGTATAGGATGTATATGTGGGTGTATATGTGTGTACATATAGGTGTATACATATGTATATGTATACGCACTTATGTGACTTCATGCACATATATTCATATATAGAATAAAGTACATGTGGGACACAGTTAAGGATACTTTTTAGACATAACCAAATACCTCACAGGATTGGTTTCCTGGATTTGAAGCATTAGGACCATTGTCTCATGGGACCTCTCTGTCAATTGGTATAATATAGTTCATAAAGTTTATGTTCTACATCCTAGCTTGGTGAGTAGTGTCTGGGGTCTTAAAAGCTTATAAGTAACCAACTATTGGTCTCTATTCATCCTGAGGAAAAGAGAAAGAAGGAAACCAAAGACTCAAGGAAGAAATTAGTCTACAGGACTAAGTAGTCTCATAAATCACAGCCTCATCTACCCTGAGACCAGAAGAAGTAGATGGTTCCCGGCTACCACTACCAACCATTCTGATCAGGGTTACAATTGATGGACCCTGGTAGAATGGGAGAAAAATGTGGAACAGAAGCTCAAATTCTTAAAAACAAAGCCAGACTTACTGGACCAGTTGAGACCGGAGGACTCCCCAAGACTATTGCCCTGAGATACTCTTTAAATCTTGAACCAAAACTAGCCCCTGAGGTCAACTGTTAGCTAAATAACAGACTGGCTCACAAAACAAAGAATATCACCCATGAGTACTGTGCTTTTTTTAGAAAAATCATTTATATGAGACCAAATGGTCAATAATTACTTTAAAACAAAGATGAGAACGGAAGAGGGTACGGAAACTAGATTAATGAAAACAGGACAACCAGAACAGAAATATTGAGACTGTTCCTGCATTGTGAAGAAGGTAACAAATGTCACTGAACAATTTGTATAGAAATTGTTGAATGGGAACCTAAACTACTGTGCAAACTTTCACCAAAAGCACAATAAAATATTACTTAAAAAAGAAATCAGAATCATTACATTATCTGATAGACAAGATCAACCTAAGGAGCAGAATCAGAAACAGAAGATCATTCAAGAAAATGAAGGACACATTTGAATGTGTCAATCAGAAAGCACAAGTCTAAGGGATAAAGCCAAATCAGAAATTACATGAGATGTAAAGAAGATAAATAAAATGACTCTGATAAATATTCCACAACAGAGTTGTATTGTTGTAGCTAGCCTACTCATGATATATAGCAGGTTTTTCCTCAGGTGTGTATCAAAGGCACCTCTCAGTTTCAGATAGATAAATGGAGGAAGGATAGTCATGTTTTTGCATATAAACCATGAAATGTGAAAATAGGAGACAGAAAAAGGAGAACAGCTATGCCTATAACTAGATGAGGTCTACCACTTATCACTTGTAGGACAGCAAAGATAATGTATTTTTAAAATTTATCTTTATGGGAAGATTGGTTAGACCTACTCTTCTCTATAACTACAACTACTCCTTTCTCTAAGTCCAACTAAAGGCTCTGGACATTACATATAAAACATATATAAGAAGATTCTGATAGGTGGAGAGAAGATGGCAGACTGGCTAGTGATCTCAGGGCCCAAGGAATGACACAATGGTGACTTCCCTGGGTTTTATTTTTACCTCACATATCACAAACTTGGAGATGAAGAAGCTGTCAACCCAGAAATGCCAACAGCCACAGACAAAATAAGCCCAAATAAAAACCCTTCTTGCTCTAACCAAAGAACCAGGAAAATGGCAGCCTAGCAAGACAGAAAACCTTTAGATAATAATTGCTCTACTCCAGTCAAACACCACATAAAAACCTACAGTCCAACCCCATCTAGGAAAAGGAAGGCCAAATAGTAGCCTAAACTTCCATCCTTGCCAGACATTAACAAATAATGCCAAACTTCTTTGCTCCTCCACCTCCAGTGTGGTATCAGAGAAGGCCAAGCAAGAAGCCAGGAAATTCCATCCTTGATAAAGAGGCTTCTGTACACTCCCCCACCCCCACAGTGTGAGTGGACACCATGTGAGAAGCCTTGACTTCCACCTACACCCAGTAGAGACAAGCCGCATCTTCCTCACCCTAGTGTCGGAGGAGGCCTAGTGAAAAGTCAGGACTTTCACCATCCCCAGTGGTAACATGAATATCTCTTCCCCATAGTGTCAGCAGAGGCCTCGTGGAGAGCAGTAACAAGGCACTCCTATCCCAGCCAACCAGGGAGGTATCAGTGAAGGCCTAGTGGGGAGCCAGAATTCAGAAGCTGCCTCCGCAGCAGTAACAAAGAGAACTTTCCCCTCAAGTGTCAGTGGAGGCTGAGTAGGTAACACAGACTTCTATCCCCACCTGCCAGTAATGAGGTGGTGCCCTCCACCTTTCTTCTGCCAGAGCCGTGTCAGAGGAAACCAACTAAAACAGAAGGTTTAAATAAGATTAGAGCCTGATAACATAATACCCAAATTGTACAGGTTTCAATCAAAAGTCACATGTCATACAAAGAACCAGGAGTATCTAAACTTGAATATTGAAAGACAAACAACAGGTGCCAACACTGACGTAACAAGGATGTTAGAATTGTCTGACAAATAATTTAATGCAGCCATTGTAAAAATGCTTCAGCAAGCAACTACAAACATGCTTGGAACAAATGAAAACAAAGAAATTCTCAGCAAAGAAATAGAAGATATAAAAAAAATGGAAATTCTAGAACTGAGAAATACAATAACAAAAATTAAAAAAAAAAAAAACTCAAAGGATTGTTCCAATAACAGAATGCAAAAGACAGAGAAAAATAATCAGTGAACTGGAAGATAGACCAATAGAAATTATCCAGTCTGAACAAGAGAGAGAAAATAGACTGAAAAGAAAAACAAAAAATGAACAGGCTTAGAGACCTGTGGGACAATAGCAAAAGATCTACAATTCATGTCGTCAGAGTCCCATAAAGAAGACAGAAAAAGGACAGGTCTGAAAAAGTATTAAAGGAAAGAATAGCTGAAAACTCATCAAATTTGGTAATGCTGAGTAAACCCCAAACAAGATAAACACAAAGATATTCACATCAAGATACATCATAGTCAAACTTCTGAAAATTAAAGACCAGGGAAAAATCCTAAAAGCAGGGACAACAAAACAGCAAAAGGATAAAAGGAAATCCAAGGAACAATTCTACACACATAAATCTCACAACTTAGATGAACTGGACGAATTCCACAAAAAGAGCAGACTATCATAACTCACCCAATGTGAATAAGATAATTTTAATAGCCTTATAACCATTAAGGAAATTGAATTCATAATTTTAAAACTACCAAAAAAGAAATCTCTAGGCCCAGATAGTTTCACTGGAGAACTCTACCCAGTGTTTAAAAAAGAATGAACACCAATTCTACACAATCTCTTCCAGAAAATAGAAGAGGAGGGAACACTTCTCAATTCATTTTTTTTAACCTAGTTGAGTTGGCTCCATTTATAAATTAATTAAATGATTCTAAAATTAATATAGAAATGCCAAGGTCGTAGCACAGTCAAAACAATTTTGAAAAAAGAACAAAGTTGAAGGACAAAAAATTTCAAGATTTAGTTTAAAGTTATAGTAACAAAGACATTGTGGTATTGATGTCAAAATTATAACTAGATATATGGAACTAAATAGGCATTTCAGAAATAGACCTACACATATATATAGGCACCTGCCTGTTGACATGTGTTCAGAACAATTCGGTGGAGAAACTAATTTTTTTCCCCAATACATGGCACTGGAACGATTGGAAATCTGTATACAAAAAAAAAGAAAAAAAGTGAACATCAATCCATGCATCACATCACATCACATACAAAAGTAACTCAAAATCGATCATACCTTTGTAATCTTGGGCTAGGTAAACGTTCTTTAGATATGATACCAAATGTATGATCATAAAAGAATGAATTGATAACTATCATGTAAATTAAATTTCCCCTTTTCAAAAGACAAACCTAGGATAAAATATTTTAAAAGCATATATATGACAAAGGACTTGTATTAGGAATGAATGAAGAACCCTACAAACTCAACATTAAGAAAAAGCAACCCAGAACAAGACAAAAATGTCCGCTCTCACCACTCCTATTCAATATTGTATTCAAAGTCTTAGCCAGAGCAATAAGGCAAGAAAAAGAAATAAAAGGTGTTCAAATCATAAAAGAAGAAATAAAATTATCTCTACTCAAGAAAGACATGATCTTATAGATAGAAAATCCTAAAGAATCCACCAGAAAGCATCTAGAGCTAATAGAAGAACTTAGCAAAGATACAGGGTACAAGGTCAACACACAAAACTCAGTTAAGTTTCTGTACACCAGCAATGAGAAATCCGAAAAGAAAATTAAGAATGCAACTCCATTTACAATAGCACAAGAGAATAAAACACCTAGGAATAAATTTCACCAGGGATGTGGAAGACTCATACAATGAAAATTATAAAACACTGCCAAAAGATATTAAAGAAGGACTTCCGGCAAGATGGCGCTCTAGGCAGAAACACCAAGCCGTCCCTCCACAACAAAGATCCGAAAAACTAAGCCAAACAGAGAATCAACAAT
>NW_004444151.1:1061519-1122642 GCF_000243295.1 Trichechus manatus latirostris
GTCACTATTACCCAAAGTGATCTGTAAATTCAGTGGTATCCCAATCAAAATTCCAACAGCCTTCTTTACAGAAATGGAAAAACTAATCCTGAATTTTATGTGGAATGGCAAGAGCCCTCAAGTAGCTAAAGCAATTTTGAAGAAGAAAAACAAAGTAGGAAGACTCACACTTCCTGATATCAAAACATACTACACAGCTACAGGAATCAATTTGGTACTGGTATAATAATAATAATAAACACATATACCAACAGAATAGAATTTGAGAGTCCAGAAGTAAACCCATACATCTATGGTCAACCGATTTTTGACAAGGGTGCTAACATTGTTCAATGGAGACGGAAAAATTCTCTTCAAGATAAAAACAACACAGTAAAAAATGGTCAAAAGATTTCAGCAGATATTTCAGTAGAAGATGATAATAAATAAGCACATGAAAAAATACAGCATAATTAGTCATTAAAGAAAGGCAAATCAAAACCACAATGAGATATCACTACACACAGAAAAACTAAAATTAAAAAGACTTATCGTGAAAGACATGGAGGAACCGGAACTCTTATACACTGCTGGTGGGAATGTAAGATGGTACAATCACTTTGGAAACCGTTTGATAGTTTTGTTTCCATTCTTTTTTCTTTTTCTTAATACACTTAGCGTATGGTCCAGACATTCTACTTTATTTATTTACTCAAGCGAAGTAAAAACATATATCCATAGAAAAACTTGCATACAAATGCTCATAGAAGATCTATGTGCAACAGCTAAGCACAATCCAAATGTCCATCAAAGGTGACTAGCTAAACAAACTGGAATACCCATAAAATTAAATACTACTCAGTAACAAAAAGAAACGAACTACTGATATATACAACAAATTAGATGAATGTCATAATAATTATGCTGAGTGAAAGAAGCCAGAAAATAAAATAGTACATACTGTATGGTTCCATTTATATAATATTCTAGAATGAAAACTCAGCTACAGAGATAGAAAGCATATCAGTTGTTGCGGGTATGAGGGGGTGAAGAGAGACAGGAGAGAGATATTACAAAAGGGCATGAAGAAACTTTGGAGAGTGATATACAGGTTCACTATCTTGATTGTGGTGATGGTTTCATAGTTGTACACCTACATGAAAATTTATCAGATTGTACACTTTATGAGCAATTTAAAGACTGTCAATTATTTCCTGATAAAGCTGCTTTAAAAATCTGACTTCTGTTTAGAATGTAGAAAGATGGAAATTATGCCATTTCCACCTTTAATGTGCCATTTTCCACCAGATAATCTGCAAATTCACAACTTTTTTTTTTTTAATCCCATCAGAAATTTGAGGTCTCAGGGCAACCAACTAGCCAGAAATCTAAGAAAGACTGGCATCTCCAAGGAGATGCAGGATGCAATCACTTGTCTACCTGGGGCAGAAAAAGGACACAATACAAGACAGAAATAAGAATTCAGCCAAATTTTTTAACAAATTGCTAGAGGGTAAGTGTGAGGTACAGAATCTCTGAGAACTGCAGACCTAAAGGGAATCTATAAATACTCACGTGCTTTCCTCCACAGATCTTACTGGTAGCTCATGTGAAAGATCAAAGATAGAACAAAAGAGTTAAGGTAGCATCCATAATGGTATAGAACTGGAAGAGGGGAACAGTAGCCACTGCTAGAAGGACATGAAGCCCTGCTCTTATCTTTCTCCGTATCTCCCCTACAGAAAAAAAAAAAAAAAAAACTATTAAGTCACTAGGGGAAGTGCAGCAAACCCTGTTACCTTCAGCCACAGGCAAGCTATTGGAGTTTTGGCAAGAAAATAGAAAAAAATTCCTCTACTCTGATGAGGGAGAAGAAAACATCTTGGATGCAGTCCCTTAGAGATTTCCTAATACTAGGCAGGAGCAGGAAAACTGAAAAGGCCCCCCTGCTAGACTCAGGGACACTTCCCATGCCTAAGACCAAAGCTAAATCACAATACAGAGAGCTCCTGCATCCACCGCTTCAAGACTAACAAGTGTCAAATAACAGGTGAGAGCAGTCAACTGCTAGGAGAGGGACAAGAGTGTAAAGAGAAATCATTCTTAGAATGGCATAGAAATAAAGGGAAGAAAAGACATAAAGTTAAAACTAGACATTGAAAAAAACAAAAAAAGCCTTCTGCAAACTAGTCTCCCTCCTAAATATAAGTTAACACTAAAGGAATTTGAAACCTGTGTTACACTGAGTACCACCATAGCAACAATAAATCCCAAATCCAGATGAACTAACTAGATTGACTCAACTTCTCTCACATTAAAGGCTTAGCAAAAGAAAAGGCATTCCCATTTCCAGGCATAAGATCTATTTTCATGAGTCTCTATTGTCCTACATAACATACCCAGCTTTCAACCAAATACTGCAAGACACAAAAAGAAACAAGAAAAAAAATATATATATATATATATTCCCAAGAGACAAAGCAATCAGCAGAAAAATATAGGAATCAGATGTTGGAACTATAGAACAAGGAATTCAAAAAAGCTATGATTAATATGTTAAAGACTTTAATGGAAAAGGTGGACATAATGCAAGAACAGATGTGGAATTCCAGCAGAGAGATAGTAACTATAAGAAAGAACAAAATGAAAATGCCAGAAATAAAACAATATGAACACAGAGATGAAGAATGCTTTGGTGCCTTATTAGTAGATTCAACACTGCCAACAAAAGAACCAGTGCACTTGAACATAGGTCAATAAATTTTACCCAAACTGAAACATAAAAGAAAAAAAATAAAAACAGAACATCCAAGGGCTGTGGGAGAATATTAAACATTCTAGTATATGTGTAATAACTGGAATTCCAGAAAGAGAATAGAAAGAGAATACAGAAATATTTGAAGAAATAATGGCTGAGAATTTTCTAAAACTCATGAAAGGCACCAAACCACAGATCCAAGAAGCTCAGAGAACATCAAGCAAAATAAACACCACGTACACACACACACACACACACCCCCCTAGACACATCATATGCAAACTGTTTAAAACCAATGACACAGAATTAATTTTGAAGGCAGACATTGTCTGAAGAGAAATAAAGATAATTATTTGTCATCAGAAACTATGCAAGCCAGAAGATAAAGGAATGATAAATTTAAACAGCAAAAAAGTAACATCAAATTCTCAAAGACATATACTGTAAACTCTATGGAAACCTAAAAAAAACTTGAAAATAAATGAGATATAAATTGTAATCCAAGAATGAAAATAAAATGGAATCATAGAAAGAATCAATCCAAATGAAAGGCAAGAGACGAATAAAGAAACAAGGAAGGGATGAAACAAAGCAAAACAACCAGCCATATTCAATAATCCAACCATATCAATAATTATGTTAAACAGTAATAGTTTAAACACATCAATTAAAAGAAAGAAAGTACCATATTGGATGAAATAGAAAGTCTCAATTATGTACTTCCTACAAGAAATTCACTTTAAACATAAAGAGGTAGGTAGATTAAAGCATATTTCATGGAAACACTAATCAAAATTAAGCTGAAGTGGGTGTATTTATATCAGACTAAGTAGACCTCAGAACAAAAAATACTACAAGAAATAAAAAGGAACACTTCATGAAAGAAGTCAATTCACCAAAAAAAAAAACAAAAGTCCTAAAGCTTTCTGTACCTAAAAACAGAGCTTTAAAATTTATGAAGTAAAAACTGACAGAACTGAAGAGAGCAATAGGTAAATTTACAGTTGTTGACTTGGACACTTCAACATTCCTCTTTCAGTAGCCAATAGAACAAGTAGACACAAAATCAATAAGATATAGAAGACTTGACTATTCCTACCAACTAACTTGGCCAAGTAGACATTTAAAGAACACTCCTCCCCAAAAGAAAACAATACACATTCTGTTTAAGAGCACATGGAACATTCATGAATATTCAGGGCTGTAAAACGAACCTTAAGCAACTTAAAATTATTAAAGTGGTACAAAGAGTATTCTCTAACCATGACAATTAAACTAGGAATCAAAAACAGAAAGATAGCTAGAAAATCCCATGCATTTGGAAATTAAACAACATATTTTTAAATATCTCAGAGGTCAAAGAAAGACACACAGAATGTTAGAATATATTTTGAATTGAATAAAAATGAAAACATAACATATCAAAATGTGTGGAAGGCATTAAAGCCATACTTAGAGGAAATTTATAGTATTGAATGCTTATATTAGAAACCCAGAGAGGTCTCAAATCGTTGATCTAAACTTCCAGCTTAAAGCAAAATTGGTGCAAGTCAATTTTTCATTTTGGGAGATTAACAGAATTTTACATTGATTGCTGAATGACTAAGTTCACTGACTCATTTTCTTTGTTGTGGAATATGTGAAATATTCTTTTTGTAGAAAATGTAGTATATAGTAAAAACTTAGTACCCAACATCCACTAAAAATTTTATAATCTATTTCATCTCATTCTGCTAAAATGGCACATGCCACTCTTGGGTTCAAATGCTAATACTATAGTCACATTTAAAAAGAAGTTACAACTCCTAGGAATATATCCTAGAGAAATAAGAGCTGTCACATGAATAGACATATGCACACCCATGTTCTTTGTAGCATTGTTCACAATAGAGAAAAGATGGAAACAACCTAGGTACCCATCAACAGACGAATGGATAATCAAATTATGATACATAAACACAATGGAATACTATGCAGTGATAAAGAACAATGATGAATCCAAGAAACATCTCACAACATGGATGAATCTGGAGGGTATTATGCGGAGTGAAATTAGTGAGTCACAAAAGGACAAATATTGTATGAGACCATTATTATAAGAACTCAAGAAAAGGTTTAAACACAGAAAAAAACATTCTTTGATGGTTATAAGGGTGGGAGGGAGGAGAAGGGGAATTCACTAACTAGATGGTAGACAAGGATCAACTTTGGTGAAGGGAAGGACAATACACAATACAGGGGAAGTCAGTACAACTGGACCAAAGCAAAAGCTAAGAAGTTTCCTGGATACACCCAAACACTTTGAGGGACGGAGTAGCTGGGGCTGGGGTCTGGGGACCATATTTTTAGGGGACATCTAGGTCAATTGGCATAATAAAGTTATTAAGAAAATGTTCTGTATCCCACTTTGGTGAGTGGCATCTGGGGTCTTAAAAGTTTGTGAGCAGCCATCTAAGATGCATCAATTGGTCCCATCCCATTTGGAGCAAAGGAGAATGAAGAAAACCAAATACACAAGGGAAGTATTAGCCCAAGAGACTAAAGGACCACATAAATCAGAGACTACACCAGCCTGAAACCAAACGAACTAGATGGTGCCCAGCTACCACCAGTGACCGCCCTGACAGGGAACACAGCAGACAGTCCCAGACAGAGCAGGAGAAAGTGTGGAGCAGAACAAAACTTCACATAAAAAGACCAGACTTAATGATCTGACAGAGACTGGAGGAATCCCCGAAACTATTGCCCCCAGGATGCTCTGTTAACCCAGAAATGAAACCATTCTTGAAGCTTGCTCTTCAGACAAAGATTAGACAGGACTATAAAACAAAACATAGTACCTGTGAGGAGTATGCTTCTTAGTTCAATCAGATACAGTAGACCAAATGGGCAGCTCCTGTCCGGAGGCAGGATGAGAAGGCAGGAAGGGACAGGAACTGGTCGAATGGACACAGGGAACCCAGAGTGGAAAGAGGGAGTGTGCTGTCACATTGTGAGGATGGCAACAATGTCACAAAACAATATGTGTATAAATTTTTGTATGATAAATTAACTTGAGCTGTAAACTTTCACCTAAAGTACAATTAAAAAAAAACAGAAGTTACACCATAGGTAGCTGAGACACACACACATATATATACATATATATATATACATATATGTCTATATATAACTCACATGTCCGCTTCAAATTTGTGATTAAGCAGAGGAGGGAGCACCACAGATTATCAGTGTTTAGGGACCTCACATGCAACCTTGTCCTGGTGCAAATGATTTGTGCTTAACTACTAACCTAAGGTTGGTGTTTGGAACTCACCCAGTGGCACTTTGGAAGAAAGGCCTGATGATTTGTTTCCATAGAGATTATAGCCTAAAAACCCTATAGAAGATTTCTACTCTGTAACACACGGGGTCGCCGTGAGTCAGAATCGATGTATTGATTTATTTATTTTGGTTGAAAGACTAAATGTTTTCCCCCTAAGATCAGGAACAAGGTAAAGATACCCACTCCCACTGTCCATATTCATCATCATACTGAATATCCTGGCTAATGAAAGAAGTCAAGAAAAAGAAATAAAATGCATACCAATTGGAAAAGAAGAAATAATTCTTTTTTTAATTCTCAGACATGTTCATGAACATAGAAGATCCTTACATAGGGAGCCACAAATCTATTAGAACTAATATGTGAGTTCAACAAAGTCACAGGATACAATGTCAAAATGCAAAAATCAATCATATTTCCATCCACTAGCAATGAAAAATAGGAAATTGAAATTTTTACATTTCATTTCATTACAATACCTCCAAAAATATGCAATATTTAAACACAAACCAGGCAATATATGTGCAATATTGTTAAGTTAAAATTAAAAAAAAAAACTCTAATGGAAGAAATCTAAGAAAACAGAGATAGTGAAGCAATATAGCAGGTTCATGGAATGGATGATGCAAAATTGTAAACATATCAGTTTTCTCTAAATTTAACTATTGGTACAATAAAATTCCTATAAGATATCTCAGTAAGATTTAGGTAAAATCAATCAGCTGATTCTAAAAATCATATGGAAAAGGAACTAAAAGAGCCAAAAAATTTTGAAAAATAAGAACAAAGTTGCAAGACTCACACTACCTTATTAATTTACTATAAAGCTAGAGTAATCAAGAAAGTGTGATTTTGGAGAAAGAACAGATTTATACAGACAGAAAAGAGTCTAGAAATAGATCCACATATACATGATCGATATTTTTTTATAAAAGTGCCAAGACAATTAAATGGAAAATTGATAATCTTTTCAACAAATGGTACTGGGAAAACTGGATATCCATATGCCAAAAAAAAACTATTAAAAAAAATTGTGCAATTCCTCACATACTATACAAAATATTTAACTCAAAATGGAATACAGAAGTAATTGTAAAATGTAAATCGATAAAACTTTTGGAAGAAAATATTTGTGATTGGTGACTTTGGGTTAAGGAAAGATTACTTAGATACAATAGCAACAACACAATCCATACAAGAAAAAATAAATAATTAGATTTCTTCAAAATTAAGAACTTGAAAGTCACTGGGAAAAAAATATAAAGGCATAGACTAAAATAAAATATTTGCAAATCACATATTTGATAAAGCACTTGTATCCAGAATACACAAAGAATTTTCAAAATTTAATAGTAAGAAAACAATCAACCCAATTTTTTCAATGAGAAAAAATTTAAACAGCCACATCTCCACAGAAGTTATGTGGAATGTAAATAAGCACATGAAAAGAGTCTCAATACAATTAGTCATTAGGTAAATGCAAATTTAAACCAAAATGTGATACAAATACACACCTATTGCTGTTGTTAGCTGCTATCAAGTTCCCCCGACTTGAACTGCTGGCAACCTAATACACAATAGGATTGGGCCATTGTGATTCATAACATTTTCATTGGCTCATTTTTCAGAAATAGATCACCAGGCCTTTCTTCCTAGTCTGTCTTAGTCTGGAAGCTCCGCTGAAACCTTTTCAGCATCATAGCAATATGCAAGCCTCCACTGACAAATGGGAGGTGGCTGTGCTTGGGTTGCAATAGTCAGGAACAAAACACCTATTAGAATGGAAAAAAAAATGTTAACAATACCACGTTGGAGAGGGTACAGAGAAACTGGAACTTTCACACATGTGGAGGTATGTCTGTTTAAATCTTTTGCTTGTGGGCATAAAAAATGGTACAGACTTTGGGAAATAATTTTGCATTTTCTAATAAAACGAATCCATTACACCCTTACCATACAACCAAGTAATCCTATTCCTTGATGTTTACCCAAGTGAAATAAAAACTTAAGTTCAAACAAAAGGCTAAATGTGAATGTTTATAATTGCTTTATTCATACTCTCCAGAGACTAGAAATAACTCAAATGTATCTCAAGTGGAGACTAGATAAACAAACTATGGCATGAGCATTCAACAGGCTACTACTCAAAGCAGAGCAAACCGCTGATAACATGCTACAACATGGATGGCACTCAGACGTATTATGCTAAGTGAAAGAAGCCAGACTCAAAAGGTTGTATACTATATGATTTTATTTATATAGCATTCTGAAAAAGGAAAAACTATAGTGATGGATAACATATCAGTGGTTGTCAGGGACTGGGGGTGGGTGGTGGGGTTTGTCTAAAAGAGGCAAAGGGAAATTTTGGGGATGATGGAACTGTTCTGTATCTGGATTTATGGTGGTGTTTGCATGACTATACACTAAAACAAGGTACATTATACTGTATATCAGTTAAACCTAAATAAGAATAAAAAGAAATCCATCCCTCTTTGGATCCCTCAGAGCCAACTCCTTTGAAAAATTATCAAGTAAATAGCTTATCTTCAACACCTCACACTTACCTTTTTAATTCCTTTTCCCACTCCTCTGACTGGGATCACAACAAAGAATCCTGGACAGAGTGAGAGAAAAACTGTAGAACAAAAAATCTCCTTCACAAAAAAAGACCAGACTTACTGGTCTGACAGAGACTAGAAGAATCCCCGAGACTATGGCCCTAAAACACCCTTCTGAATTGGAACTAAAGCCATTCCTTTCAGCCAAACCCACGCCCATCCATTGCCGTCGAGTCAATTCTGACTCACAGCAACCCTGTAGACAGAGTAGAATTGCCCCATAGGGTTTCCAAGGAGCAGCTGGTGGATTTGAACTGCCAACCTTTTGGTTAGCAGCCATAGCTTTTAACCATTGCACCACCAGGGATCCAGCAAAGCCATAGGATGGCCCATAAAATAAACAGTAACACCAGAGAGGAACGTGCTCCTTAGAAAGATCAATTATACGAGATCAAAAGGGCAACATTTGCCCAAAAGCAAAGATGAGAAGGCAAGAAAGGGTAGAAAATCAGGACAAAAAAAAAAGGAAACAGGGAAACTAGGACTGAAATCAGGAGAGTGTTGACACATTGTGGGGAATGAAACTAACGTCATGGAACACTTTATGCACATATTATCGAATGGGAACCTACTTTGCTCTGTAAACTTTCATCTAATGCACAATTAAAAAATTTTGTTTTTAATTAATAAATTCTTTTTCCCCAGTTACTAATAATTATTGGTATTCCCCCACCCTTATTTAACATTCCTCCCAGCCTTCCAACCTCAGATAGGCCATGCCTGAGAACTTTCCTTCCTTCCCCTTATTCATTCCAGAAATCTCCTTTCCTGATACATCGAGAGGCCAACTAACTCCTGGAACCACAATGCTATTACTCAAATAAATTCTCAAATGGTAGAAGTTCAGACCCAGGAGTGGGATTTTTCAGACACAAGAGTGAGAGATGCATCTTTTCGACCGCTCAAATCATATCATACAGTCAACTCATAACTGTTATCCACTTATTACCCGTATTAACTTCAAGAACTATCATGCAAAGAGGAAATTCCATACAATTAATTTGTTATACAGAGCCTCTTTTATCCAACTCATATTTCCCTTTTCTACAGTCCTTTTCTCCAACATCGCATTTGCTTAAGTCCTCTGGGCTCACAGAGGTTTAGGTTAAAATCCTAGTTTCACTCTTCTTAATAACCACCTTGCTTTGTTTTCTCATAGTTAGAAGGGGAAAGTGAATCACATCTACCTCATGTAGACTTTCTGAGGATTAAAGGTAATAATTCAAGGGAAGCACTTACAACAGGATCTGACACATAGTAAGCAACAGTTTCGAACTCAGCTGCTAACCAAAAGATTGGCAGTTTGAACCCACCCAGCAGCTCTGTGGCAGAAAGACCTGGTGATCTGCTTCCATAAAGATTACAGCCAAGAAAACCCTATGGGGCAGTTCTACTCTGCCACATGAGGTTGCCATGAGTTGGAGTTGACACCACAGCACACAATAACAACAACTACTACTACTATTACCATTAGCAACAGGCACGCTGATTAAGCACCAAACTACACATATGCACATACAACCCTTACCAAACGAAGGTGAACTATTCCCCATGTAAAAACAATTTAAAGAGACTAGGTTCTGGTTCTAAAAGGGTTGCTTCTGACTCAATGTCAATGAATTTTTTGGTTAATGTTGCTTACCTGAGACACATATCATGCATAACAAAACCTATATGCCACATTTGCAAAATGCTACCTCATGGACAGCATGGTATTTCACTCAGTTCAAACATTTAAGCTAGCATTACCCTAATTATCACAAACATTGTAATGCCGTGAATCCCTTCATACTGATCAGAATTTTAGTTTAAAAATGACAGCCCCAACGGCCTACTTCATTAATTATCTTGAGTACTCAACACTGTGCTCTCAGTCCAACAACCATAGGCCACTGTTAAAAGTGACTCTGGCAACCCACATTGGTGCCCTGATCCTGACAACTTAACAGGAGACATTGTGACAGGAGGTATCAGGAGGTACACAGACACTCTTAAAGACAGCTAGTGGTTGCTTGGTAACATGCTTTCCTGTATGGGGTTAGCACAAGATAAAGTGAGGTGCTAACAAGGGCTGATAGGAGTTCATACTTACTTGAGAGAGGGAAAAAGGGTATGATGCAAGCATACGTTTCCAAGAAGGAAAAGAGCTCAAAACCCATTATATCCTCAGAGATTACCTTATAATTTTTGCCAGCATCACCTACAAAACCCACACCTGGCATTTTGCTAATGAAAGGAGCAACTTATAAAATTAATTTCTATTGAGTAATTTTATATTAATCATCCTCTATAAGCATACATATGATTGCAGTAATTCACTTAGTGGCTCCAAATATTAATTACTAACTCTCTGAGGACTATAACCTAATTACTAACTCTCTGAGGACTATAACCTATTAAGTTTAATTTGGCAAACATTGAGGTGGCACCAGCAAGTAGCATTGAACAGCCTTACATTGATGAGGGGATGTAATCATAACTGAATTCATGGAGGTGTTTTTTCCTCCATTTAAACCCATCCTGGTTGTACAATATTGCAACTTTAGATAGAACCACTAAGATTTAGCCCCGTGAATATCACTTATGAATAAAGAGAAACAAACAATTACGTTCAAGAGTATTAACTGCCATTAGTAACTCAAAACAGACCCAAATTGCAATCCCCTAAATTCTTTATGACTTACTATTTTATCTGAAGCCTGCTTAAGTAAAATAAAGTTTTTCTTTTTGTAGAAATATATTTTTGCTTTATTGATTCTTTCTCACTACTAATTTTATCATAAATCTATAAAAATTACCCTACCTAATGTTTCTATTATCTCTACTTTATTACTGGGCTTCAAAAAAAAAACCAAACCCTTTGCCACTGAGTCAATTCTGACTCATAGCAACCCTACAGGACAGAGCAGAACTGCCCTACAGGTTTCTAAAGAGCAGCTGGTAGATTCAAACTGCCAGTCACTTGGTTAGCGGCCAAGCTCTTAACCACTGTGCCACCAGGGCTCCATTCCAAGGCTTAGGGGCTCCTTATTTTCACTCAGGAATTTTTGGAAGTAATTGAAGAAGATCAAGATAGGAGAATTTGGAAAAGAGGGAAGGCTATATAGATAGTTTCTATATATTTCAATTTGGAGTAAGATTACTTTAAAAAGATAGTCCTGGTAGCAAAGAATAGCATTCTTGAAAGAAGAAAAGGGTAAGTGAAAACACTAAGGCTACAGCTACCTAAACTTCTGAGAAGCCTGAAAAAACATATGAGATAGTTATTATAAATTAGTTTACTAGACCTTGTTCACGTAGAACTTGTAAAGGGACTAGAAATAGCAGACATTTTGCAACCAACATAATTTAAATTATAATTGGAAAACATTGTACAATTATTCATATAGTTATTTATGAAATATTTACCAAGCTATTTCTATGTGACAGGTCCTGGATATAGAGCTGTAATTTTTTTTTTTTTTAATGGGGTCTACAAACTATCTTATTTCAGTATCATGGAAGCATACATTGACCTTAGAGAAAATGAAGGCATAAAGGAAAATCAAAGACATTTAGTCTTTTCAAATTTTTACAAGTTATATATGCTGGTCCCCTACCTGTTTTTCCTCAAACTTATTTCTCACTCGTCCCCTGTTCAGCTCTGTATCTATCTCAGGAGGACTGACTGACACAAAGACTGAAAGACTCTTGGGTCTGCAGATGCCCAACTTGGGGACACCAAGAAATGATGATAAATAGATGGCAAGAGGGAGGCAGGGTTTTTCTCTTCATGCCCATCCTCTGCCTTTCAGTCTCCAGCATTAGTTCCAGCTTTAACAGGGGGACCCCAGCCCATGGACTTAGGTAACATTACCCCATTCCTTTGTCTTTTCAGCCTGAGGGTGGAAATGGCTTCTTGTTATTGCTAATTTCTGGAATGCCTCACCATCTCCTGTTTGGCTCCTCAAATCTTTCGTCACCTATGTAACCAACTTCCTGTATTAAATTCTCTGTTTTAAATACTTAAAATTATGGAAAATAATCAAGTAAGAACGGCTATTTTTGAAGAGCAGGAAAAAAGGAGAGAAGTAAAATTTTTAACAAGTTAAGAATATTTGACCCCTTGAATTACAAGGAGCCCTGGTGGCGTAGTGGTTAAGCACTCAGCTGCTAACCGAAAGGTTGGTGATTCCAACCCACCAGCCTTCCGCAGGAGAAAGATGTGGCAGTCTGCCTCCGTAAAGATTACAGCCTTGGAAACCCTTTGGGAAAATTCTACTCTGTCCTATAGGGTCATTATGAGTCGGAATCAACTCAACGGCAATGAGTTTTGTTTGGTAAGTTACATGTGTGTAAAACTTTGAAAAAAATGAATGCTAAGTTAAAAACTAACAAAAACCAACACCCATCCATGTCCTTGTCTTATTACTCAATTTTAAGTCTGCAAGGAGAATTCTAATTCTAGCAGGCAGATGATTACTGAATAACTGTTTTCTTTTGCACACATACAAACACACACACTCACACTACTTAGGGGTCGATTTTGGAATGACAATTCAGAGAAGAAAACTAGTGAGGAGGGAAGGTCTCAATCAAAAACGTATAATGGAATGTTTAAGAAAACACTGTGTTTACAATGTCAGAAGAAGGTTTCAGTATGGTATATAATAGCAATTTTTGTAAGTGTGTTAAAATTGTTATTTTTAGCCTTTTTTCTTTTTTTGGTCAGTAAACACCAGAATTATTATTCAATTAACTTATTTATTATTACTTATGTTTATTGATTAACTTTTTTATTTGTGTATCAGTTCAAATTGATTACTTTTATTGATAGATGTAAACTCTTTCTATAATATATCTAAATTCCAAAAAGAAAAAAAAATATATGTGGGTGGTAAGTGCATTTTAGATATGAAAATTCCTCATTAATTAAAATAGTCATTCAGGATATCTCACTCCTCAATAATATCTAATAAGCGAGTATAGCTATAAACAAAAGGATAGTTACAAGACTGGAGTTTTAAGCGTTCAGTTTGGCATTTGTTAGCATTAATTACGTAACTAGCTTTGAAGTCATCAGGGTAAGTACTCTCCAAGCCTAGGATTTGTTGTTTCTCCCCAGCCCAGAAGACAAGGGAAGATGTGACAGTAGATGTGGTACCAGCTGGTCATGGACACAAGGTTTGCATTCATATCCTCTGTTATGGATTGAATTGTGTCCCCCAAAAATGTGTGTCAACTTGGCTAAGCCGCGATTCCCAGTACTGTGTGATTGTCCACCATTTTGTCATCTGACGTGATCTTCCTGTGTTGTAAATCCTACCTCTACAATATTAATGAGGCAGGATTAGAGGCAGTTATGTTAATGAGTCAGGACTCAATCTACAGGATTAGGTTGTGTCTTAAGTCAATCTCTTTTGAAATATAAAGAGAGAAGCTAGCAGAGAGACAGAGGGACCTCATACCATCAAGAAAGAAGTACCGGGAGCATAGCTTGGCCTTTGGACCCTGCGCCGAGAACCTCCTAGACCAGGGGAAGATTGATGACAAGGATCTTCTCCAGAGCTGACAGAGAGAGAAAGCCTTCCCCTGGAGCTGGTGCCCTGAATTCAGACTTCTAACCTCTTAGACAGTGAGAGGATAAATTTCTTTGTTAAAGCCATCCACTTGTAGTATTTTTGTTATAGCAGCACTAGATAACTAGATATTCCCTGACTGGACAAAGAGCTCCAGATAAGCAGTGAGAGCTAAGCACCCTACTTGTTTGTACGTCCCTACTTTTAAGTAGATATTTAACCATTAAAGAAAAGAAAAGGATTTAAAGTGAGTAAATTTTCCCCGTTTGCCAACACATTAAAAGAGTAGATGGGACACGAACACAGAACCTTCCACTCCACCTGACCCCATCTCTCAAACACGAGACACCTCTACCCTTCCAAAAAACCCTTTGCTATCGAGTCGATTTCTACTCGTAGTAACCCTAGAGGACAGAGGACAACTGTACCCACAGAGTTCCCAAACAGCAGCTGGTGGATCCGAACTGCTGACCTTTTGGTTTGCAGTGGAGCTCTTAACCACTGCGCCACCAGGTCTCCACCCTTAGCATCCTATAAATACTCTTAGTTCTTAGTACAGAAGCCACCCATAAAGCTATTCAATTATTTCTAAGGCATTGCATAGCCTCTGCTGTACTAAATAGGGTAGGGGATGTGATGGGGAGAGATCCTCAAAATTGGGAAATAGGAAGAATGCATAAAAAATAATAACTCGAGAGTGAGTGTATGTTAAGAGCTAATGAAGATAATAATGCTATGTTGCATATAAATTAAATAGATCAAAAATCCCTCATGTTTACCTATGGGCTTATCATTCTTAAGAGTTAGTCAGAATGCATCACATTTGGCAGAATGTCTATGTAAAGAAATTAAGAAAGAGCTCAAGCAAACCTGCTTATTAAACACAGGGGCTAACTTAACCTGGGTTATTCATTGAAGGAGAAATAAAATATAAGATCTGGCATTTATTTTAATGCCATTTTTTTCCTTAAAATATCTTGTTTTTTTGAAGGCACACACGTTATCTGATAATACAAACTCCAAATTATAATATTCATTCAGAGCTTAACATATAGTAGCAATAGTGATCTGGAATTGATGGTAAGGTAACCTGGTTATTTGCATAGTAAGATAGAACAGCAGATGAACATGAAAAAATGCAAGTTCAGAGAGGAATTTATTCAGTGGCCAGCAAGCAGGGATTTGTAGTAATCTAGCCTAGAGGAAACAGAGGAAGAGGTGCGCTCCTGGGAGTCTGATCTAATGACATAGAGGACCAAAGCTGAACTTCAACAGAAATAAATTATTTGATTCTTCTCCCCAGTTAAACCCCAAGCCTACATGAGTAGTAGCCATAATCTTAATGGCAGGCTTCAAAATTTGAAAAAGGATCATGTGAAATATCAAAGAGCAGCGTAGATCCTTAAAATACCTTAGCGACTGGGCTAACTGGAGTAGACGGCGCTTCATGAAATGGTATTCACTAACACTCAGTTTCTACAAATTTAAAACTCCAAGCCAGAGAATTGAGACAACATTGGCAAATGACACTCAAATATGTGAGTGAAGACAAATACATTTCCATTTCCTTAGACTTATCATTTCATATTCTGGAAGCTTGCTATGATCATCTTAGAATAGAATTCCCCAAAAGCTTACGCACTCCTTTCGTAGTATAGAGTGGTCATAAGAATCCATTACCTGGCCAGGGAGTATTTTTTTTCAGTTTCCTTGCATGTGAAGGGGCCATGTGACTAGTTCTTGCCAATGAAATATTAGAAGAAATGGTGCGTGCCACTTCCAGATGGTTAAGAGCTAATATCCCTTCTCTACCCTCCCTCTCCCCACCTGCCAGCTGAAGGAAGATTCCAAGGCCCCAGAGGATGGCACAGTCATAGGATGGTAGGAGGCTAGGTCTCCAAATCACCACATGGAGGGAAACTCACCTACCAATAAGGAACACCTGCACTGGATCATTTTGGGTGCAAAAAACAGGGAAAACCTCTCAAATTTTAAAGTTTGTGTATTACAGAGACTAGTAGTTCGCTAACTAATACACATTTATGTATCAACCATTTAGTGAGAGCTTGTTATGTGTAAATATGGCAAGGTTGTTGTTGTTGTTGTGTAGGTGCCATCAAGTCGATTCTGACTCATAGAGATACTACGTACTACAGAACGAAACACTGTGTGGTCCTGAGCCATCCTCACAAACACTGTTATGTTTGAGCCCATTGTTGCAACCACTGTGTCAATCTATCTCGTTGAGGGCCTTTCTCTTTTTTGGCAAGGTAGACTTACTGAAATGTTGTCAACTTTCAAATCTGAGTTCATATGCTGCATGTTATGAGATAATTTTTTAAATCTAAAATGTATACATTTATCAAGTGCTTACCATGTTCCAGACATGTGTTAAAAGCTTTAGATACCTGATCTCATTTAATCCTCTGCAATGGACTCCTTTGGGGTAGCTTCTAACAGCCGGTCCACAATGAGTCCTCACCCAGTCACACCCATAGCATTAGAGCACAACAGTCATTTTGTTCTACATGACCCCATTCTGCCGGTCACATATGATCAAAGGCCTTGATAAGGCTGAACCAGTCAGGTGATCCTTAGTGATTTTCCAGAAAAAAGTTTCAGAAGCCTGCTGCTTTGCTTCAACTATATGACCTCCATGTTACATACTCTGACTCATTTTAAAATGTATTTTGGTTTTGAGAAGCTTTTTGCTGTCCTACAGAAAAATGTAGTTTACATAGGGCCCAGAACACTGAAAATTGTAAATAATTTTCCAATGCCTATAAAAATATATGTTTTTAATAAAATGCACTCTTGTGTGGCTTTAGAGAAGGAGTCCTGATGGCATAATGGTTAAGCGCTCTGCTGCTAATTGAAAGGTTGGTGGCTGAAACTCACCAGTGACTCTGCAGGAAAAAGACCTGGCAATCTGCTCATAAAGATTACAGCCTAGGAAACCCTATGGGGCAGTTTTACTCTGTCCTACAGGGTAGTTATGAGTTGGAATCTACCCGATGGCAACAGGTAAAGGAAATACAGAAAATCTCTGCACTATATTTGCAATTTTTGTGTAAGTGCATGATTATTTCTAAGTGAAAAGCTTAAAAAATAAAAAATAGTTTTTAATAAAGCATAGGATCCCTGGTGGTACAATGGTTAAGCACTTGCCTGCTAACCAAGACTGGTGGTTCAAACCCACCAGTGGCTCTGAGGGAAAAAGACCTGACAATCTGCTCCTGTAAAAACTACAGCCTAGGAAACCCTATAGGGCAGATTTACTCTATCCTGTAGGGTTGTTAATGAGTCAGAATCGACTCGACAGTACACAACAACAACATGGCTTTAGAGAGCCCATATATTCAACATATTCTCAACAAGTTTAAGTTTGGGGCTCTCGTTCATGTGTTCCTTTGTGTGTTATTGTACCTAATGTGCTAGCAAGGTCAGCATTATGCATAATTGATGTATAAGTTATAATTTGAAGGACACAAAATGTCCTCCATAAAATTAAAAATATTTCCTATTTTGGCTTGCCATTGTCCTGAAATACCTCACCATTAGGACCTTGTAGTGCCATCTGGTTGAAGGCAATTATGTTTTCTGGAAAGATGTCATTTATCATTAACCCATCCCTGTCTTGAGCCATAAAACAAGGCAGACTCTTGAAGGAAAAGTCCTAGGATGTATTCATTTTATGGAAGGAATGATGTCAGAATCTTGGAGAAATTCTTCCCCTTAATGGGGGTACATAGCATTAGGTCTCTGAGCAGTCCTAAAGTGACATTAAGTTTACTCCTCAGACAATTACAAAACTTGTATTTCCTGAGTATATAATGGCAGAGGAACCTATAGTTTGGCTTATGTTGGACTAAATACAGAATTACTTTCAATGCACATTTTTATAGTGTTGTGCCAGCAGCACCTCCAGAGAGCAAAGGAATCACAGGAGATTGAGTGAGAAACCATGTTTCTAACCTACATATGTATACAATGTCTCTATAATTCTTTAGAGTTGTCATCTAGAAGTCTCATAGAGAACTTCTCTCCCTGCAAACACGAAGGAGTTATATTCTTTACACCCTATACAAACCTACTCCCTCAAGAGAGTGGGATATCTCAGATTTTGTCTTGTGGTTTAGAGAACCTAATGGAACATATAACATGAATGAGCAAGAATAAAGTATAATACTGACACAGACATAGACTGTTTGCTGTCATAATAATACAAGATTTGACTGACACAGTAAAACAAGAAGAAAAACAAGAACATACTAAATAGGATGAGAGTTAGGAAAAAGTCATTATTGGCAAGCATCGTAGTTATATCTCGGCATGTAAGAGTCTTGATGGAAAAACGTCAATTAAGTTTGACAAAAAATCATTTTAAATTATTTATGTTGTCTTGATGAGCATAATCTTCAAACCAGTGTTAGAACAGTACATGGCATACAGTAGCCATTAAATAAGTGTTTGTTGAGTGAATGGATTCATTAAAAATGAGACAATATTAGACAACACTTTTGCAAAGTTTGTGTGCCAAGAGAAACAGGTAAGTCAGCCTCTAGAGGAAAGAAATGAAAGGTTTGGTGACTTATTTTTAGTAGGAATATGATAATTTTAAAAAGCAACAGGAAGGAATCATTGAAAGAGAAATGTTGAAATGTAAGCAAGGAAAACAGGGACAGAGTAGGTTCTGAGAAGGTACGAACAGATGAGATCAAAACCAAGGACAGATTAGCCCTAAGAAGAGGGGATTACCTCTAACATAAAAGAAGGAAAGAGGATGGACCGATAGCAGATTCCAGTGGGTTTTAGTGCTTGATATGGAGAAGGTGAGAGAATTCCCACCAGAAGATTACTATTTTCTCCGTAAAATTAAAAGTAAGTGAAGCGAAGAGGGTGGGGAGCCGAGTCACAGGTTTGAGGAGCCCAGAAAAGACTTGAAGTAGGTATCATGGAGAGTGGAAGAGTGAGACACAATAACTTCATTAGTCATCGGTACTTCATTTGAGACTGATTAAAATTTTAAGTAAAAACAATTTACCCAATTGTATGGTTTTCTTCAATAGCTCTCAGCTTCTTGATATAGGCATAAAGAATTTTTCTAGACTTGAACTGGGATTTTTACAAAAAAAATAGAAAAAAGACAGAGAATCAAGAAATTATATGATGTTATTGTTGTTATTAGCTTCTGTCAAGTCAGCGCCCGACTCATGGTGATCCCATGTACAACGGGATCCAGCTGCTGTGATCTATGGGGTTTTCATTAGCTGTTTTTTCAAAGTTCTGGAAATAGATTGTCATACCTTTCTTCCTAGTCTATCTTAGTCTGGAAGCCTGCTGAAACCTGTTTGGCATCATAGCAACACTCGAGCTTCTGCTGACAGATGGGCGGTGGCTGCGCCTGACAGACAATTGATGGCTGCACATGAGGTACATTGCCCAGGAATTGAACCTAGGTCTACTGCATGGAAGGCAAGAATTCTACCACTGAGCCATCACTGCCTCTTATATGGCATTAACCAGCAGGTTTCTGAGATGACAGACCATAGAATACAAACTGAAAACAAAACAAGACAAAAACCAAACTGGTTCCTGTTGAGTCACCTCCGACTCAACTCATGGCAACCTCATGTGTTACAGAGTAGATCTGGGCTCTGTAGAGTTTTCTTGACTGTAATCTTTACAGAAGCAATGACCTTTCTTCCTTGGTACCGCTGGGTGGGTTCGAATCTCCAACTTATCAATTAGTAGTTCAGCGCAAACCATTTAAGCCACTCAGAGACTTTAAGCTGAAAACCAAAAAAAAAACAAACAAACAAAACCCATTGCCATCGAGTCAGTTCTGACTCATCGCAACCCTGGAAACAGAGGAATGTAAAAATGAAGAGAACAGATAGATAAGGAGGAAATAGAATGGTCAGTAGATTGTAGGTCCTGATGCAGTACAGATATAGAATAGTGTAAACAGTTAAACAAGTAAGCAGAAGGAGAAGATAATACAGTCAGTGTCTTAGTCATCTAGTGCTGCTATAACAGAAATACCACAAGTGGATGTCTTTAGCAAAGAGAAATTTATTCTCTCATGGTCTAGTAGGCTACAAGTCCAAATTCAAGGTATCAGCTCCAGGGGAAGGCTTTCTCTCTCTGTTGGCTCTGGAGGAAAGTATTTGTGGTGCATCAGTCTTCCCTTGGTCTGGGAGAATCTCAGCATAGGAACCTCAGGTCCAAAGGATGCATTCTGCTCCCAGCACTGCTTTTTTGGTGGTATGAGGTTCCCATGTGTCTCTGCTCACTTCTCTTTTACATCTCAGAAGAGATTGGCTTAAGACACTATCCAATCTTGTATACCTCACCAGTATAACTGTCACTAATCCATCTTATTACATCATAGTCATAGAGTTTACAAAATATAGGGAAATCACATTCAGATTACCAAATGGTACACAATCACACAATACTGGGAATCATGAGCAAGCCAAGTTGACAGATATTTTGGGGGGACACAATTCAATCCATGACAGTCAGGGAGGTAAAATTGTAATTTTTGGAGAAGGCAAATTTATGGCTGTTGATAAGGTCCAAGTTGTGATCTACTGAAGAAGCAAAGGTTGTTAGAGATAAAGAAGTTGAGGAACCGAGCCATGGTATTGGATAAGCCATCTACAGGGTATTGAATCTCCAAGGACAATAGTAGGACACTTCATAAAAGTAATTTTCAAATTGGATGATAATGTTTTCAATAAATGAAGCATACTATATTGCAGTGAGAAGGGGAGAGCATGGTGTAGTGAAATATACCACAGAAGACCAGGGATTTTATAAGATGATGGAAGAGTAATGTATGGAAGAGACAGTGGGGCTCAGTAGACAGCAAGCATATAAGCTCCTAATAAAGAGCCCCTGCTTGGAAGGACTGCAGAAGATGTGGTGTCTCAGAGGAGAGTTCAATTGGAGCAAGGAGAGGGAGGAAGCTCTGGGATATGGAGTAATAGTAATAGAAGGTACAATAGTCAAATGTGAGGATTGGAGGGAAGGGAACTTGGTCAGAGATGAGGAAATTCAGAGAGAAGGACATCATGTTTGGTGAAGTAAAAGACCAGTGAGGGAAAGGGAGACCCCCAGTGAAACTGATCAGCACAATAACCGAAAAGATGGACTAAAACATACCAGCAAACATGCTGCAATTATGAGAATGATGCAGGACTTGACAACATTTCATTCTGTTGCACATAAATTCGCCGTTAGTCAGAGCTGACTTGATGGCAGCTATCTATCTATCTATAGTACGGTAACATAAGAATCATGGAGAAATACATTTGGTATTGACTAATGAAAATAAAGATAGGGGATTTGGTAAATTTTGTGCCAACTCTCTCTAGTGGTAATCTTAATCACATATTACTCCTTGTGGTTGCTAAATCCTTCCACTGTAATTCACACTCAACCATAGCTAGCTGAGTGATCATTAATATTAACAATCCTTCATTGATTTGCTGAAGCCCTGGTGGCTCAGTGGTTAAGAGTTCGGCTACTAACCAAAAAAGGCTGGCAGTTCAAATCCACCTACTGCTCCTTGGAAACCCTATCAGGCAGTTCTACTCTCCTGTAGGGTCACTATGTGTTGGAATCAATTCAACTGCAATAGGTTTGTTTTTTGTTTTTTGTTTTTTTGGTTTATTGATTAGCTACATATAGGATTTTCCATTTTTTATATTACAGAAGATAGATGAGTAATTTCTGATTATCTTTGGTTACTGAGTATGACATTGTATTCTCATTAAATAAATTATACAAGTCAGCTTAACTAGAATAATCCAGTAACCCCAATTCCCAATATTTTTGGAATTATGTTTTTTACAACTTTTTATGAAATTAATATTACCAATTTCCTTTGTCTTGAAAACATAACGTGTGTACACCTTTGTTTAAAAGGCAAAGGAGAAAATCTTAAAACGATTTAGCAAATAAATTATTCATAATTTGATTACTTAATTTAGCTTATAAAGGAAGAAAAATTGCTCTATGTTTGGAAAACTGTGTGATTGTCTTTAATGATATTAAATTTAAACAGGTAAAAGTTAATAAATGTTTATTAACTCCAGCCATACCTTAGGAATAAGGAGGGAGGGAGTGTGTTTTCAGGGCCTTTTGGCTACACATGAGGATAGCTGCCAGTCAGATGTATTGAACAGTTCCAGGGGCTGCTCTGGTTCAGTGAGCAAAGCTATCATAGGAAATCAGCAGAGAGTAGCACACTTTCTACACAGCTAGGAAAACAAAGGGTAGAGCATTAAACACACACAACAAACACTTCAAGAAGAGAAACTACAAAAAGAGCAATCAGTCTTTGTGTGAAAGTGCTATTTTTTTAAGGTGAACTTCCTCACCTATTTGAAGATCCAATTTGCCAAATTACAACATTTGAAAATTACCATGATCTGATATCATAACAAAAGCATTGATGTGCGGGCACTGGTGTGTGTTCCGATGCCGCAGCCTTTGTCTATTGTTCTTCAAGTGACTGCTTGATAATCCACACTCTTTATTTCCTCAAAGATCTCTTAAGGGCTAAAGAAATGAAATCCTTGGAGGTGTCATGAGAGACATAAGATATGCAACAGTGAATTTCTAACGTGGAGGAGCTTAGCACAGGTGTCCTTTCCACTTGGGTGAAAAATTTAAAAGGTATCCCTCTTTTTGTGGTTCACCTGGCGGAGCTGGTCCCGGGTTGGATCTGACTGCATGATTACAGGAAGTGAGGAGTCTGGCCACTGGAAGGGGTGCTTCCTAATTAATGCTGCAGTGTCAGGCAACCTCTTAGATGCAGCATTTGAACAGGATGTGGTTTTGGCAGTACTTTTTCTCAGAATAAAGACATAAGGAATATGGTGCATCTATCTGTCCATCAACCTTCTGGGTTTGACACAGGGAAAGGCAATAGGACCTGGAGCTCTGACTTAAGCACCCATCTGACATCCAAAACATCAAATGCTTCCATAGTCTGAAGTCTATATTACCTTCCACTGTGTTCCTAGCAGAATTCAAAAACTAAAACCTTCTTAGTTAAGATCTGTACTTGCAAAATAATCTCGAAAGAAAGTCTCCATGATAGTTTAATTATTATAGAGACTTCTGAACTGTTCCCAAGGATGCTGACAAGAACTCAAAAGATGTTAGAATCTTAACTTTGTTCTTTTCTGAGAGAAAGATGTTGGGTTTTTTTGAGGTAATAATTGCCTGAGTCATTTTAAAACAGAGGGTAGTGCAACTATGGCTAAACGAAGCACCTCCAGACAAGGAGAAAGTGTGGTCAATCATACAAGATTGAATGAAAGATGTAGAAATGTGCTGAAACTTAATTATTTTCTCCTCAACATTTCTCTCCCCAAAATTCAAACTATACCCCACCACCTATCGGTTCATTCTCTTCCAAAGGTCAAGAGTCGGAATTGATACTGCTGTTGTTATTAATTGCCATTGAGTTGGCTCTGACTCATGGTGATCTCATGTATAACAGAGCAAAATGTTCCCCAGTCCTGCACCATCTTCACAATCATTAGTATAGTCAAGTCCATTGTTGCCACCACTGTGTATTTTGAGTGCCTTCCACCTTGGGGGGCTCATCATCCAGCACTGTATTGAACTGTCGTGATCCATAGGCTTTTCACTGGCTAATTTTCAGAAGTAGATCACCAGGCCTTTTTTCTTAGTTTGTCTGGAAGCACCTGAAACCTGTCCACATAGCTTCCAGCATCATAGCAATACACAAGCCACTGATAGATAACTGGTGGATATTGATAATAGACAATGGGAACATAAATGTCCCAATTTAACATCATGAGTCTAGCCTTTACGTTACATTTGTTATTATTTGGCTTCTTGGACAACAGTGACAATTCACCCAGTTATGGTCACTTAGCATCTGCACAGTTCCCTGCGTGTGAATCCACGCTATAACCCATCTACCCTTAAATGCTGTCTATTCAGTCATTTAATAGGATGTAAAAACCACATGACTTCCTGGGGCCTCTAAAGTCAGTGACAGAGCTAGACTCAGACTAAAAAGGAACTTGTAAACATCTATATCTATAATATGGTAAGCTTCATCTGAAACGTAATCAAAGAATTTGTTGGAACTGGGATTATTATAGCCAGGGAAGATAAAGTAGAGATGGCAATAATGTTTTAAGTATGGAAGGTCTTTTTCAAAAGATGATGATCACACTGTTTTTTTTTTTTCCCCCTTTTTCTTCCTTTTTGCCATGGGTACTTTAACGGAAATTATAATTTACACTCGATTTAACAATCGTTTAACATAATAGAAAGTGCAATAGCCTAGGTGTCAGGAGTTGCACACACTCTAGCCCATGTGTGCACATACCCATACACACACACCCCAGCTAAGATCTTGGGCATTTGTATCCATATCTGTAAGACAAAAGATCTATACAACATAATCTACAATTCTGAATTTATTGGAATTAATACCACAAACTTCTTGAGAACGGAAATAGTCTTAAACTTCCTTGTATGTCTTATCCCGCACCATCTCCAATGCCACTTAGCATAATGCACTTAATTAAAGACCTTTAAATCAAAATAAATTTAATTAAGTTTGGTGATTTTTCAAAATACTCAAAAACATAACCTATGCCATGGCAAAGCAGGAAGGGGGTGTCTTTTTTGTTCCCTGTCCCATTGCCAAGAACAGGTCCTGGCATGCCAAACCAAACAAAATCCATTGCTATCAAGTCAACTCCAACTCATAGCATGCTGTAAAAAACCAAATCAAACTCATTGCCATAGAGTCAATTCTGACTCATAGCAACCCTACAGGACAGAGTAGAACTGCCCCATAGGGTTTCTAAGGACTGCCTGGTGGATTTGAACTGCTGACCTTTTGGTTAACAGCTGTAGCTCTTAACCACTATGCCACCAGGGTTTCCATAGCATGCTATAGGCACTCTAAATAATTTGTTAAATGAATAATAAAGATCCACAATTCTACAGTCTCTGATCATAGGACCCTGTTACTTTCCCTTTGGTCCATATTTATGACAAATTCTAGTGTCTGATAATAATAGATAATACTGCCATAGTGTTTATGATGTGTCAGACATATAGAAAAGCTCTTTTAATGCAACACTATTTTCAGGTAATTACAAATGTAACTTTCTTGTATACATCTATGTTCTGAGTTAATGCTGGCCCTTAGGGAGCCTTTGTTTAAATTAGAAAAAGGCACTGCAGGTTACATCACACACCAATGTATAATATAAAGGGCATCAGACCAGAGACTTGCTCAATAAATGTTGAGTTGGATGGATGGATGGACAGAAGGATGGAGAGAAGGACGGACGGACGGATGGGTGGATGGATGGATGGATGAAAAAATTATACTATTTGGTCAACCTGAGTGATAATAATTCAATTTCTTGTACTTCTTTTTGATGTCTGATTTGTTTTGAATTTTTCTACAATGTTTATATATTATGTAGTTTAATGTATAAATATATTTTAAAGAGAAAAAAATAAATTTATGAATAATCCATGAGAATAAAATGCATTAATCTGGACTATAATGTTATTGTTAGATGCCGTCAATTCAGTTTCCACTCATAGTGACGCTGTGTACAACAGAGTGAAACATTGCCTGGTCCTGTGCCATTTTCACAATCGTTCCTATGTTTAAGCTCATTGTTGAGGCTGCTGTGCCAATCCATCTCATTGAAGGTCTTCCTCTTTTTCATTGACCTCTACTTTACCAAGCATGTTGTCCTTTCTGGGGACTGGTCCCTCCTAATAACTTGACAAAAGTATGTGAGACTAAGTATCTCCATCCTGGCTTCTAAGGAGCATTCTGGCTGTACTTCTTCCAAGACAGATTTGTTCGTTCCTGCGGCAGTCTGTGGTATATTCAGTATTCTTTACCAACACCATAATTCAAAGGCATCAATTTTTCTTTGATCTTCCTTATTCATTGTCCAGCTTTCATATGCATATGAGGCAATTGAAAATACCACGACTTGAGTCAGGCATGCCTCAGCCCTCAAAGTGAAATCTTCTTTTTTAACACTTGAAAGAGGTCTTTTGCAGCAGATTTGCCCAACGCAATACATCTTGGTTTCTTGACTGTTGCTTCCATGGGCGTTGATTGTTAATCCAAGCAAAATGAAATCTGTGACAACTTCAGTCTTTTCTCCGTTTATCGTGATGTTGCTTATTGGTCCAGTTGTGAGGATTTTTGTTTTCTTTACGTTAAAATGTAATCCATACTGAAGGCTGTAGTCTTTGATCTTTATCAGTAAGTACTTCAACTCCTCTTTACTATCAGCAAGCAAAGTTGTGTCATCTGCATATTGTAGGTTGTTAATGAGTAATCCTGATTCCACATTCTTCTTCATATAGTCCAGTTTTTTGAATTATTTCCTCAGCATACGGATTGAGTAAGTATAGTGGAAGGATGCAACCCTGACACACATCTTTCCTGATTTTAAACCCCAGTGTCCCTTTACTCTGTTTGGAGGACTGTCTCTTGGTCTACGTACAGGTTCCACATGAGCACAATTAAGTGTTCTGGAATTTCCATTTTTTGCAATGTTATGCATAATTTGTTATGAACCACACAGTCGAATGCCTTGTGTAGTCAATAAAACACAGGTAAACATCTTTCTGATATCCTTTGCTTTCTGCAAAGCTCAATCTGACATCGGCAGTCGTATCCCTCGTTCCACATCCTCTTCTGAATCCGGCTTGAATTTCTGGAAGTTCCTTGTTGATGTACTACTATGTATATATTTTTTAAATAAACTTTATTCTTTTTAGAAAAGTTTTAGGTTTATGGAAAAATTGTGCAGAAATACAGAGGGTTCCCATATACTTCCTCTCCCCCTGCACACTGTTTCTCCTATTATTAACATCTTACATTTGTGTGGTATGTTTATTACAACTGAGGAACCAATACTGATATGTTACTATTAACTAAAGTCCATAATCTCACTCTTCGTGCTGTTGTATGGGTTTTGACAAAAGCATAATGTCATGTGTTCACCATTATAGTATCCTTAAGGATAGTTTTACTGCCCTAAAAATGCTCTGTGCTCTACCTGTTCATCCTCTTGGGACTACCAGCAACCACTGATTTTTATACTGTCTCTATAGGTTTGCCTTTTCCAGAATGTCATATAATTGGAATCATATGACTACTTTATTTTTAAATAAAAAAATAAAATAAATAAAACCTTTATATCTGGTGTCCTTTCTAAAGATTTTTTTCTTTGATAAAATTTATAGATTATTACTAATGCTGTTACGCATTGGACTTTTTAATTTCTGTAGTTAAAGTTTGTAGAAGTTAGGCTAAAGAATATGTTTATTTAACCTCTTATTTGGAAATAATTATAGATTCACAGGAAGTGGCATAAAAATAGTACAGAAAGATTCCATGTACCCTTCACCAAGTGTCTCCCAATGGTAACATCTTACACAACTTGAGGTACAATATCAAAACCAGGAGATTGACATTAGTACAATCCAGACTTTATTCAGATTTCAGGTATTTCATATATTCAGATTCTCACTAGTTTCACATGCACTCATTTATGTGTACATGTATGTGTGTATAAACTTAAAAAAAAAAAAAACCAACCCATTGCCATCCAGTCTATTTCAACTCATAGCAACCCTATAGGGCAGAGTAGAATGGCTCTATAGGGTTTCCAAGGAGCAGCTGGTGATTCAAACTGCTGACCTTTTCGTTAGCAGCCGAGCTCTTAACCACTGCAGTACCGGGGCTCCATATGTGTGTATAGCTCTATGTAATTTTGCATTATATGTTCAAATTTATCTAACCACCACCACAATCATGATACAGCTAAAAAATACAGTAAATGGATATTTTAAGATTTTAAAATTCTAGAAATAAAATAGTTGAGTCTCTTTCCTGATCTTGCCCTTAGGCAGTTGGGGAGTTATCACTGCTAACTGTCAAAGTAATTTGGAAAAACAAATAGGAAGTATTCTCCCCATTTTTCTATTTAAACAGGTATCAGAATTGGCAGGAAAAATCCATTTTAGATGCTCTTAGGGATTTTTCTATTTAGAAAGGAATCTGGTGGGGAAGAATTTTGTAAAAATGAACAATCACCTCTTATTTTATGATCATGTTCGTTATCACTTTTAAAGTGAAGGTTTTGCAGTTTGAAACTTTGAGAATTCTATTCATCTCTTGGTAACAGATGATGCAATGCAAGTACCCTGCCACCAGGTGGTAGTTCCTTTAATGTGTGTTTTGAGATTCAAATTAAAACTAGAAATAATTTTCTACTTAACTCATTGGAATATAACTTTTATACGGTTTATATGTAGCGATTTCAATAATCACATTTAGCCTAACATTCAAGAATCTCTATTATAAGTCCCCAGTTTCCTTCCCAGGTTTATCTGCCACATTCTCCCTGTATGGTAGGAAACCTTTACTATGTCAAATCTGGTCTGTTTACTATTTCTCATATTTGCTTTTTCTTTTTGCACTTTTGAGTTATATTCACTTTGTTTTAAACTAGTGCCAGGTACATAAATGCTTGCTGTAATGCTTGCTTATTCTATTTCTTTTATTTAAAATTCTTTACCCGTTTCCTCTAATTATAAAATCCTTCAGTGAAGGCTCAGCTGGGATGTCACCTCTTCCATCACCATGAAGCAAGAAGTAGTCTTCCCCCATTCCCATACCCATACAGTGCTCTGTTTTTAGCACAAGTGTAGCTCTCATACACTCTCAAGTTGTAGTAGCTTTTGCATATTATCCACTATTTTAATCTCCCATATCCTTTAGCAAAGTATGCATTCAATGACTATAAGTCAAATGAATTCATTTCAATATCACATTTTAGAGAGACTTCTAAAAAAGGAAATCTCTACAATTTAATTATGGCCTTTCTTACTGATCCTTAACTTCTCCTTTATCATTTTACCAGAATTCTAACTCAAAGTGAAATTCCCTACCTTGCAGTTTAAAAGTTAGTGAGACGCCAAGTCTTCAAGCTTTGGATGGGCTGGTATTAATACTTCCTTCAGATACTTAGCCCTAATGTCTTGGGGTAAATTTTTGTTCTCTTTCCAGGTTAATTGAAGGATGGGTTTTCATTTATCTCATTTGTCCCTGAATCAACTAAAGAGACTCTTCATTTCCAGTCGGTGTCCCTCTTTGCCCATGAGTCTCTCTGCTGTCTAAGCTTGTTTTTAACATCTAACACTAGAACATTTAAGAAAAACATTACTCTTTTTTCCTTATTTAAAAGAAACATTACAAGCACTTGTGTTTTTCTTTCATTGAAATTAGTCAGTAGGTGACCTTGACCTATATGTCCAATAGATCTTCTTTCAGAAGCATAATGACTTGAGTTCCCAAACTGCCCTAGTACAGAGTTCCCAGAGCTATTTCCTAAAAGAGTTTGTGTTCTTCCTAAAGAAGAGAACATTTTAAAATAAAGCTATTTTAAAATGAGGTTTGGGGATGGAAATTTAAAGCAGTTTCATGACAGTAACACTTATCCCTTTTGGCAGTTCTGATATTTATGTATTGGGTTTTCTCAAAGCTAGGTCACCTTTCTCTGCAACCATTTGGTCTGTTTTAAACGTGATGTCCTAAAGACCAAAGATTACTCTGCTCTATTTAGAGTCCAGCTTCCTACTTTTGGAACTTAAAACTCCCTGGATTCCCATGGCAGAGCAGCTTCAGGTCAAAGTACAGCCATATACTATTGCCCAAAATCTGCTCTCAAAAGACTCTCAGTTTTCAAAAGGGTTACCACTTATCACAAACTCCATTAACTGTTCCACTGAACTGCCCTGAGTACAGAATGCTTATGCTTAGATTTGTTTTTTATTAGCTATGCAAACACTCAAAGTGACAAATATTTATTCAACATCTATTATGTTCCAGGTACCTTAGTAGGCTCTGAGGATGCAAAGCTGAGTAAGACATGATTACCACTCTTGAAAAATTTACTGTATATTGCTATTGTTTCCCAATTTCTTTGCTCTGTCAGATATTTTGCCCTCATTTCTGTGTTTTTCCAGTTCTCTGATTTCTTGCCTAATGTCATCTCAGTAATTGACTTCCTAGACATCCTGCATCCTACAATGTACCAGAGCTCACTATTGCTATAACCTGGGACCAGACGATTTTTCTTGTAGCCTTAATTTATTGAGATCTGGCATCCACCCAACAGAAAGAATAAAAATGCATAGCAAATATTACACAATAGCATCTAAACTCACTCTAAGGCTTACAGGTTTGCCAAAATAACAAGGGTCAGGAAAAATCATTCAAGTCACTGCTTTTCAAACTTCGTTGTGTATAAGAATCACCTGGGGATCTTGTTAAAATGCAGATTCTGATTCAATAGGCCTGGGGTGGAGGCTTACAGTCGGCATTTCTAACAAATTCTTAGTTAACATAGATTTTGCTGGTCTATAGACCACACTTTAAGCAATAAGACTCTAAGCATTTTTCCCACTGCAAAAGGAAGGCAAACCATGAGAGATATACAGGATCCAGTCAATATGGACCTTTATTCAGAATTGTTATTAAAGATTATTAATTCAATTAATTCAATCTGCCAGTACAAGAATTAGATAAAAAAAAAAAAGAAAAGTCTGTAGAAACTTTGGTGGGGGTGCAATTGATAAACTGAGTTTTCTCTACCTTAAAAAAACATAAAATTAATGGAGATTAAAAATATTTATACAAGAGCATGAAGTATCCAATGGAATAATATTAGAATATATTTGGAGCCAGATATGAGCATTGAAGTTCAAATTAGTAGTAGAAGAAGTTATGAATTTCTGTTTACTCAATTCAGACAGAATAGTTAATTAATGGTATGACTTGTACCCAAGATTATGGGCTCCAGGACCAACCTCCTTGTAACACATGGATATCCTCTTGCTGTAGAGACTACAAATGAGGATTCAACACATCTGTCAGTATTATAGTAAGAATTATCCTATGTATCTGCCATCCTAGATTTTGAGTCCTGGGCAAAATATCTCTGGTCCTGAGATTTGTGGGGTTGGTAGCCATAATTTACTTAGAAAGATAAAATTGTTCTCTGGTGGTTAAATGTCTTCCAATTCTGAGAAAGTTTTTTTTTTAATTAAATAGATATATTAAGTAAGTTAAACCCATGTTAATAATTTTATGCAAAGCTTTGTCTGCAAATTTGGGACTTAAACTATTTGCAAAGTGAGATAAATATCTTTAAGATGAAGCCTTGTGATTGAAATGTGTGGATACAGAATTGGTAGGAAAAAGATGTAATTAAATCATTGATTTCAGCTTTCTGATTTTAAGTGTTATAACAAAAGTCATGTTAAGCCATAATAGAAATTGATCGAAGTTTATTTAATATATAAATTGCAAATTGGCGTAGTATCTGGACTAGAAGCTAAAATGTTCTGAAGATGAGAGGACCTCAAAACCCTCTTATGCTAAAGCTTATCAGCATCGCCATGGAAAAAAGGGTTAGCACAGAACTGATAAAAAAATTTTTGGTCAGGAAGGATTTTCATACAGCATTGTCTTGAAGAACAATTAAAATAATTACTGATTTACCCTAAACGTAGCTTCTAGTCTGACCCTTGGAGTCTGTTTCCTGAAACTGACTGAATTCTTCAAAAGAGCACAATGCCCAAGGCAAAATGGTCTTACTAGCTTATCTAGACCATAGTTTGACTCAAAGGTGACCCCAAGGAACCAGTTTCTCCAAGGCTCAAGGTTCAAAAGGACACCCAAAGCAAAATGACCTGTGTGGGTCACCTCAACTCCAAGGACCCATAAATCTGGATTCCAGGAGAATTAAAACTGTTTCTTACTAGTTATAAGGTATAAGATCATTTGGTTATTCTTGTAAACATTGTTGAAATGATTAAGAGAATGTGGTATCTACTGTTAGATACATGAGAGCTCAATACTTGAGAAGGTTTTACTTGTTAGGTTAAGCATCTGAAGTACTTATAAATGAAAGTTGAATATATTGAATTTATAAATACAATTTAAATGACTAAGGAAATTAAACTAATGATAATTTCTAATGGACTGATTATTCAAGGCATTTACTCTGCTCTATCTGATTTGATTTTGTGAAATGTCTCAATGTTGTTTTTGTTTTGTTTTGTTTAATATTTTAGATCATTTGATTCCATTGTTGGAATTTTCCCTTCAAATATAGCTATAATTGGTTACTATGCAACTTCACAGAGAAATTTTAAGGTTTTTACAGTAATGAACAAAGTTTGCATGCTACGTTCACATTCTTCAAAGAACTTTCCTTCATTTGTCCAAGTCTCCCTTTCCAGCATCCCTGTTAATAGGCATGACACACTTGCAAAAAGTCAGAGATGTGGCATTTTACACATGATTCACATCTCAACTCTAGTTTCTTGACCCCTAGACCAGGCTGTTTGAACTTTTTTGAATTGAGTTTGTCCATTTTCAGCTGGGCAAATGTTTATTCTCTTCCTTTAGCAATTATATTATAAAATAATGATGATGACACAATCAAAATGCAAATTTGACTAACTCCATTTATTCTAAAATGTAGTACTAAATGTTTACTAAAAAAGTTGTACTAGAACAATATTTTTTTTAATAGACAGGGCCAGTGGGATGCTGATCAACCTAGAGGTATTTGATTAGAATTTTCTTTAAATGATTTGGTATCCCATCCAGAACATACAAACTAATACTCCTCCCACATACGTGTATTTTTTGCTTTCAAATTAATTCTCTCAAACTTTATAAATGAAATAATCAGACAAATTCCCTTGTTTCATCTCATGATCCTTTAAGTAGCCAGCTGGTACAGCAAAAAATGGATCCCAACATGATTTAAACGTTTTTTCAATAATTTTTCTTTTTAAAGTTTGGATCCAAAGTCAAAGAGCAGGTCCTTGCTCACACAGACTGCCAGGGTCAGAACTATCATGATTCCTCAGGTGACTAAAACTAAGCCACTCACCAAACATGTCTTTGTATAATGGATATTACAGGACAATTTTCATCCCTGAAGATCCCCAAAAGGAGCCCTAGTGGCACAATGGTTAAGCGTTAGGCTGCTAACTGAAAGGTTGGCAATTCAAGAGCATACCTAGCAGTTCCATGGGAGAAAGACCTGGCAATCTGCTCAGGTACAAAATACAGCCCAGAAAACCCTTCGGTGCAGTTCTACTCTGTCACATGGGGTTACTATGAGTTGAAATCTACTCAACAGCACCTAACAACAACAACAACAAAGATCTCCAAGGGACTCCTCTGAAAATCAAGTTGACAGTGCCATACTTTGAGCACCAGAGAGTGACTAAAGAAATGACAGCTATAGATTGCTCATAGAGATTCCCCCAGCGTCTAAATTTATTTTCTACGGGTTACAAATATGAAATTGTCATGCTTATAGAGGAGAGGTCCTATTTAACTTATCTTTTATATTCCAAGAGTCTGGCACAAACTATGGAATCAAGAAAGATTTGTTACTCTTATTAGCTCCTTTACCTGACAGAAATAAGTTTCCGTTAGTGCTTGGCCCACTCCCAGCACGAGGCTGAAGCATTAGGAAAATCTTGCTCCAGCATACATAAAGTCCCTTTCCCCAAAATAGTCAGAGCATCAGATTAGCTGACAACCTATGGGCCAGAGATAAGAGAGCTCCTATCAGGGTTTCGGTGTTATGGTTTTATAAACAACCTTGAGAGATTTTGTTTTGAAGCCGATATTTTCGAAAAAGTTCATTGAATTTTTCAAAACATTTTAATCACTGCATTTCAAGAGAAATTTTATTAATTTTTTTCCAACTGAATGGAAAGCTGTACTATGCAAGTAACAAAGATTTGTTCTTTTTTTGAAAGTTATCCATGTCCTACTTCTAGGATTGTAAGGGGAAAAGAATTTTAAAAAATTAACCAAGCAGGAGATCAGAGTTATGATGTGCTAGAGACAACCTAAGGAGCCTTGGTGGCACAGTGGTTAAAGCGATCGACTGCTAACCAGAAGGTTGGCAGTTCGAAACCATTGATGACTCCACGGGAGAAAGATGTGGCAGTCTGCTTCGGTAGAGATTTACAGCCTCAGAAACCCTATGGGGTCGCTATAAGTTGGAATTATCTTGAGGACACTGGGTAGAGATAACCTAAGCTCTGAGCTTCAAAAGTTTTAGGTTTCCTTGTAAACCTGGATTCCTTGGTCTTCAGACGGGTTCTTAAGTTAGCCAGATAAATTTGCACGACCGATAGCCAAGTTTATTTTCTTTTTTTAATGTGTCTTCATTTCTTTTTGCAAATTTTCTTGTCTTTATTTTCATGTAGTTTACATAAAAGGGTCTGAATTTGCATGTTTCCCTCAGCAATAGATCAAAACCACATTTAACATGAAGCTACACTCATTGTTTTTTTCAGAAATAATTTTTTCACTGCACTTTCTCTTGTATTTAAAAAAATGCCCATAATTGCACGTGTTTTTATCCATATTTTAAACACAATAAAAATGAGGCATAATGTCAAACAGCCTAATGGAACAACTGTGATTCAAATCTAGGACTGTTAAACTCCAAAACCTAATAGCATTCTACTTTCCAGTGGTTCTCAAACTTAGGTATGCAGAAAAGCAGCTGGGATGATTATTATAGATGAAAATTCTCAGGGCACACTTCTGGGGATTGTGAATCAGTAGATCTTCTTGGGCCCAGAAATCTGCATTTTAACAAGCATCGCAGGTGACTTTGAAACAATTCATTATTGATCACATTCCTATTAAGACTTGACTACACCTGCTTTCTCTCTTGTGTCTCTGGAGGTGAAGCAAGATAATAAATACCTACACTCTCACCTCTACCACTAAGCACTGTAGGATATGAACCAGAACAATTCACTTTTCTCATTTGGATTCCAGTGTCCTTAGTCTGGCAAATGGTAGTAATTACAGTTGCCTTACCTCAGAGGATTTATATAAGCATGTAACTTGATGACAAAAAGATGTAAAGCACAAAGTTTATTTAGGTGCTATGATGTAGAGTTATCTGACCACAATATGGCAAAGAATAGACATTCAGAGTACATCCATAATCACTTCAACCTACTAGGTCCTCATCCATAACCACTTTCCAGTGTAGAAAATCCTTTATTAATGTGCACACATATGCACACGCACCGTATGTACACATGACTACAATATTAAGTTAATGGCAGATTTTCCACTGTCTCCTCTCCAGACATCAGCAAAAGATAGAAGACAATGTCTCTTTTCGGGACCATGCAGATAGATTAACATACAAGTACCTGTGACGGCTACATTCCCACCAACCCAATTGGATATCCCAGGATCAGGATGGTTTCTGTCTTAGATATATGAACTTCTACTATCCTCCCCAGTGGGAGAAAGGCTCTGAAACAATTGACATGACAAAAGAGACTGACACCAAACAGTCACAGCTTGATATGGTGGCACACCACGTGGAATTCTTTTAAAAATGAAGAAACTGCAGCATTCCCTTGTTATTTGGGGCTACAATGCCATAAGCTTCCCACCTATCCTGTGTTGACTTTGAAATGAGCAGACCGGCTGGAAAACAAGAGGCAATTTGCATGTGAAGAATAAACAAACAGAAGTCTGCAGTATGTCATATCAAAAAAAAAAACCCAGAGTTGATGTCTTTGTTTAGAAAAAGGGGAGCAAATAAGTTTAAGAGAGGTGATAGCAGGCTAGTAGGCAGCACCTTCTCCTTCCTGCTATCCTAATACATACTTTAATAAACCTAATTTAACCTAAATACATCATCAATAACCTTCTCCCAGGCTTCTCTAGTTCGAGACTTTCCCTACTCTAATATGTCATGCATATAGGATGAATTTCCCTAAGTAATGATCTCACCATCTCTTCCTGAACTCCAATCTTTAATCACTTTATATTCCATAGCATCACATTTAAATTCCTCTGCCTGGTGTTCATTGACTTCCATAAACTTTTTCCTTTCTGGGTCAGATTTCCATTTATTCCTCAGTGTACATTTCATCATCCCATCATAGACTTAAACTCACACACACAAATTCACACAGTCTAGAAAGATCAATATCTCCCAATTCAGATACACTCACTCCTGCCCCGTGTTTTCCCAAATATTCACATTGGTCAAAAAGTATTTAATGAGAGCCCATTTTCTTATGGGGCAGTGCAAGGCATTGGGAGGATAATAAAATGTTAAGATTCAAAGATCCACTCTCTAACAGGGGTGGTAAGACATTTATTCACACATACACACACACACACACACACACACACAAATACATGCCTATATACATAGTGTACATATTGCAGGGAAGACTGCATATGTGGTCTCTTAGTTATATAGTGCTGCTATAACAGATGGTTTTAACAAACAGAAATTGAATTCTTCACAGAAAAGTGGGCAAAAAGTCCAAATTCAGGGCATCAGCCCCACGGGAAGGCTTTCTCTCTCTGTCAGCCTTCTCATCAGTCTTGCCCTGGACTAGGAGCTTCTCTGCACAGGGATCCTGGGTCCAAAGAACGCACTCTGCTCCCAGCACTGCTTTTTTGGTGGTATGAGGTCCACCCTCTCTGCCTGCTTCTCTTTCCTTTTTATCTCTTGAGAGATAAAAGTTGGCGCAAGCCACACCCCAGGGAAACTCCCTTTACATTGAATCAGAGATGTGACCTGGGTAAGGGTGTTACAATCCCACCTTAATCGTCTTTAACATAAAATTACAATCATAAAATGGAGGACAACCAAACAATACTGGGAATCATGGCCTAACCAAATTGACACATATTTTTGGGAAACACAATTGAATTGAATTATCCATGACGTGTGGTCACCAAAACTCATTTCCTAGTTCTCCTGAGTACATACAAATCTTGACCTCCCAGCTTTCCTTCAGAAAATAGCCATATGTTTGAGTTCTAGTCAATGGATGGGTGACAGAAGTGATGTACCCCTTTTCCAGACCTGGCTCAGATATAGCTTACTAATCATCTTCACTCTCTTTCTTCCTCCGTTTCCAGCCAGCTGCAGAAGATCTGAGAGAACTCAAAAGTTCTGGGGCAGTGCTGTCTAACAGAACTATGATACAGTCACACGTGAAATTTTGAATTTTCTAGTAGTCACACAAATAGGTTTTTTTTAAGGCGAAATTAATTTTAATAATGCATGTTAAGTAAGCCAGTATATATAAAATACTGGTATTTCCATATGTGAGCAATATAAAAAAATAAATTAATATTTTACATTGTTTTATTTTCATACTAAGTTTTCAAAATCAATGTGTATATCACAGTTCCAGCACATCTCAGTTAGGACTCGCCACATTTCAAGTGCTCAATAGTCACATGAAGGCTAGTGACTACCATGTTGGACAGCACAGCTCAGGAGGATGGTGGAGCCCAAAGATTGAAAGACCCTGGATCTCTGTATCTCTTCATAGAAGGACACCCCCAAAATACTCTCTGTGAATTATTATACGAGCAATATATTATATTATATGAATTTTTATATGAGCAAAATGTCTATTTTTTAAAGTGACTGAGATTTTGAGGTTGCTTATTACAACAGTTGACTTCTACCTAATACACTCCTATTATATGCGTACATATACATGGTAGTGCACTTTGAGATACTATTATCAAATCCACAGTACAGGTAGATAGCACTACAGGTGTTTAGTGGAGATGAGATCTCTGTAGGCTGGAGTAGCCCTGGATGACTTCACAAAGGAAAATGGAATTTGAAAGAAGTAAAACTAAAATAAAAAGGAATAAGGAAGACATTACAGAGATAAGTGAAGCGGGAAGGGGAAGCCATTTGCATATAGAATTTTAAATTAATCGATCAAAGTAAAGAGTTCATTCAGTAGAATTACTGCGGTTATGGTAGAAGACATAAGTTGGGGCTGTATTATACAGGTTTTTACATGTCAGATTGAGTGGATTTGAATTTTAATTTTCCTAAAATAAACCTCATCATATCACTTTGCTACTCAAGAAATATTATCTATTTTTTCATCATATGCACAACAGTCTACTAGAACTGTTTAAAATGGATTAAAACTGGAGTGACTTAAAACAGAGGAGTCAATTTTAAGAAAATTACAATAGTTTAGGGGGAAAAATGAAGCCTGATGTAGGGGAGTTGAGAAAGGAAGAAAGGAAAGCATTTAGAGAATACCTATTATCTGCCAAGTTCATTCACTTTTAATTCTTTTTATAAATGCTAAAGGGTATTTTCACCATTTTGACTAACATAAAGTAGGCTTTGAGAAGTGAACTAACACGTCCACATTCCACACCTGGTACTGGCTAGACATGGGATTTAAACCTAAGTTAATTAGTCTTTCCATGCTTAGAAGAGAGCCACCATGCTCTATTTTTGGCTTTAGAGAGTGGCCATGCTCAGGGACTCAGAAGAGCAATAGAACAGTAAGAAAACTTGACAGGAGAATCATTCAAAGGTAAACGAAAATAGAAGAGCAAATTGTTACTGGAGACTGGAGCCTGTGGGAGAATGGAAGCAAAGAAATAGGACTTTAGCTAATGGAGGCATAAGGATCAAGAACAGTTTTCTTTGAATGGTGGGCAAATGTGGGTTTATTTGTAGACCAAGCTAAACCAGGGAGAAGCTGGAACCGATGACGTTAGGAAGAAGAGGGATAAACAAGAGGAACATTTCCTGCCTTGTTTAGTTCTTATTGTTTTTCTCCAGTAAACTCACACAGAACTTCAAAGTTTAATGCATAGACTCAATATTCATCCACAGTACAGTGGAAAGAGCAGAGAGGGGATATATAACAGACTGATATCCTCCCAGAGCTAATGATAAATGGCCAGGTGACCTTGGTCAAGTTTTCTAACTGTGATAGTTCTTAGGGCTGATTATAAATATTTAGTACTCCTTCTGTGTATATGGTAGGATTCCACTTGCCCACTCCCTTTGAAGTTGGGCATGGCTGTGTGACTTGCTTTAGTCAATAAAATGTTTGCAGAAGTAACCAAAAAAGCCTTAAGAGCCTATTCATGGAGACCAGAAGAACTAGATGGTGCCTGGCTACCACTACTGACCTTTCTAATCAGGGCCACAATAGATGGACCCGATAAAAAGGGAGAAAAATGTGGAATAGAACCTCAAATGCCTTTTTTGGAAAAAAAAAAAAAAAAAAAAAAATAGCAATGATCCACTTTGGAGGATTCCCTGAGACTATTGCCCAGAGATACTCTTCACACCTGGAACCAAAACTAATCCCTGAGGTCACCTTGTAGCTAAATAATAGATTGGCTCACAAAATAATGAATATCACCCCTAAATACCGTGCTCCTTTAAAAAATCACCTATATGATACCAAATGGTCAACAATTACTTTAAAACAAAGATGAGAATATAAGGGGACAGGTAAACTAGACTAATGGATACAGAACAATCAGAATGGAAATAATGAGACTGTTCACGCATTGTGAAGAATGTAACTAATGTCACTGAACAATTTGTGTAGAAATTGTTGAATGGGAACCTAAAATGCTGTGTTTAAGTCTTCACCAAAAACTCAATAAAATACTATTTAAAAAACAGAAAAAAAGAAAGAGCCTACGCATGATTCACCACATTCCCTAACCCCTGCCATGGAAACCCCAGAAATGTATATTGAGATAAAGTTTCCATTAGCTTTTGTTCTTGAGTGGCTGCTATGAACAGATCCTCCCTGCTAATCTATGTTGAGTAACAAACATAAGCCACTGAGATCTCGGTAGGTTTTTTTTTTGTTTTTTGTTTTTTGTTTTTTTTTAATGTTACTGAATAGCTAAACCTATCCTGATTAATATAATAAAACTTCTTATGTTCAGTTTATTTCATCTATAAAGTGAGATAGCTGATTAAGTTCAGTCTTTGATTTATGTTTTTAAAGCTGAGAGACCCTTTAAAATGAAATATCACTCAATATTTATAATACAGTGAGAGGGTACCCAGAGCATCAGAACATCTAGATTTCAATCAAGCATAGTTTCAAAACTAGTGGAGTAAATTATGTCTAAACTGCTATCAAAATCTTTCAAGGTAATTTTCAATAAAAAGCATTGTGTTGGGAACTTCTGGAGATTCAAGGATGAATAAGACATAATATCTACCATCAAAACTAAGACTTCAATAAAAAATATAAAACAAGTGCACAAGTACCCATAATGCAAGGCAGAATAAATATCATGAAATAGAATTTGCCAAACGTATTTTGATCACACAACAATTCTAATACATTGCTTTGACAGGAGCATATAAAAACTAATGCATGCTTGAAATTTAGTGACTATCAAACTGGTCTCACAGGAAAATTTATTGCTACAAGAAAATATCAAAATGTTATTTGTTTTTATAGCTTTATACATGTAACATGTTAGAGAAATTAAAACTTTGTAAATTTTACTAAAAACAGTACATCCTTGAAAGACAGCCCTGGCAATCTTTTCTGGAAGCTCACAGCCTTGAAAACCCTGTGGAGCATTTCTACTCTGCACACATGGGGCCATCAAAAGTCAGAATCGACTTGATGACAACTGATAACAACAACGTCAATATAGATTGAAATTATCAAACAAGATACATAACTCAGACCAGTAATTATCAAACGTATAACATGTATCAAGAGCCTGGTTGGTTGCGGACTATAGCCTGTATACTGATGTGCAGATAGTATGGCAGGTTTTCATGTCATGTCATCACACTGGAAACTTCCAGCAATTACTGGTTGTGAAACAACAATTCGTAAGGGAAAACTTACTGCATAAAAACACAAAGTACAGTCGGCCCTTGTATCCTTAAGTTTCGGTATCCTTGGTTTCTGTATCTGCAGGTTCTGCATCCGCCTATTCAACCAACCATGGATCAAAAATGTTTGGAAAAAAATCCTTTTTTCTTGTCATTATTCCCTAAACAATATAGTATAACAACTATTTACATAGCAGTTACATTGTATTAGGTATTAAAAGTAATCTAGAGATGATTGAAAGTATACAGGAGGATGTGCATAGGTTAAATGCAAATACTACACCCTTTTATATAAGGGACTTGAGCATCTGGATTTTGGTATCCAAGGGGTCCTGAAACTAATCTTCCCCAGATTTCGAGAAACAACTGTACTCAATAAATGCATTCTTTGTTTTCCTGTTCATTTAAAAAATATATCTTAGGAAAAAAAAGTATCACTAGTATTCACTGGTTCTTTGGAACAGAGTTGGGGAAACACTTGCCACAATATATACGGGTATATGAGGGTTCAAAAGGGAGAAAAATGAGAGGGGAAAATCACGTCTGATTGTTGCATCATGAGGAGATGGCATTTGAACTAGGCCATAAAAGATAGGACTATTAAATGACAAATAATCTAGAAGAACAACACGGCATTATCCAGGGCGCAGAGACTAGAATGAGCAGTAATGTTTGGCCAGAGCTTATGACACATGAAGTAGACACATGAGATTTTAAAACTATAAAAATACCTCTGCTTTATAGCATAGAAGGCCATGGATGCCATGATTAAAAAGTGTGGATCTCATCCTGTAGGAGATAAAATCCATAAACCCATTGCCGACGAGTTGGCATAGTGATCCTATAGGACAGAGTAGAACTGCCCCACAGGGTTTCCAAGGCTGTAAATCTTTCCAAAAGTAGACTGTCACATCTTTCCCCCATTCAGCGAATAGTGGGTTCAAACCGCTGACCTTTTGGTTAGCAGCCAAGCACTTAACTACTGCACCACCAGGGCTTCTCTGCAGGCAAAAGAGCCATTAATTGCCAGTTTTGACTTGTCCAATCCCTGCTCAGCCCTGGGCACCAAAGATCTTCAGCAGAGAGTACTTCCCTGAGACTGTCCTGATCGGGAAGCAAGAGAGAAGCAGGCCAGACCCATCCACGGTAGGGCTTGAATTTATCTTCCTGCCTGGCAGAAATGGCTGGATATACACCGTAAATTTGTGTCCCCCTTTCCAAGGCGTAGAATTGTCACGGAGAGGTGATTGTCCAGCCAGAGACTGTACTTCCCAGATATCCTTGCATCAAACATAACTACAGAACAGATGCTCATCAATGGAATGTGAGCAAAAACAAAGTGTGTCACTTCAGCCAAGGTTGTTAAGAAGCAGGTGAGTGCCTTCTACTGTTCATTGACGACAAGCAAAGTGCTCAGAGAATCTAGGAGAAAGCAGAACCACAAGGTACAAGAATCTTAGGAGCACAAGGAGAAAGGCCCCCAATCAACCAGGAACACCTACATTGCACTGCTGCATGAAGAAAATATTTACTTGTACTGTATTGAGCCATTGAAATTTGTGGGCTTATTTAATACAGAAATTAGTGTTTCCCTTATTAATATACAAATTGGGCCTGGAAGTGGAGGGCTTCCGTTCAAAAACCTAAATGCATTTGGCAGTGGATTAGCACTAGGGTGGTAGTTGGCAAGAAAATTGGTATCAGATGCTCAGTGAGGAAATTCATGTTAGGGTGACAAAATGTTTGGCAAAACTGTCATCTGTGATAATGTAGGAAGTAGATCAAGAGCCTATTCAGCCTATAGATCTGTATTCATTATCCACTGCTGTGTAACAAATTATCCTAAACCTTAGCTGCTTGAAACACCGCATGTTTGTTATCTCACAGTTTCTGTGGGTTAGGAATCTGGATGTAACTTGTCTGATCCTCAGGATTAGGCTTCCTCACAAGGCTGAAATTAAGATGTCAGCCAAGACTGCAATCATCTCAAAGTTCAGCTGAGGCAGGAGAGTCTTCCAAGCTGACTCAGTGGTTGTTAGCAGGATTCAGTACCTTGAAAGCTGTTGAACTGAGGGCCCAGTTTCTCATGGGCTGTTGGACTCAGGTTTCCTTCAGTTCCTTACCAGGTGACGCTCTCCTTCAGTGCAAACAAACCAGGAGAATCAAAGGAAAAATGGCAGGAGGACAGAAAACAGTCTTGTATCCTGAATTTTAAAAGTGTCACCCATTACTTTTTCCATATTCTATTTTCAAGTAATTAGGTCTAGCACACATAAAGAGGAGGGGATTACACAATGACTTCTGGGAGCCAAGTCATAAACTGCCTACCCCAAGGTCTAAGAGAAGAGCTTGAACAAGTAGTGTGTTGTTACTGCCTTTAGCACAGTGTTACGTAAAAGAAATAAGTTCAGCCTTGTTCAAGAGCAGAAATGAAAAGGAACAAAGACAGAACAGAGTATCGGGGGCTCCCTGTCTTGAAAAAGAATTGGCTGGAAACTCAGGTAGAATTTTATGCTGCAGTCTTGAGACAGAATCTATTCTTCTCAGGGAAACCCCAGTTTTTGCTCTTAAAGCTTTCAACTGATTGGATAAGGCCCACCCATGTTTTGGAAGGTGATCTCCTTTACTTAAAGTCAACTGATTGCAGATGCTAACCACATCTACAAAATACATTCACAGCGACACCTACATTAGTATTTGATTAAGTATGGCTTAGCAAAGCTTACACATAAGAATAACCATCACAACACATAATGCTGGTTTTTAGCAATGACTTAGATAAAGATATACATAACCCATATATTTCGGTCATAACTCCAATAAATATTCAAACTTTAATGGCTCAAACTTCTACATGCTTAATATTTGGAATGTAAAACTAAGTAAACTAGGTAAAACTGTGATGTTCTTGTTAGCTGCTGTCAAGTCAGCCCCTGACTCATAGCAGCTCCATGTACACCAGAACAAAATGTTGCCCAGTCTTGTACCATTCCCATGACAGGTTGGGGATTGGACCATTGTAATTCATAGGGTTTTCACTGACTGATTTTTGGAAGTAGATCACCAGGCCTTTCTTCCTAGTCCATGTTAGTCTGAAAGCTCCACTGAAACCTGTTCAGCATCATAGCAACACACAAGCCTGCACTGAAAGACGGGTGGTGGTTGTACATGAGGTACAAAGGCCAGGAATTGAACCTGGGTCTCCTGCATGGAATTCTACCACTAGACCACCAATGCCTCATAGAAAACTGTCATAATAGCTCCAAATGCCAATAGTTTAAAACATGGATCAGCCAAGTATGACCAACAGGCCAAATCTGGCCAGTTGCCAATTTCACTGTAACACAGTCATGCCCATTGGTTTTCATGTTGTAGCTATGTCTACTTTCTCACAACAACTGTAGAGTTGAGAACTTTTGACAGAGATCACAAATCGTAAAATATTTACTATCCCATCCCTTTGCAGAAAAAGTTTGTCAATGTCTGGTTTAAAATAACAAAGTTTTATTTCTCACTAAGCCTATATACTGTACTTCATCCTCGCTTAAAGATCCAGGCTAATGGAGACTCCAACTTCTGGACCATTGCTTGCATCATAGTGGCAGGAAGGAAAAGAGAGAGTCATGCACCAGATTTTAAGTGTTCCCAAGACGATGAGACATCAGACATGTGCCCATATTATTTCATTAATCAAAATAAGGCATACATGTTACTGAACCCTAGAAGGTGGGTCTTTGTCCGGTGCACTCAGACTTGCCAGTTATCTGGACACCAGTCTTTGAGAAAGGGAAAGTAACTTTAGTGCAATGCATAGAGCAAGCAGCAGGGAGGAAGTTCCTCAGATCCGGGTCCCTGAGCTATGGGTAGGCAGAGCTTATATGTGTTTTGGGCAGCAAGATGGCAGCCACATAGGCATACTGGGGAGGGAAAACTCTAGAAGGTAGCCAGGAAACAGGAGGTGACATGGTTCTTGCTGGACCTCTCACTTTGAAATAGGGTTCAGGTGATGATTTTCCTTCTGGTTCATTCCGCCTGTTGCTGCATCCTCTGTTGAAGTCAATTAGTGGTCACAGCTGGCCCTTCTGTGCATGCGAGGTGGGCCAAATGTGGCTTGGGCTAGCTTAAGGACTAATGGAAATTTACTGGCGTTCGTAGGGTCAAGTTACATACAGCCATACCTAATATCATGTAGGTGTAAAAGTGCAATTCTGTGGTGTATCTGGAAGTAAGAGAAGCAGAAAAATAGCTGAGCAACCCTATTATCTTCTACAATTTTTCTAGCACAGCAAATAAAAGGCTATACTATTTTTTGTGTTTTTTAAATTTTTCTCACTTCAAATATTGCTTTTTTTGGTTTTGATGTATTTTTTACAGGTTTATTGTGGTATAATTGACATACGATAAACTTCACCTATTTAAAGTGTACAATTTGTTAAGTTTGGGCATATGCTCATACCTAGAAACCACCACCACAAATGAGATAGATATCCATCATCTGCCAAAGTTTCCTTCTACCTCTGTGTAGTTCTACCCTCCTGTCCTTCCCCAACCCCTTTTTCTGTCTTCAAGCAACTACTAATCTGCTCTCTCTCACAATATATTTGATTGCAATTCCTATAAATTTATATAAATGAAATCATACAGTATAACTTTTTTTAATCTTTTTTTTCAATTTGCATAATTATTTTGACACTTATTCATGTTGTAACATTGTGATGGTTACTTTTATGTGTCAACCTGGCTAGGCTTTGGTTCTCAATTTTTTTTATCAAACACTAGTCTAGTTGCTGTTGTAGAGTAGTTACATGTGATTAAATTAGTTGGCCTTAAGTAAATCAGATTACCTTCCATAATGTAATACAATGTAATTCCTTTGCTTAATGTAATCTAATCAATCAGTTTAAAAGAAAGTTTCCCTAGGGTGTTTTCTACCTCCTGACTATAAATAGACATTTTAGCAGAACACTCACCTCACTGTTTTCATTGCCTGACCTAGGGAGTTCAGAATGCAAGCCTGCAAGAATTTCCAGCCTGTTTCCTGACCTATGGATTTTGAATTTGCTAGTCCCCCACAATCCTGTGAGCCAATTCCTGGAAGTAAATCTTTCTCTCTCCATCTCTGTATAGATATATGTGTGTGTGTATACGTGTATGTACATATATAGAGAGAGACATTCAACCTCTCATCATTAAGTATAACGTTTGCTGTATGTTTTTACACAGATGATCTTATCAGGTTTATGCAGTTGTCTCATATTCCTCTTATGCTAAGATTTTAACAGATGTTAGATTTATTAGATGTTCTCTTTCTATTTAGGTGATCCTATGCTTTGTTTGTTTGTTTGTTGTTTTTAGTTGGTTAATATGGTGCATTACACTGATTTTTTAATGTTAAACCAACCTTATATTCCTGGAATAAATCTTGCTTATGATGCATTATCCTTCTTATGTATTAAATTTTATTTGCTAAAATTTTGTTTAAGATTTTTGCATCTATGTTCATGTGGGATATTGGTCTGTGGTTTTCTTTGCTTGTAATGTATTTGTCTTGTTTTGGTATCAGGGTAATGCTGGCCTCGTAAAATAATTTAGGAAATATTCCCTCCTCTTCAATTTTCTAGAAGAGTTTGTGTAGAATTGGTATTGTTTAGTAGTATTGACCAGCAAAGACATCTGGTACTGGGATTTCCTTTGTGGGAAGGTTTTTAACTGCAAAATTCAATTTATTTAATAGATATAAGAATATTCAGGTTGACTGTTTCTTATTGAGTGAGTTTTGGTAGTTTGTCTCTTTCAAGTATTTGTTGGTTTCATCAAAGATGTCAAATTTATTGGCATAGCGTTTTGATGACATTCCCTTATTTTTTTTTTTTTAGTATTTCTACAACCTTAGTGATATCATCTTTCACATAGCTGATACTGGTAAGTTATATCTTTTCTATTTTTCCTGATTAGCCTGACTAGATGTTTTTCAATTTTATTTATCTAAAGGAAGCCAGCTTTTGATTTCAATGATTTTCTCTATTATTATCTGTATTCTATTTCACTGATTTCCACTCTGATCTTTATTATTTTCATTCCACTATTTTCTATGAATGTTATTTGCTTCTCTTTTTCTAGATTCTTAAGGTGGAAGCTGAAGTCATTGACTTAAGATCTTTGTTTTTTTCCAATAATTGTTCAATTCTATAAATTCCCTCCCTTAAGTAATGCATTAGCCACATCCCAAAAAATGGATGTTGTGTTTTCTCTTTCATTCAATTCAAAATATTCATCTTCCTTTTGATTTCTTCTTTTATCCATATGTTATTTCAAAGAGTGTTATATAATTTCCAAATATTTGGTTAAATTCCAGAGAATTTTTCTGTTTTAATTTTTAATTTAAAATTTATCATCAGGCAACATACTTCATATGACTTGAATCCTTTTAAATTTATTTAAACTTGTTTTTTGGCCCAGATATTATCTATCTTGGTAAATATTTTTGTTCATTTGAAAAGAATGTGTATTCTATTGTTAAGTGGGATGTTCAATAAACATTGATTAGGTCAAGTTTGTTGATAGTATCGTTCAAATCTTCTATAGCCATACTGACATTCTATTTGTTCAGTCAATTATCGAGAGGGTTGTATGATTCTTTAACTATAATTTTTTTATTTGCCCACTTTTTCTTGCATTCTATCAGTTTTTACAGTTCTGCTATTAAATACATAAATGTTTAGGGTTGTTATAGCCTCTTGATGAAATGACTCCTTCATCATCATGAAATAACTTTCTTTACCCCTGGCAATATTCTTTGCTCTGAAATATACTTTGTCTGGTATTAGTATAGCCACTCTAGGTTTCTTTGGATTACTTTTAGCATATTATATCTATACCCAGGCTTTCACTTTTAAATTGTTTGTGTCTTTGTGTTTGAAGTGACTTTGTTGTAGACAGTATATAACTGGGTCTTGCCTTTTTTTTTTTTTTTTTAAGTCCAATCTGACCATTTCAGCCTTTTAATTGGGTTTTTAGACCATTTACATTTAATGTGATTATTAATATGGTTAATCTATCATCTTGCAATTTATCTTCTGATTGTCCAATTTGGTTTTCTCCCATTTTCCTCTTTTTCTGTCTTCTTTTGTGTTAAATATTTATTTTTTTAATTCCATTTTATCTCCTTTCTTGGCTCATTGGTTACAATTTCTTGTTTCGTTATTTTACAGGTTGATTTAGAGTTTATAATATGCGTCTTTTACTTACCACAGTCTACCTTCAAATGATGATATACTTTTCACATATTTATGTTTGTGAATTATACAATACTATGCTTCCATTTCTCCCCACCCAAACTTTATGCTATGGCTGTCATACATTTTATTTTTACACGTTAGAAACCTGCATAACATCATCATTATTTATATTTAAAGAGTCAGTTATCTGCTAAAGAGATTTAAATAACAAGGTTAAAAAAATCGTATGTGTTTATCTATGTAGTTACCATTTCTGGTACTCGTTCCTTTGTGTCGATCCATATTTTGATCTGGTATAATTTTCCCTCTGCCTGAAAAACTTTCTATAATATTTCTTGTAGTGAGTGTCTACTTATGATTATACTTCTACTTTTGTATGTCCGAAAAAGTCCTTATTTCACCTCAGTTTTTGAGACATGTTTATTTCTTTCAATACTCTAAAGAAATTGTTCACTGTCTTCTAACTTACATTGTTTCTGATGAGAAATCTTCTGTCTGTAATGCTTATCTTTGTTCCTCTGTATATAATGTGTCTTTTTTTCTCTGGCTGCTTTTAAGATTTTTTTTCTTCAGCACTGGATTTAAGCATTTTGATTATGATGTGACTTGGTGTGCATTTTTTCATATTTTACTTTGGGTTCATGGAGCTTAATAAATCTGTGAGTTGGTTGTTTTCATCAAATTTTTAAACTATTTTTCCAAACATTTTTTGTCTTGCCTTCTCTCTCCAAGCCTCTGGGGACTCCAGTTACATGGAAATTGAGAAGTTGTGCCACAACTCACTACTGCTCTGTTCATTTTGTTAAAACTATCTTTTCTTTCTGTGTTCATTTCAAATAGTTTCTATTGCTGTCTTCAGAGTTCACTTATCTCTTCTCCTGCAATGTCTAATCTCTTTTAAATAACTTTACTAGTACACTTTTTTTAAATCATACATTGTACTTCTCATCTCTATAAGTTTGTTTTGGGTCTTTTTCGCATTTTTATGTCTCTACTTAACCCTCTGTATACATAGAACTCATTTATAATCACTCTTTTAATGTATTTATCTGCTAATTCTAACATCTGTGTCATTTCTTGGTCAGTGTCAATCAATTGATTTATCTCCTCATTATCTCCCGTTGTTGTCGAGTTGATTCTGACTCATCATGACCCCACATGGGGTTGCAATAACTACATTAGAGGTTATGTTTTTCTTCTCTTCCATACATTGAATTTTTTGTTGGATACCAGATATTGTAATTTTTGCTGGATATTTTTGTATTCTTATAAATATCCTTGAATTTTCTTCTGGGAGGCACTTAAGTTACTTAGAAATATTTTCATCCTTTTGGTCTTTCTTTTAATTTTTGTCAGGCATACCAAAGCATTTCTTAGTCTAAGGCTGATTATTCCCCACTACTGAAGCAAGATCTTCTATGCACTTTACCTAATGTCACTTGAATCTTGAGGCTTTCCAGCGTCTCTAGTAAAAACAGACACTATTTTCAGTCCTGTGTGAGAGCTGGCCACTGTTGCTGCTTATCATTTCGGAGAGTTCTTTCCTCATAATTTCCTCATGTGTGTATATCTAGGTTTCTCTCTCTGTGCCACTTTCTCCTCTTTAGAAGTCCATCCTGTGAATTCCACTGCCTTGGTCTTTCCAGGCCTCGTCTGTTGAGTTCTTCCTGGATTTCTCTTTCTGCAACATGGCCTGGAAACTCTCCCAAAGCAATAAACTAGGGCAATCATAGGGCTCACCTTCTATCTCTCAGGGATAACTGTCTCTCATTGCCTGATGACCATTTCCTAATAAACTTTTTTGAAATATATGTTTGTTTTGTGGTTGTTTCAGGTGAGAGAAAATCAAGTCCTTGTTATTATATTTTGGGTAGAATAAAACTATAACTTTTAACAAGGCTTTACTAAGATTTGGGAACCACAAAAAAAAAAAAAAAAAAAAACAAGTACAGCACAAAGAATCGAAGCTACTAGTATATAGAGCTTCCTCAATGTCCAAGCCCAAGTTCTTGGCAGTCATTGGCCCAGTTCCGTACTATGTTGCTCCTAAACTACCCTCAGCTGATCTTCACCAACATTCCCAGTCCCTACTCCTAGAAGCAATGTCGTCAAGAGTCTAAATATGCCTATGTTTAGATAAAAGAAAAATGTTGCTCTCTCATATTTGCTTAAGACCTGACTCTTGAACACCACCCCCCCTTTCCTGTGGCAGAACCTTATCCTTCAAAGGATCATTGGCAGTCAGAATTCTCTCCCCCCAGGATAAGCCCTAACTGCACACAAAGAGGGTCATGGTCTGCCCTCAGACTCTGATAAGAAATTTGAGCATAAATGTTCAACACCAGTAAACTTGGGGGTACTCAGTCTGAAATGCAGGCAGTCCCAGGGTTACAAACATCCAACTAATGAACAACTTGTACTTAAGAACAGACTGCCATAAAGCCTATTATATTAAAAATTTTAGTTAGATACAATTGTTTATAATAATGGACACACGCACTACTTTGTGATGCTCACAAAAACATGGAGTGATTTGGAACTGTTTCTTAAGTGATTTATATGCATAGAAGGGTAAAATATATACTATATACTACAACAAACATTTGACTAACTGATGCTAAATAAGAACTGTATGTACCTGTTCTGACTTACCTACAAATTCGACTTAAAGACAGACTTAGGAACGGATCTCGTTTATAACCCGGGGACTGCTGGTAATAACAAGTGTAGGACAGCAACACATTTCATTCAGTTTGAGCTATGCCAACCTCTGTCCAATTCCTTGTTTATAATCCTGCCTCCTGTCTATCTGGAAAATGATATCAACTTGTAGAGTGACTAATGATTGAATTTCCCTTTTCCAAAAGCCTAATATCCCTCCCAAACCTCTCCACCAAACCAAACACATTGTTATAAAGTCAATTCTGGCCCCATGTGTTACCGAGTAGAAGTGCTCCATAGGATTGTCTTGGCTGTAATCTTTATGGAAATAGATCACCAGGCCTTTCTTCCACAGTGCCACTGGGTGAGTTTGAACTACCAGCCTTTAGGTTGGCATTTGAGTACAAATGGTTTGTGCAACCCAGGAACGTGAGCCTCACGATAGGGACACATAAATAGTCAAAGAGTTCCCAGTCAATAATCGTGAACATTAGAACAATCTATATCTCCTTCCCCCACCATAGCACTAGTCAGATGAGGCCTCTGTAGATCAGAGTCTGTGACCACCCCAGTGAGATTCACAACAGCAACCTTCCCATACCCCATCACTTTGATACTATGAAAGTGTGAAAAAAGGATGAGAAGAGAGGTTGGAATGGGAAATGGAAAATACTTATTAAGAAAGTAAGCCCCAGGGCTCAAGAAAGCCAGGGGATCACAGACACATCCTTTTAGCACACAAAACCAATAGCAGCATTGCCTATGGTTGTCCTACCCTTTACAAACCCATTGCAGTCTAGTCAATTCCAACTCATAGCAACCCTATAGGATGGAGTAGAACTGCCCCTCTAGTCTATGTTAATTAGATTCATTAATACAAATTAAAAGTTAGTGTAAAGAAGAAGGCCCCATGTAGAACTGATTTCAGTTGCAAGTATGATGACAGAGTAAACTGGTTTTATAGGGTAGCTTATATTGCAAGGTCAGTTTCTTGGTCCAGGAGCAGCACTGGTGAAAGGTCACAGTAATTATGATTTCCTGTCAAGTGAGCTATACAGCAGAGGTTTTGGTTTTTTGTTTCATTTTGTTTGTTAGTATAGTTCCTAGAGGATTCAACTCAAACCTGGTTTACCTGCACTCCCATGAAATCTGTGAACCCTTCTAATAAACTCCTTACTGATTAGCCACAGTTTTCATCTATTGCTTTCAACCAAGACACGACTAATATATTCAGATAGTCTGACTAATGGCCAAATTACACAAATTTCTCAAATGTAACTTTTTAAAAGGTCTTTCCTCTCATTGGGTCTGTAATCTTAAAATGAGCAGCTTTTGCATTACAAATTTAACTCTTATAGATCAAACCATCATCATCACCACAGTTACCATTTATTGAGTTTATTTATTATTACATGCATTATGCTGCAGGAGTTACACTGACTAGTTAACATACAGCATCTCATTTAATCATTACAAGAATAATGAGGTATTATTATCCTCATTTTACCTACAAGAAAACCAAAACTCAGATAAGTAAAGTCATTTACACAAGGTTTCATAGTTCATAAAGAATAGAGAAAAACTAGATCTTTCTGAACTCAGGTCTCATGTTCTTGAACCAATCTCCTGTACTGCCTTCTTAAAGTATATTTTCCTATTTTCTTGGTTTTCCAGGAAATTAATTGGGTGAGATTCTAGTTAGTTGAGATATAGCATATTCTTTTTAAAACATCTGAAATTGGGATTGATCTTATAACTCATACCAAAAAAACAAAACCCATTACCATCTTCTCTGATTCACAGTGACCCTATAGGACAGAGTGGAACTGCCCCCATAGGGTTTCCAAGCAGCTGCTGATGGATTCGAACCGCCAACCTTTTGGTTAGCAGCTAAGCTCTTAACCACTGTGCCTATCTAATAACTGCTTTTAGAAAGGTGGCCGTCATGATGTAGTTATCATTGTGTCTATTTGCATGACAACTTCCAGTAAGATCATAAGAGCATCAGTATCGAACTTTGAAGAATAGGTATCTACAGCATGGAAGAAAATACTGGCAACAATAATGGGATACTCCATTAAGAAATGCTACATCACCAAAACCCTTGATGACACAGAGAACAGTACTGTTTGGAAAAATACAGACATCAACAACTCTAAGCTTAAAAGTGATACAACATAGACTCTGAATGTGAAAAAGAGTTTTTTAAATATCTTGAATAATTTATTTCTTTTATATTTTTTCTTTATAGGTGTGCCTAAGTGTGATAAACTATAAAATTTATCTAAATAAATCTCAAAACTTCTTTTAAATGCATATAAAATAAATATTTAAGTAATGAGAAAGCACTGTGTCATATATAATTGGCATCATTTTTTCTTTCTTGACGGAACATGAAATGAAGTAACATCTTATAATCAATGACATTTTAGATTCAATGAAATGTAGTACGTTAATATACAAGACATACTTGTTTTTAACATTTTTTTCCAAAAATGTTAGTAGTATTAATGGTACCTGTGCATATCACAGCCCCTGAACATTTTATGAATGAAGGCATGTTTCCTCAAGATGGATTGTTGAAAAAAGATTGTGATCTGGGATTATAAAATATAGCAAAATAAACGACTTAATTAGGATCCCCAAACTTGGCTTCACTAGTATTATATTAACCAGTGATTAAAAATCATTGATTCCTAAATATAAAGCTGTTGTACCAAAGTTATTGTTTTTATTTACTGTTTTTAGGTCACCTTAAAAGCAAGAGTACAAACCAGACTACTTAAATAATTGATAAATGGACTCCTTTGCCTTATCAACAAGTCCATTAAGCACAAAACTTCAGAAATGAATAAGCAAAGAGAAAAATACAGCTAGATGTAATTCTGTAAATAAAATAACTAACATAAAGTGAGATTAAGATACATCTCCTTCTCCGCCATCAAAATAGCCATCTAGGTCAATAGGCATAACATAGTTCATAAAGAAAATGTTCTACATCTCATTTTGGTGAGTAGTGTCTAGAGTCTTAAAAGCTTGTGAGTGGTCATCTGAGATACATCTATGGTCTTATCTTGTCCAGAGCAAAGGGTAATGAAGGAAACTAAAGACACAAGGAAAATATTGGCCCAAAAGACTGAAGGACCACATGAAACAAAACCTCCACCAACCTGAGCCCAGAACTAGATGGTGCCTGGCTACCACCACCAATCCCTCTGACCGGGGTCACAACAGAGAGTCCCATACAGAATGGGAGAAAAATAAACAGAATTCAAATTCACAAAGAAAAGACCAGACTCACTGGTCTGACAGAGAGTAGAGGAACCCCTGAGATTAGGGTCCCTGGACACTCTGCTAACTCAGAACTGAAGCCAGACCTGAAGCCCAATTTCCAGACAAATACGAGACAGACTTTTAAAACAAACAACAACACATCTGAGGAGCATACTTTTTAGTTCAATCAAATATACGAGATCAAATGGGCAACTGTTGCCCAAAAGCAAATGAGAAGGCAGGAAGGGACAGGAACTGGATGAATGGGCACAGGGAACCCGGGGTGGAAAGGGGAAGCATGCTGTCATTGTGGGGATTGCAACCAATATCACAAAACCATACGTGTATACATTTTTGAATGAAAAATTAACATGAGCTATAAACTTTCACCTACAGGAAAATAAAATTTAAAAAAAGATAGCCATCTTCTCAGAAGGACAACACACAATACAGGAGAAGTCAGCACAACTGGATCAAAGCAAAACCTAATTTTCCTGGACGCATCCAAACACTTTGAGGGACAGAGTAGCTGGGGCTGGGGCCTGAGGACCATAGTTTCAGTAGACATCTAGGTTAATTGGCATAACAGAGTTTATTAAGAAAATGTTCTGCATTCCACTTTGGTGAGTGGTGTCTGGGGTCTTAAAAGTTTCTGAGTGGCCATGTAAGATACATCAATTAGTCCCATCCCACTTGGCGCAAAGGAGAATAAAGAAAACCAAAGACACAAGGAAAATATTAGCCCAAGAGACTAAAGGACCACATAAATCAGAGACTCCACCAGCCTGAGACCAGAAGAACTAGATGGCACCCAGCTACCACCAATGACTTCCCTGACAGCGAACACAAAAGAGAGTCCCTGACAGAGTGGGAGAAAAGTGTGGCGCAGAACTCAAATTCACATAAAAAGTCCAGACTTAATGGTCTGACAGAGACTGGAGGAACTCGCAAAACTATGGCCCCCAGGACTCTCTGTTAACCCAGAACTGAAACCATTCCCGAAGTCCCCTTTCAGACAAAGATTAGACAGGACTATAAAATTAAAAATAATACATGTGAGGAGTGTGCTTTTTAGTTCAATCGGTTACATGAAACCAAACGGGTGGCTCCTGTCCAGAGGCAGGATGAGAGGATAGGAAGAGACAGGAACTAGGTGAATGGACAGAGGGAACCTGGGGTGGAGGGGGATAGTGTGCTGTCACATTGTGGGGATTGCAACTAATGTCACAAAACAATTTGTGTATAAATTTTTGTATGAAAAATTAACTTGAGATGTAAACTTTCACCTAAGCACAATTAAAAAAAAAAAAACGCCAATAACATACCCAAATTTCTCCTGAGGCATCATCTCTGGCATCCAATCAGTAGCATATCAAGGCTGAGAGAAATGTGCCCTGGGTGCCAGCAATAAAGGATTATGTTATCTGTAAAAATTTTAAAATAATAATAAAACCAACTGAAAGTTGGTCTGTTTTGCTTTTTCGCCATGCATCAGCAATTCTAAACAATGGTGGCTGTAAAATATTCCTCCCTGACAGAGTACTACTCCCACACATCACTTGCCCTTGGTTCCCAACTAGATCATCAGTTGCAAAAGAAACGAGGTCACTGGGAGGAAGTGCAGGATAATAAAGGATGCTTGGAGGAGAAGCTTATCAATCATTCCAGATTTCCTACAAGGACATTAACTGACTCCCAAGATACAGAACTTCAAATATTCACAGAGCTAAGGCTTCATACAGAAGCTTTCTTTAAATATTTTCCTTCCCACACTCAATATAAAAATGAAAAATTATAGCATTAAGAGTTTGTACAGTTAATGAATCAATTTAAAATTGGCAATAACGCCCACTTACTTGTTCTTTCCTGTCACAAACCACACACCAAGGCAGAAACAAATCTCACAGAATCACCTTCTCTACTGCCTGGAGGATAGCTCCTCCCCTGGACAATGAGGCAAAAACAGGAAAACCAAGGTTTTAGAGCTATTTTCCACAAATTGAACCAGGGCAGAATCATTGGTACGGGACCAAGAAAAATGGAAAAGAGGTGATCTTCACACATTTAATTTGTGTTATTCTGGTCACTGGGGTTACACACACTGTGGGCAATCAGTGCTGATATATTATCTTTTATAGACTTTGTGGGCTAGTTACATGAAGATATGTGTGGGCTTTATTGTTTTTATATTTGTTTTTTAATCCACCCCTCTGGAACCATGTGGGTAGACAGGTGTTAGGGTTAAAAATTCATATGGTATGTGATAGGATTTTGGTGAGGAAATGGAGCAGAAGGGATGGACATTTTAACAGCTTGTGAGGTTTGAGAGGTGAAAAGAGAAGGGAAGAATTACTTTGCCTATTAAATAAAAAAATTATTGAAATATACAATTTGGCATGCTAAGGAATCAAAGAGGTCTAGCTCTAAAGTTAGAGAAGAAATAATAAGTCAAAGATATTTTGTAGGATCAAGAGACTATGCAAAATGGGGATTTTTCCCCAGAGATTTTTCTAACTGATTAGTGCAAGGACAGATGAATTCCACTGTTAATCAGTAATTCAACGTGGAACAGAGCGAGTAGGAAGAGAAGAGGCTCCTGTTGTGAGTAATTCCAATTCTTAAACACCTATCTGCATTTATTCATTTATTCAGCAAGCATTTATTGTGCTCCTAATACGTGCAAAAGTTCCTACTGTGGAGCGTAAGGCTTTTTTTTTTAATCAGGCCTATCCTCATTTAATTTATAAGTGGAAAATGATAGAATAACTAAAATGGCTACAGTTTTTACAACCCTACTGCATATCCAGCATTTCGGTGGTGTTTTACATATGTTGTTTATAATGCTAACAACAAAGACACAGCAAGGCAGGTATTTTTAATTCTCACTTTACAGAACAGGAAACTGAGATTCAGAGACTCTCAAAGATCACAGAGCTGGTAACATTATGGAACCAAGATTTCCTCTCAAATCCCTTTGCACTGTGCTGTAAGAATAACTACAACAGCACATATGGGGAGAAGTCTCATCATGTTACAAAAGAATTAAAAGTTTCAAGAAAAGAAAGCTGTTTTCAACCTTCCTCCTGTCCCTGCATTCCTGCATTTCCTTCAACATCATTGGCACCAATTTTTTGGCCATTTATTCAAACATACATTTAAAAAACATTTATTGAATGCCTACGGTATAGCTGATGCTATCTAGGGTTGGGAGAGGGAGGTAAATTAAGCAATGACCCTGCTCACAGAGCTTACATTCTAATGTGTGGGGAAACAGACAATAAATAAATTAACAAGAAAATGTATAATTTCATGTAATAGGAAGTGCTAGGAAAAAAAATAAGCAGAGTAGGGTAATCAAATGGTGCTATTTAAATCAAGTGTTCAGGGAAGGAACACTTCTCTGTGGAAATGAGATTTGAGGTGTTGCAGTTTAGTGAGTCATGCAAATATCTGGAAGATGAGAGAAATACTACTTTCTCGAGTTTCGTGAAGCAGGACATACTTGGAGAGTTCAAAGGGCCAGTGTGTGTGTGTGTGACTACAGCAGAATGAGCAGTGAAAAGAGTGGCAGAACATGAGGTCGGGTCAGACCATGTAGGTCCTTCTGGGTCACAGGATTTTTAAGTTTTATTCAGAGTGTGATGGGAAGCTACAGGAGAGTTTTGAGCATGAGAATAATATCCCATGATGCACAATTTTTAAAAATCGCCCTGGCTGCTTCATGGAGAACAGACACAAGAGGCTACAAGAGTGGAGTCAGGAAGAGCAGTTATGAGACTGACAATTCAGTTGGGTAAGGTTGGTCTTTTCAGTAAATGGCTCTGGGTCATGGGTACCTACATGGAACAAAAGGAACTCTTCACCTCGAATTCACATCATATGCAAAAATTAGTTTGAGTAAGATCATAAACCTGCATGTGAAAACTAAAACTATAAACTTCTAGAATAAAACATGTTGTTATTGTTGTTGTTAGGTGCTATCAAGTCAGTTCCAACTCATAGCGACCCTATGTACTACAGAAGGAAACACTGCCCAGCCCTGCTCGATCCTCACCGTCATTCCTATGTTTAAGCTCATTGTTGCAGCCACTGTGTCAATCCATTTTTTTGAGGGTATCCTCTTTTTCACTGACCCTCTACTTTACCAAGCATGATGCCCTTCTCCAGGCACTGGTCCCTCCTGATAACATGTCCAAAGTAAGTGAGACAAAGTTTCACTATTCTCGCTTCTAAGGAGCATTCTAGATGTACTTCTTCTAAGACAGATTTGTTCACTTCTCTGGCACTCCATGGTATATTCAACATTCTTCACCAACACTATAATTCAAATGCATCAATTCTTCTTCAGTCTTCCTTATTCATTGTTCAGTTTTCACATGCATATGAGGCAACTGAAAATACCATGGCTTAGGTAAGGCTCACCTGAGTCCTCAAAGTGACACCTTTGTTTTTTAACACTTTAAATAGGTGTTGTGTTGCAGATCTGTCCAATGCAATAGATGAAAGGAATACACAGAGTCACTGTACAAAAAGAATTAGTGGACATTCAACCATTTCAGGAGGTAGCATATGATCAAGAACCAATGGTACTGAAGGATGAGGTTCAAGTTGCACTGAAGGCATTGGCAAAAAACAAGGCTGCAGGAATTGACAGAATACCAATTGAGATGTTTCAACAAATGGATGCAAAGTTGAAAGTGCTGAGTCATCTATGCCAGCAAATTTGGAAGACAGCTACCTGGCCAACCAACTGGAATAGATTCATACACGTGCCCATTCCAAAGAAAGGTAATCCAACAGAATGTGGAAATTATCAAACAATATCATTCCTATCACATGAAACTAAAATTTTGCTGAAGATAATTCAAAAACGATTGCAGTAGTACATTGACAGAATAAAGCATAGGAAATTATATTCATAACCTTGAGATAGGCAACGATTTTCTTAAACAAAGCACAGACATCCCTAATCGTAGGAGAAAATATTGATAAATTGGACTTCATTAAAATTAACAATATTTGCTCATCAAAAAGAAAAAAAATTTGAGAGGAAAAAGGCAAACCCCAGACTGGAAGAAGATATATGATAAATATACACACCCGGAAATGTAAAGAACCTCTACATATTAATTAAAAAAAAGAAAAATAGTTGCCATAGAGTTGATTCTGACTCATAGTGATCCTGTAGGACAGAGTAGAATTGCCCCATAGGGTTTCCAAGGAGCAGCTGGTGGATTCAAACTGCCTATCTTTTGGTTAGCAGCCAAGGTCTTAACCACTGAGCCACTAGGGCTCCACATATTAATAAGGAAAAGAAAATAGTGTAATCATAGAAATCGCATTCCAGCATCTTTGTCATATTCTTTTGACTGAAAACAAGTCACAGATCCCACCCACAGTCAATGGGAGGATGTGACTCAAGGGAGTGAACACCAGGAGGCAGGGATCATTGGCGGCCATCTTAGAGTCTGCCCATCACATATCCAACCCTCATCTTACACAAAATGAAGTATGCTGTACACACTGTTCTCAATTTTCTCATTTTACTTTATCCTGGCGATCACTCCATAGCAGTAGATAGAGATCTTTATTATTCCTTTTTGCAGCCTCGGAGTACTCTTTTATATAGATGCGCCATAGTTTTTTTCTACCGGTTGCCTGTAGATGGACGTTTGGGTTATTTCTTTTGCTATTGCAAATAGTCCTGCAATGAATAGCCTTGTGTATACATAATTTCTTTCTTTCTTTCTTTCTTTTTTTTTGGCCAGTGTATCTGTGAGATAAATTCTTAGAAGTAATTTTTTCATCATAGGGTAAATGCATATGCAATTTTCTATTCCTTCCAGCAATATATGAGAGTGCCTCATTCCCACAACCTTGACAAAAAAGTGTGTTCTCAAACTTGTAGATTTTTTTCTTATCTGATAGGTGAGGTATAATATCTCATTGTATTTTTGTTTTCCTATGTGATTTTTTTATTGTGGTAAGTATATATCTATATAGCTATAGATACATATTGATGTATAACAAAAAACATTTGTTATTTCCACATTTTTTACATGTACAATTCCCTTTGCTGTCAAGTCAATTTCAACTCATAGTGAACATATAGGACAGAGCAGAACTGCCCCATAGGCTGTTATCTTTACGGAAGCAGACTGCCACATCTTTCTCCCACAGAGTGGCTGGTGGATTCAAATCACTGACCTTTAGGTTAGCAGCTGAACCCTGAACCACTTTACCACCAGGGCTCCTTAGGTAAGGTTCAGTGACATTAATTACCTTCACCAAGTTTTCAACCATCGCACTATCCATTTCCAAATTTTTCCATTACTCTTAACAGAAGCTCAATGCCCCATAAACGATGACTCTACCAGCTCCCACTTCTTCCTGCCCCTGGGAACCACTAATTAACTTTGGTCTCTATACCTTTGCCTGTTCTAAATATTTCATATAATTGGGATCATACAATATTTGTCCTTTTGTTACTGACTGTTTCACTCAGCAATGTTTTCAACGTTCATCCATGTTGTAGCATGTATAGAACTCCATGGCTGAGTAACTTTCCATTGTATGTATGTACCACATTTTGTTTATTTACTCATCTGCTGATGGATATTTACATCTAAAATTTTTTCTACTTTTGGCTATTGTAATAGTGATGCAATGAACATTAGTGTATAAGTATCTGTTTGTGTTCCACCTTTCAATTATTTTGTGTATATACCTAGGAGTGGAATAGTTGAGTCATATGTTAATTCTAAAAAAAAAAAACCAAACCTGTTGCTGTCAAGTTGATTCCAACTCATAGCAACCCTATAGGACAGAGTAGAACTGCCCCATAGGGTTTCCAAGGAGTGGCTGGTGGATTTGAACTGCCAACCTTTCGGTTAGCAG
>NW_004444151.1:1122742-1129876 GCF_000243295.1 Trichechus manatus latirostris
TAGGGTTTCCAAGGAGTGGCTGGTGGATTTGAACTGCTGACCCTTTGCTTAGCAGCCGAGCTCTTAACCACTGCACCACCAGGACTCAGTAAGTATAGTACTCCTCCCCAAATTGCCTTTCTCTTTCATGATTTTATGGGTTAGTCTTCCTTGTTTAGTCTATCAAATAAAGTTTACAAAGTTTTTAAACAAAGTTAAAAAAAACAAAACATCAGCAACAAAAAGGATAGTATTTTTATTTGGATTGCTTTATATTTAAAAATTAATTAAGAAAAATGATGTCCTTAAAATGAAGAGTCTTCTTATCTAAGAGGAAAGGGAACTTTTCCACTCCTTCAAGTCTACTTTTAGATCTTTTAGGAGTATTTTATATTTTCCCTGAATAGATTTTATCTATTGTTAAGATGATAACTATATATTTTATTTTTACCATTGTAAATGTGGTCTGTTCTTCACTATTTTTTCTAGCTGGTATTGTTTGTATCCATATAGACTACTAATTTCTGAAGAATATTTTTAATTCTTTCTATTTTATTAAACTTTCTTATTATTTGTAGTAATATTTCCATTAATTCTTTTTGCTTTTCCACATAAATAATCATATTCATCTACAAAAAAAATAGCTTTATTTCTTCTTTTTACATTTTTATAATTCTATATGCTTTCTCTTGTTCAGTTATATTGGCTAATGCCATATTAAAGATCTGATAATGGACATCCTTGTCTTTTCCCTTATTTTATTAAAAAAGAAAATCTTTTAGTGTTTGCCCAATAAGAAAGTTACTGGTTCTCTTAGGCTGAGGTATGTGTGTATAGATAAATAAAAATTTAGGTATATAAAGAGGCCAAGGATATAACTATCAATTTCCAGTTGATTGTACATCTTTAAAATAAATAGTACTCGACTTTTTATCAAATGCTGTTCTTAGCATCTATAGGAATGATAACAAGTTTTTTCTTCTTATCCGTATTAATATGTTAAAATGTACCAATGATGTTGAACCACCCTTGTGTTCCTGAAATGAACCCCACTTGGTCATGATGCATTTTTAAGTGCACTTGGAATTTATTTGCTAACATGTGATTAATCAATTTTGTATTGAAAGTCTGTAGTTTTCTTTTTCGCAATCTTTGTCAGGTTTGTATGTCAATGTTATATTTGTTTCATTAAAAGAATTAGGAAGTTTTTTGTTTTGTTTTTGTCTATTTGTTTTGTTTTTTCTATCATGCCCAGAAAAAGAATAATTAACTTTGGTATAATCTGATTCTGAGATTTTGTGGAATTTTGCATCTTGCAACTCAGACGCATAGCTAGGTTGGTATGAGTACAGCTGACTCATAGGGTTTCCAAGCAGCAGCTGGTGGATTCGAACTGCCGAACTTTTGGTTAGCAGCTGAACTCTTAACCACTTCCTATTACTTCCTGTTGATCTAAGAAAGACGCAAAGACCAAAGTCAAGGTGAGAAGGATTAGGGAAATAGGCAGAGTTCTGAGGCCAGTTGCTAAGGAACAGAAACTTTAAAGGGAGCCAAGGGTGGAGCTTTTGATGGTAGTCTATATTCAAGGGCCGTGACTAGACAGGAACTCTGACAGCTGACAGAGTGGAAAAAAATCAATCAAGTAGTAGTTGATTAGGCTTTTAAGAAGTTGTATTGCCAAGGTCGGGGGGAACCAACATCTGGCAACAGAGGCTTGTCATTGCTCAGTCTCAGCCTAGGCAATTCATTCTCTACCTCTTGCCCAACAAACCGCATGGACAGAAAGTGAGAGATTAAACTGATGCTGGTCCTAGAAGAGAAATCCCTCTCCACCTACTTCAGTTGTGGTCATGCAAAACAATGGACAAGGCAGAGCCTTCTATTGAGCTCACCAAGGAATGTTCTCCCCTGCCAAGGCAGAGAGATTTCTTGTTTTTCCTGCCCAAAAGAGGACTAACCTGTTGGCTTAGAGTTGATTCCGACTCATAGTGGCTGTATAGGACAGAGTAGAGCTGCCCCATAGGCTTTCCAAGCCTGCAGTCTTTACAGAAGCAGACTGCCAGTTCTGTCTTCCTCTGAGCAGCTGGGGAGCAGCTGGTTTGTTCAAACTATGGACCTTTCAGTTAACAGCCAAGCACTTTAACCACTTCTCCACCAGGGCTCCTTATGAGAGGATTAGGGATAGTTAAACTTGTAATTTATTCTTAATTTGTCCAACCATGTGGAGCCACACCTGGACTCTACATAAAAAGCTGGGACTGGGTCCAGATATAGTAGCTAGCCATGACATTATGTGTCTCCCACTGGGGAGAATTGAGTGCAATTTTAGTTGCAACTGGAATGGTTTTCATAATTATAAATGGGAAAAAGTGTGTGCATGTCTGTGTGTGTGTGTGTCCCTACACAAGGGTGCTGGAAACCAAGGACCCAAAGATAGTCGATGTCTATTATCTTTATATGCCTATTGTTGTTGTTAGGTGCCGTCGAGTTAATTTTTGACTCATAGTGACCTCATGTGACAGAGTAGAACAGCCCCGTAGGGTTTTCTAGACTGTAATCCTTATAAAAGAAGATCATCAGGCCTCTCTCTCATAGAATTGCTGTGTGGGTTTGAACCGTTAGCCTTTTGGTTAGCAACTAAGTGCCTAACCACTGCTCCACCATAGCTCCTTTTTTATCTGCTTTGCAGCTCTTAACTCATACTGGAAAAAAAAAATCTTTTGTAATGGGAGTTCATTACGTATTGTCCATATTGGGCTGGACAGTTGCTATCTTAGGTTCTCATAGCTCAGAATACAGCAATGAACAAAACAGAGCTAGCCCCTTTCTCCTGGAGTTCCCATTCTAGTCATGAGAGATAGTTAGCAAACAGAAAAACTAATGCATATAAAATATGTGCAAAGATAATAAACGCTGGGAAAAAAAGAGAGAACTACAAGGAAGGTAAGATGTACGTTATTTAATGATGCAATGTTTTTTTATTACGTTTACTAGGTTTTTAATGACAATATGCTCAATAATTTTGAAGTACAGAGAAACATAGATAGAAAATAATTATCACCTATGGGTAAATGGTTTTAAAAATTAATTCCTGACTATTTCTCTCAAATGTGGTCAACAATTTTTTATTTCTTTGTCAAGAAAATTATTAAAATTTACACCTATATTTATATCTAAAGCTCTATCTACCCAGGAATGAAAATAGTGTGACACTGATTTAATACAAGCACCAAAATAGGCCTTTTATTTCATTTATGAGATATTGAAGAGATTTTTAAATATTCTAGAACTCACGTTTTCTTTGTGTGGAGCTGTCAAAGCAAAATCAATGACTTTTAAGTATCTTGAATCCATCTCTGCAGACTATTTTTACTTTTTCAGAAATATACCATACATGCATAATCATCTGGCTTCGAACCATGTGCAGACAAAATATTAGAAAGAAAATCTTGCCATGTAATCGTTTTTAAAGAACATATTTTAAACCATATTCATACAAATTCATGCAGCTTTAAGAAGAAAAAAAGATTGTATGTCATCAGCTTAAACATACCAAATAAGGAAACTCATGCATTAAACATCACAAAAGGAAGTGATACAGCTTTAGTTCAATCTGTAATTTGTGAGCTATCGCAGAGATCCTGGCTTGGCACCACTCAGAAATGTTCACTGAATGTCATTGTAAAGATTTGAGAGGACTCTCTGAGGACCAATTAAAGGAATGGAGAACTAGGGAAGATTGTTCACCAGTAGGAAAAAGCAAGAAGAATGGCGCAAGATGGATGTGGTTTTCCAATTTTCTTGTTTTGCCTGTGAACAGGGAAGCACAAGCCAAAAATAAATAATAAACATCTCATCCAGTAATTTGTTTATGATCATTAAGAAAATGTGTTCTGCACTCCATTCTTGCCCTGTCCCCAGTAATTCTCAACAATCCCCACCTTCAAACACCAAACCAAGTCATCTATTACATGGTCACTGTTCCTTTAACCATATATATACATGAACCAAACCAAACCCATTGCCATCAAGTTGATTCCAACTCATACTGACCCTATAGGACAGAGTAGAACTGCCCCACAGGGTTTCCAAGGAGCAGCTGGTGGATTCGAACTGCCAACGTTTTGGTTAGCAGCCAAGCCCTTAACCACTGAACCACCAGGCCTCTTTATTTGTTGTTATTGTTGTTAGGTGCCATTGAACCGGTTCCAACTCATAGTGACCCTATGTACAACAGAACAAAACACTGCCCGGTTCTGTGCCATCCTCACAATCATTGTCATGCTTGAGCCTATTATTGCAACCACTGTGTCAATCCATCTTTTTGAGGGTCTTCCTCTTTTTTTGCTGACCCTCTACTTTACCAAGCATGATGTCCCTCTCCACGGATTGGTCCCTCCTCATAACATATCCAAAGTATGTGAGATGAAGTCTTGCCATCCTTGCTTCGAAGGAGCATTCTGGCTGTACTTCTTCCAAAACAGATTTGTTTGTTCTTCTGGGAGTCTATGGTACATTCAATATTCTTCACTAACACCGTAATTCAAAGGCGTCAGTTCTTCTTCAGTCTTCCTTTTCATCGTCCAGCTTTTGCATACATATGAGGGCATTGAAAATACCATGGCTTGGGTCAGACACACCTTATTCCTCAAAGTGAGATCCTTGCTTTTCACACTTTAAAGAGGTCTTTTGCAGCTCTTTATAAATATATATATATAACCATTGTCGTCAAGTTGATTCCAACTCCTAACGAACCTCTAGGACAGATTAGAACTGCCCCACAAGGTTTCCAGGGCTGTAGTCTTTACGGAAGCAGACTGCAATATCTTTCTCCCACAGAGCATCTGGTGGGTTGGAATCCCCCATCTTTAGGATAGAAGCTGAGTGCTTAACCGCTGTGCCACCAGCTCCTGTATATAAATATACATGTATATGTGCATGTACATACACACACACACACACACACACACACACACACACACATATGGAACCTGTTCTGTAGAGTCTATTCTGACTCTTGGCAAACCTAAAGGACAGAGTAGAACTGCCCCATAGAGTTTTCAAGGCTGTAAATCTTCACAAAAGTAGACTGCCACATCTTTCTCCCATATATATACAAGGCCGGAGGCCAACTGCAAAACTGACCAGCAATTGCTCATATGCAAGTTTAAGTTGAAGCTGAATAAAATTAAAACAAGTCCACGAGAGCCAAAGTACAATCGTGAGAATGGTGCAGGACCCAGCAGTATTTCATTCTATTGTACTTAGGCTCTCTATGAGTCGGAACCAACTTGATGGCACCTAGCAGTAACAATAACATATAGACAGATAGGTACATACATACATACCTGCACATATCTGTGTGTGTGTGTGTATATATATAAATATATATATATCCGACTTGAATTCATTTCATTAACAAGCAGTATGTGACTCAAAAATAGAAATCAAAGATTCTTTTTTTTTTCCTTTCTTTCTTTCTTTATTTTATTTTTTCCCACACAAAAAGTTATACATACACTGTTATGTGACTCTAATTGTTCTCCCCATACGGTGACAGCACACTCCTCCTTTCCACCACGGATTCCCATTTCCATTCAACCAGCTTCTAACCCTCTACGCCTTCCCATCTCACCTCTGGACAGAAGCTGCCCATTTAGTCTCTTGTATCTGCTTAAACTAAGAGGTACACTCCTCACGAGTATCACTTTATGTCCCAGAGTCCAGTCCAATCCCTGTCTGAAGAGTTGGCTTCGGAAATTGTTTTAGTTCTGGGCTGATAGAGAATCCAGGGGCCATGCTTTCCAGGGTTCTTCCAATCTCAGTCAGACCATTAAATCTGGTCTTCTTACTTGAATTTGAGTTCTGCACCCCACCTTTCTCCTGCTCCATCCGGGACTCTCTGTTGTGTTCCCTGTCAGGGTGGTCACTGGTGGCAGCTAGGTACCATCTAGTTCTTCTGGTCTCGGGCTGATGAAGTCTCTGGTTTATGTGGCCCTTTCTGTCTCTTGGGCTACTGATTTTCTTGTATCTTTGGTGTTCTTCATTCTCCTTTACTCCAAGTGGGGGACCAATTGATGCATCTTAGATGGCCGCTTGTAAGCTTTTAAGACCCCAGATGCCACTCACCTAAGTAGGATGCAGAACATTTTCCTAATAAGCTTTGTTATGTCAATTGACCTAGGTGTCGCCTGAAAGCATGGTCCCCAGACCCCAACCTCTGCTACTCTGTCCCTCAAAGTGTTCGATTGTATTCAGGAAACTTCTTAGCTTTGGTTTAGTCCAGTTGTGTTGACTTCCCCTGTAGTGTGTGCTGTCCTTCCCTTCACCTAAGATATTTCTTACCTACTATCTAATTAGTAAATAACGTTCAGCCTCCCTCCCCACCCTCATAACCATCAAAGAATGTTTTCTTCTGTGTTTAAACCTTTGTTCTGTTGTACATAGGGTCACTATGAGTTGGAACTGGTTCAATGGCACCTAACAACAATAACAACAAATAAAGAGGCCTGGTGGTTCAGCGGTTAAGGGCTTCGCTGCTAACCAAAATGTTGGCAGTTCGAATCCACCAGCTGCTCCTTGGAAACGCCGTGGGGCAGTTCTACTCTGTCCTATAGGGTCAGTATGAGTTGGAATCAACTCGATGGCAATGGGTTTGGTTTGGTTCATATATATAGATATGGTTAAAGGAATATCATAGTGGTCTTATACAATATTTGTCCTTCTGTGATTGAATAAATTCACTCAGCATAATGACCTCCAACTTCCTCCATGTTATGTTTCAGGGCTTCATCGTTGTTCTTTATCATTGCGTAGTATTCCATTGTGTGGATATACCATAATTTGTTTATCCATTTGTCCGTTGATGGACACCTAGGTTGTTTCCATCCTTTTGCTATTGTGAACAGTGCTGCTATGAACATGAGTGTGCATGTATCTACTCGTGTGACGGCTCGTATTTCTCTAGGATATATTCCAAGGAGCAGGATAGCTGGATCATATGCTACTTCTATTTCTAGCTTTTTAAGGACATGCCAAATTGATTTCCAAAGTAGTTGCACCATTTTACATTCCCACCAACAGTGTATAAGTGTTCCAGTCTCTCCACAACCTCTCCAGCATTTATTATTTTGTGTTTTTTGGATTAATGCTAGC
>NW_004444151.1:1129976-1138265 GCF_000243295.1 Trichechus manatus latirostris
CCTGAGGGCTTCTTTTGCTGCTCTATTTCTACTTGTTCCAGTTGTAGGGTTAATGTTTTGATTGTAGCCCTTTCTTCTTTTTGGATGTGTGCATTCGTTGCTATAAACCAACCTCTGAGCACTGTTTTTGCTGTGTCCCAAAGGTTCTGGTAGGATGTTGTCATGGATTGAATTGTGTCCCCCCATAATATCTGTCAACTTGGCTGGGTCATGATTCCCAGTATTGTATGATTGTCTACCATTTTGTAATCTAATGTGATTTCCTTATGTGTTGTAAACTTTATCACTATGATGAGGTTATACGTGATTTTCTTATGTGTTGTAAACTCTATCACTATTATAACATTATACTGATGAGGTTTACAAGATTGGATAGGGTCTTAATCCAATCTCTTTTGAGATATAAAAGACAGAAACGAGTAGAGACACATGGGAACCTTATACCACCAAGAAAGCAGTGCCAGGAGCAGAACGCATCTTTTGGACCTGAGGTTCCTGTACTGAGATGCTCTCAGACCAAAGGAAGTCTGACGCATTACCAAGACATTTCTCCAGAGCCAACAGACAGAGAAAGCCTTCTCCTGGAGCTGATGCCCTGAATTTGGACTTGTAGCCTACCGGACTGTGAGAGTATAAATTTCTCTTTGTTAAAACCATCCACTTTTGGTATTTCTGTTAGAGCAGAACTAGGTGACTAAGACAGAATTGTTTTCATTCTCGTTTGATTCTATGAATTCCGTTATTTCGTCCTTAATTTCTTCTATAACCCAGTAGTTTTTGAGCAAGATGTTGTTCAGTTTCCATGTGTTTGATTTCTTTTTCCTTGCTTTTTATGTTATTGATTTCTACTTTTATGGCTTTTTGGTCAGAAAAGATGCTTTGTAATATTTCAATGCTTTGGATTTTGTTAAGGCTTGCTTTATGGCCTGATGTGTGGTCTATTCTGGAGAATGTTCCATGTGTATTGGAAAAGAAAGTATACTTGGCTGCTGTTGGGTGGAGAGTTCGGTAAATGTCTATGAGATGAAGTTGGTTGATTGCAGCATTTAGCTCTTCCGTGTCTTTGTTGAGCTACTTTCTGGATATTCTGTCCTTCACCGAAAGTGGTGTGTTGAAATCTCCTGCTACTCTCTTTTCAATGCTGTTAGAGTTTGTTTTATGTATTTCGGAGCCTTGTTGTTGGGTGCGTAAATATTTATTAAAGTTATATCCTCCTGGTGTATTGACCCTTTAATCATTATATAGTGTCCTTCCTTATCCTTTGTGGTGGATTTTACTTTAAAGTCTATTTTGTCAGAGATTAATAGTGCAACTCCTGCTCTTTTTTGAGTGTTGTTTTCTTGATATATTGTTTTCCATCCTTTGAGTTTTAGTTTGTTTGTGTCTTTAAGTCGAAGATGTGTCTCTTGTATGCAGCATATAGGTGAATCATGTTTTTTTTAATCCAAACAGCCACTCGCTGTCTCTTTATTGGTGCATTTAGTCCATTTACATTCAGCGTAATTACTGATAGGTATGAGTTTAGTGCTGTCATTTTGATGTCTTTTTTGTGTGTGTTGCTCACAGTTTCTTTGTTCCACTGAATTTTCTGTGCTGAGTCATTTTTCTTTGTGTGTTGTCTTTTCATATTTTTCATTGTTGTTTATTTTGTGTTTGCTGAGTCTATATTTTTCTAGTTTTTTATTTTGACTGGTAGGATTGTTAGTTTCCTTTGTGGTTACCTTAATATTTACCCCTATTTTTCTAAGTTTATAATAGTCTTTTAATTCTTTATATCACCTTGACTTCCTCTCCATATGAAAAATCTATGTCTACATTTTTAAGTCCCTCTTTTTTGTTTTAATGTTGTCATCTTTTACACATTGACATCTGTTTCCCTATTTTCAGTGTTTTAGCTTTGATATACTTTTGTGACTTCCCTATCTGGGTTGATATCTGGTTTCTCTGTCCTGTGTTCTAGGCTTGGGTTGTTGTCTGATGTTACTGATTTTCTAACTGGAGGACTCCCTTTAGTATTTCTTGTAATTTTGGTTTGGCTTTTGCAAATTCCCTAAACTTCTGTTTATCTGGAAATGCCCTAATTTCGCCATCATATTTGAGAGACAGTTTTGCTGGATATATAATTCTTGGCTGGCAGTTTTTTTTCCTTCAAGGCTTTATATATGTCATCCCATTACCTTCTTGCCTGCATGGTTTCTGCTGAATAGTCCGACCTCATTCTTATTGACTGTCCTTTATAGATGACTTTTCGTTTATCCCTAGCTGCTCTTAAAATTCTCTCTTTATCTTTGGTTTTGGTAAGTTTGATTATAATATGTCTTGGTGACTTTCTTTTGGGATCTACCTTATGTGAGTTTCAATGAGCATCTTGGATAGACATCTTGTCATCTTTCACAATATCAGGGAAGTTTTCTGCCAACAAATCTTCAACAACTCTCTCTGTATTTTCTGTTATCCTCCTCGTTCTGGTACTCCAATCACTTGTAGGTTATTCCTCTCGATAGAGTCTCATATAATTCTTAGGGTTTCTTCATTTTTTTTTGTAATCATTTTATCTGATTTTTTCTCAAATAAGTTGATGTCAAGGGCTTTATCTTTAATATCATTAATTTTGACTCCTGTTGCCTCAATTCTGCTCCTGTGTCTTTCTACTAAGTTGTCTAATTTTGAAATTTTATTGTTAATCTTCTGGATTTCTGATTGCTGTCTCTCTGTGGATTCTTGCAGCCTGTTAAATTTGTCATTATGCTCTTCTCTAATCTTTTTAATTTCCTCTGTTGCGTGTTCTGCATTTTGAATAATTTCCTTCCTAATTTCTTGAAGAGTTCTGTTTATTAATCTTTTGTATTCTGCCTCCAGTAATTCCAAGAAATTTTCTGGATTCTTTATTTTGGGAGCTTGCTGAAGCCATCATGTATTGCCTTTTTATGTGATTTGATATTGACAGTTGTCCTCGAGCCATCAATAAGTTATTACATTTATTTATTTTATGTTTGCTTACTGTGTCTTAGTTTCTTGTTTTGTTTTGATATGCCCAAATAGGCTGCTCGTATGAGCTAGTCAGATTATTGGCACCTTTGAAGCTCTAATGTCTTGTCACCAGGTGGTTAGATCTGTTACTAGGTATGTGAGCTCAGGAGTCTTCCCACTCCTCCTGTATGGATTCAGCTCAGGTTCTCAGGTAGATAACCACCAAATGTGTGGTGTAGGCTCTCCCTTACAGTCCTAGACAGGCATGGGTGATTAGTGTAGGCACAGGTATCTGGCTGCAGCAGGGGAACACACTCTGAGCAAGGCAGTGTGTTGACAGCTGCCCCCAGGTGTCCAGGAGGAAGGCATGTCCCTGTTCCCTAGAGCGCATAGGTGAGTGGGTTTTGCAACTGGACTATGAGCACCTAATGCTGTTGGCTGTAAGGACTGGGGGGCACATTTTATTCATGGGCCCCTATCGCAGGTGGCTAGGTGGTGTGGGTGGAGCCACCAGTCCTCAGGCCCTTGATGTGGGTAGGTGAAAACCCTGCTTAATGGGCAGAGCAGTGTCAAATGTCAAGAACCTGCCATTTGAAAACTGAAACAGTTGAAGTTAGACTTCTGCTATATACCATGTTGTACTGTGATAATGAGGGCCTAGGCTGTTGAGATGGGCCTGCACAAGTCTATGCAGAGGGAAAGGCACTCAAAGTCTGTGGATCCCTTATGCCTGTGCCTATGCCAAGGAGCTGTGCCTACCCAGGGTTCCTCACTTAGGGGAGCTGGCAGTTTATTTTTTCCCGTTTGTTAATTTGTTCACTCTCCAAGGCAGGGAGAATGGCTCCAGGCGTGTGACAGATCCTACTTCTGGCCCAGGTGACTTGGCAATTGCTGAAGCCAGTCCAGGACCCAGTGCAGAGCAGGGAGTGGGGAGGCAAATGGGAGAGAGGTTTATCCCTAAGGGGGCTGTTTTTGATCCGTGCAATAGGCTGTATGCAATTACTTATCTTTCACTAGATCAAGGGATGCTTCTAACTGGTTCTGGGTGGCTGTGTAGACTCTCTGGTGCTGGGTCAATCTCTGTGTGGAAAATGGTCTCCCGAGCACAGCTGCTTGCCTGCCTCACCTCTCACCCCCAAGCTGATCAGGCCTGAGGGGTTCAGGCTCTCACTGGGTCACGTCTGGCAACTCCTTGCTGCTTCTGAACTGTCTCTCCCTCCCCCTGCCACTCAGCCCAGTTCCTCAACTCTGCCTTTGATGTTCAGGGCTCCCAGATTGCCACATATAATCAAATTACTTGTTTTTTCGGGTCTTTGTTGTAATAGGGTCCACCGGAAACATTTGACTACTCCACCATCTTGGCCCCACCTCGAAATCTAAGATTGTTATTCAATTATATAATCTTAGAAAATTTTGTTCGAAAGACATTCTTTACCAATTTACATTCATTACCAACCAGTAATTTTCATGTTTTATGTCTTATACATAATGCATAGGTGATTGTTACCTGTATTTTACCTTATAAAACAGTTCAGGACATGTAATAAGTACTCAAATGTTGATTCACTAATTAGTTAACTAATTGACTAATTGGATTGGTTAGGCATGTGTTTTTATTATGTCCTTCAGAAAAAAGAATGTTTCTTTTTTCCTTATGAATTGTATATCCAAACCTACTTCATATTGTCAGAGATGTAAGCTGAAAGATACTGGCTAGGTTCATTACCCATAATATTTCTGCAAGTCTGGAATACAAATGGAAGAGAAGACTACAAAAGGAAAAATGACAGAAAAGAGAGATAAACAGGTCCTCTTCCTTAGCTCATGGATTTTAATATTCTCAAAGTTGAAGACCTTCTTCTTTCATATTCTTCACAATGCCTGCCAATAAATAATAAATCTTCACTAGTCACTTGTTATATTAAGAAAAAGCAGAAATCTAGAGAAATTTTAGATCACTCTAGCGATTCTGTCCTTTGGTTCCCTACTTTCTTTTTTCTTTTGTTTCTTTTTCACTTTGGAGTTGCTTTAGCTCTCTTCAGATTTAACCTCTGAAATAAACCAGAGCAATTTCTATTCTCAAGCCAAAGGAGTGTTGGCAGTCTTGAAAAATAGAAAAAGTCGAGGGCGAGGGCCAGGTAGAATGGAGCCTGGGGTCAGGTGGAGTCCTGGTCTGGAAACAGTGGAGTAGTGAAATGGAAAGAGACCTGGATTGAGAGTAACTGGGCTCACCATTTTAAGCAACAAGAGATCCAGTTTCCTCATTTGTAAAATTCTGTGTTCCAGTCCATCTCTGATTTTCTGTAATTCTAACAATTTCCCTAAAGCATATGTTGTGAAAATATTTACAAATACCACAGACACATTTCATACAGGTGTGCCAAATGACAAAGCGAATAACCATTTTTTGAAAAACCTTTTTTTTTTTTCTTTTACTTTGCTGTGACCATCTGGTATTTGACAGACTAATTTCCTCTCAGTGTAAAGTAAGTCATGAACACACTTTCTACACCTACTACAGAAGTTATCAACAATACTTCTTTTATTATTGGTTTACAAGTCCTCCTCATTCAGTGAACTATGAGTTCCTCCAGGGCCAGTACTGTGTCTTAGTCATTTTTATATACCCAATGCCTGACGTTCAGCATAAAAAAAGTAAAAGTTTTTAATAATTAAACTCAGCAGCTGATCCAGACTAGAGAAAAGCATGCTGACTGATCTCACTTCAGATACATGACCACGAACCCCAAGAAGACCCTCAGTACTGCCTGGAAATCCTACTCTATTCTTCTGGCCCATTCAGTACACACTACTAGATGTCTATTAAGACTTTACTTTCTGTCTTCAATCCTGCAACCTCTCCTACCCCATACCTGCTCCAGAAGAGAACATCCATGTGCTCCCATATACATTTCTACCAGTATCTATACTCATTTAATCTTTCTCCTATTGCTGATTATGAGCTGTCTGTGCTCTTGGCCAAGACCAACTCATCCACTTGTATAACAGTTCCATTCCCTCACACCAACACAAGAACAACCATTCTTTCAGTAATGCTCTTTGCTCTCTGCTGAATCATGGTGTTTTCTTTCTCTACTGGATCTTTTCATCAGTATAACCAGTTGCTGTCCAGTCGTTTCTGATTAATGGTGACCTTATATGTTGCAGAGTACAACTGCACTCCATAGGGTGTTTATGGCTATGACCTTTCAGAAATAGATAGCCCGGTCATTCTTCCAAGGCACCTCTGGGTGGGTTCAAACTGCCAACATTTTGGTTAGTTGTAGAGCGCTTAATGGTGTGGGACATCCACGGACTCCTTTCCATCAGTATACCAACATGGTATTATTTCTCTGATCTTAAAAAGAAAACTCTCGGGGAGTTCTGGAAAAATGGCGCTCTAGGCAGAAGCACCATGCCATCTCTCCACAGCAAACATCAGAAAAACTAGGCTGAACAGAGCATACAACAATCCTGAAACCCTAAAACATCAAATGAAGAGATAAAGAACTCAGCCAGCCACCAAATGGAGTGAAAAAACTGACAGAGAATGGAGAGCGAGGAGAGATTCATGCAGAGGTCCCCTACCAGCTAACTCAGCGTGGATCTGCCATCTTGGACTCCTATCAGAGACAAGCAAACGGGGTATGAGAAAGCAGCCTCACAGAACGTCCAGTGGGAGTCAAAACAACTGGTAATTTGCGATATACGCTTTCCCACCCCCCACACTTCTTCACCCCAACTCAGCCTCCTCTGCTTCCCGCGGCCACAGTCTCTTGTCTGGGAAACACCGGCTGCTTGGATTCCACACACCCAAACGGGCCGGCTCTCTGAGTGCCATTTGCTGGCTGCTGGTGTTGCCTTTTTCCAATTCTTTTTATTTCTTCCTTACCTCTCACCACCTCCCCCTCCCTTTGCTCAAATACCTGGCTCCGTGCGCCATCTTCACTTCTTCCTGAGGGGCTGCAGAGCTCAGGTAATTTGTCATATACGCTTTCCCACTCCCTACCCTTCTTCACCCACAATCAGCCCCGCCTGCTTCCCGTGGACACAATCTCTTATCCAAGAAACACCACCCTGCACTAGCTGGCTCTCTGAGTGCCATTTGTTGGCTTCTAGTGTTGCTTTTTTTCCTGCTTCTTTTGATTTCTTCCTTACCTCTCACCACTTCCCCCTCCTTTCACTCAAATACCTGGCTCCATGTGCCATCTTTGCTTCTTCCTGAGGGGCGGTGGAGCTGCTTCCCGGTATGGGCTGCCTTGCTGGTGGGATCCGGGGAATTTGTTTGTTTGTCTGTTTTGAATTGTTGGATTGTTTTCTTTTCCTCTTCTTGAGTTGGGAGCCCTTTCTGGCCAGGCGGTGCTGCATGGGAAGGAGACATCCCCCGGCTTGCACAGAAGTGCAGAGGGATCCCTGAGGGCATTTCTTTTTTTGTTGTTTTTATTTTATTTTTCTCTTTTTTGGGGGGATTTTCTTGTTCTTTTTTTTTTTTAATTCATTTTGTTTTCTTTTCCCTCTTTTTCCCTTTGTGTCTTTCTTCATTACTCAGTATCTCGTCTCTCTATGTCTTCCTTCTCTTGCTGTTCCCTGAATACCTGGCGTTACATACCTCTACGCCTTCTAGCCAGGCTGTACTGAAACACCTGAGAGCGACTTCCCGAGACCTCATAGCTGCACCGGTGGGATACCTGGGGACTTTGCGGTTCTTTAACCTTTCCTATTTTTGTTTATTCATTCTTTTCTTTTCTTTTTTTCCTCTTCCCCTTTCTGTTTTTCTCCATTTCATATTCTCTCATCTCTCCACTCCAATGGCAAGCTTCCCTAGCATTCTTTTTGTTTCTTTGTATGATTTTGGCTCCTTTTCCTCTCTCCTCTGTCCCATATCCATCTTAGCAACACACATAACAATCTCCCCGCTGCATCCTGCCTCCCTGCACTGTGCACTAGACATCATACCACCAAACAGCACAGGCATGGCCTACTGGAACCTGCCCTGCACTGATTACTGACCTGCTCTGGTGGCTGTAGTAAGTGCCACAAACAACCTGTCCCAGTAACTCCTCTTCAGCTAGACCTGACCTGCCATACCATATCTGAGTGACTGACCCTGCCAATTGGAGAAGGAGGCGAAAAGTATTGTGCCCACAGATGAGCAAACAATGAAGAACACACAGTCTCCCTGCTCAGACATAGTCAAATTTAAAAAAAAAAAGGACGAAACAAACAAATCTACAATCAATAAATGAGAAAAATAACTACTGAATGCCCCGAAGACAGCAGACAATATCAAAACGTTTACAAAAACAGGACAGGATGGTT
>NW_004444151.1:1144707-1159268 GCF_000243295.1 Trichechus manatus latirostris
AAATGGTGTATCTTTGGCTATGTGTATTTTCACCAAAAAAAAAAAAGGTTGAGAAGTTAAAGGGTTGACATGTTGTGGGATTTTTAACCAATGTCATAAAACAATATGTGTACTACTGTTTCATGAGAAACTATTTGTTCTGTAAGCCTTCACCTGAAGTACAATAATAAATAAATAAATAAAAGGAAAACTCTCTTGACCCTACTTCTACCCCTAGCTGCTGCCTTATTTCACTTCTTAAATTCAATCCAGTCAGATCCCCATGACTCTACCTCTTGTCTATGACTTCCACCTGGTAAATAATAATTGTCAATTTACAGTCCTCATCCAACTTGACCTTTCAGCAGCATTTGACTTAGCTGATGACTCCTTTCTCCTTAAAATACTTTCTTCATATGACTTCCAAGATGCCATACTCTCCTAACTCTCCTCCTTGGTCACTGGTGCTCTTTCTCAACCTCCTTTGCTGATCACCCCTCATCTCCCTGACCTCTAAATAGGGATGGGATCCAGGGCTCAGAATTTGGGCCTCTCTTTTTCCACCTACACTCTTTCTCTATGTTATCTGAACCAGGCCCATGGGTTTTTAAATCATCAGCATGCTGAGAACTCACAAATTTATACCTTGGGTCCCAACCTACCACCTAATATCGAAACTTGTATATCCAATTGCCTGCCTAACATCTCCACCTGGAAGTCTGATAGGCTTGTCTGATAGGCACAGCCAAAACTCAAAGTCAAAAACTTCTTCCTAAACCTGTTCATCTCCCAAGGTTTTTCATCATGAATAATTGTAACTCTACAATTCCAGTTCCTTAAGCCAAAAATTCTGGAATCATTCTTAACTTCTCTCTTTCTCTTACATTCCAATATATAAACAAATTCTATCAAATACATCTTTGAAATATTTCCAAAATCCAACCACTTTTTGCCACTTTCACCCCACCAACCTGGCCCAAGTCGCCATCATCTCTCACCTGCATCATTGCAATAGCCTCCTAACTTCTTTTGCCTTTGCTTGGCTCAAGACAATGCTCAAGATAAACACAAGAATGATCCTGTTAAAGCATATGTCAAATTAGGTAAAAATCCTGTAATGTTTTCTCATCTCACTCAAAGTAAAAGCACCACAAAAAAAAAGCACAACATCAAAATTATTTGTCTCCTTATCTCTAACTTTCCTGACTTACTGCATTTCCCCTTGCTATCTCTCTTCCAACTATAATTCCCTTGCTGTTCCTTGAACACTCCAGGTACACTTCAGTATGGCCTTTGCACATGTTGTTTCCTCTATCTAGAATATTCATCTCTCAGGTGGCTTGCTCCCTCACTTCCTTTAGGTCTTTACTCAAATGTCAACTCAATGAGATCTTCCCTGTCTTCTGTATTTAAAATTTCAACCTCTACCTGCCAACCTCCAGCAGTCTCTAACCCCTTTTCTGCTGTATCTGGCACGTAGTAAGATCTTAATAAATTTTTGTTTAATGATTGAAGTGAAAGAAAGGGAACAGCAATAACGGGAAGTCTGTATAAGATTATTTTTCAGAAATGCAATTTGTGTTCAAGTGTCTCAAACAGATTCATGAAGCATTGTCTAAGAGAGTCCTCCAGAGTCTTTCTTTTATTAAGAGACAAGAGTTATTTGTAATTAGTATATAAACCTTTTGGGAACCATTAGATGCTGTTAACATACTTAAAATAATTTGGAAAAATATTATCTTTGAGAGTAAGAAATATTAACCCGTTAAACCCATTGCCATCGAGTCAATTCCGACTCATAGCGACGCTATAGGACAGAGTAGAACTGCCCTATAGGGTTTCCAAGAAGCAAGCTGGTGGATTAGAATGGCCAACCTTTTAGTTAGCATCTACTAAGAAATATTAATAGATGAAAATTTCACAGAATCAGTGATTGTTCATCTTTACTGCAGACATCAGTGGTGAGGAAGCAGTTTAAGTTTAATTTGATTTTCATCTTCACCAACTAAAAAAAAAAAAAATTAGATAACCCACCAAAACATATAACATCTACCTGGTACGTGTACAGTAGGGTTACAGTCAATGAAAGTTCCCATCTTCTAGTATATTATAAGGTTATCATAATTTGTATTCTTATAGTTTACTACCAAAATCATTTGTTGTATCATAATCACAGTTTTTTTTGCTAAGCAATTTAAAATGTTTTTCCAATTATGTAACTTTTTTCCAGAAAGGAATTTGGTCACTCAGTAGAATACAACTTAAGACTTTTTTTTTGATCTAGAGTACTGGAAACAGACCAACCAGAACACAATTAAACAGAACGTCGACACATTGTGAAAAATGTAACTAATGTCACTGAACAATATGTATAGAAATTGCCAAATGGGAACCTAACTTACTGTGTAAACTTTTACCAAAAATACTATAAAATATTATTTAAAAAAAAAAAAAACCTTTTTACAACATGTTTTTCTGTTTCTTAGGGAAGGAGATTTGCTACTTTAACATTGGTTCATAAGTTATCTTACATAATTATTACTGCACATATTTAATATTTTAAAAATTAAGTGCCCTGAAAAATAAGTCGTTAACGAAATAATAATTGAATTTAAGTTTGAAATGGCACTCTGGATATTAAGAAGTGAGATGCTGTTAGCTTCTCATCATATAATGTAAGTAAACATTAAATAAAAGGAAATGCAGTCTTTTTTTGTTTTGAGGGGAGAAGATTTTTGGCCACTTTCTGATGATATCCTAGCCTGGAGGGAAGCTTCTGAATATAAGCTGCTGGAATGACAGTGGAGAACTAAAGTTCAGCAAAGTCAGGAAAGATTTAGGAAAACAAAGGAAGAGGTTGGAAAAAAAAAAAAAAAAACTATGAAATTAGTTCCTAATCCAGAGGGCCAAACTCTCCTGGTTTCAAGTGCGCTCTTGAACTGCAGTAGAGCTGTTCAAAATAGGGGTCGCTGACTGAAATTTGGGGGAAGCAGAAAGTGACTTGCTACTTCTGTTTGTTGCAGTGATTTACTCTTCCTCAGACATTATTTTACTTTCTTTCAAAGATGCTACTGACTCTGTTGTTGAGTAGACTGTTTTTTCATTTACCCATCAAAGTACCCTCCCTCCTTCTTTTCAGAGTATTGTCCAGGGGTCCATACAGGAAGATAAAAGGAAGGATATAAGGTCACTAGTCATAGACAGAAATTAGCTACAGTTATTAAAAAAAAAGAAAAAAGTACTAAGTATACAGTGGTTTTGACTTTCTGCTCTTTGAAAGTCTCCCGGGAGAGAAGGGAAAGGGAGAAGAATGTTCCTCTTACTCCTACAGAGTTTTCCTCTCCAGTTAGTCATAAACTTGAGTGACAGAGAAAAGATAATCCAAGGCCCTAGCTGCTTCTGAAAAAAGAAATCAGTATAGAATGCTTTTACATAACCTTGCACAAAAACCATCATTATGTGTGTATAACCTCTAACTCCACCCAAAACAACTGTCCAATTAAAGTGACAATGGTACTAAAAATCAGACTGAGAATCATTTTTCCAGCCTCTGCAGTACTCTTCTTTCAGGGTAGAAAGGATATAATTTCTTCTTCTGTCTTTTGGTCCTATCCCTGTGCATGTGCATTATGTTAGATTTTTCTCAGTTTTAAATTACATGTAATTGTTTTTAATTAGGCTGAGTGAACACGAATCTCACCTACTACTGCCAGAAAGGTTACTTGTTCTCTCTTACTTACGTCTTTACTGAAAGAAGATTATTGCCAAGGCAGAAACACAAAACACTTTGCACTTTCGTCTGCAGTTCCCCCCTCCAAACACATACCCTGGCAAGGACATGCTTACAATTCCTTTTTTGTGTGACATTTGTCAGCCGTGTTCCAAAAATTGTTAAAATATATATGAATGCTCCCTAGATATTTGCACTGTCAAGCTAATATAGCTTTGTTGCAATCCATAAATTCTTATCAGAGGGAAAACCTCAAAGTTGACTAAGGAATGAGGAAACTCATTTTAGGAAAATTGAAATATCATTGGTGATATGTGACCTAAGAGTTTGTGTCTATTCCAGAAGGCCATTGGAAGTCCCTATGGATAGTGCACATCCCTGAAGATGGTAAAAGCCAAGGCTGCAGGTCCCAAGTAATTCTGAAGATCATCCAGAAAGACAGTTGGAAACACGAGTGAAAATATTATTGAACCCTGGTGCAAAATAAGAACAACTCGCTAAAGAACTGATCTGGAGAAAATTCTCAAAAGTTAATTAAAATAACTCGAAAGATAAGAGAATCTTAGGAAAATAAAGTTTGAAAAGGTAATGAGATTTGTAATTTATATAAAAGCTATGAATAAGATTGATTAGACTCTTTCATCAAATCCTAAAATTTCACAATCAGGACCTAAATCATGAAATTTGAAGATCTTTTTTAGGATAAATGAATCACCTTTGTAAGTAGTAAATATATGATACAGATTACATCAAGTAGTGGCAAAAGCTAGAAGTATTGATGTATAGATTAAACAGATACTAAAATGACAAGCCTATAGCTAGCAAAAAGAACTCTTGTTACGTATTTCTGGGTTTTGAAAGTAAATAAAGACAAGGAGCCCTGGTGGCTCTGCAACGGTTTCGCGCTCCGCTGCTAACTGACAGTTTGAACCCACCCAGCAGCTCTGCTGGAGAAAGACCTGGTGATCTGCTTCTGTAAAGATCACAGCATAGAAAACCCTATGGAGCAGTTCAACTCTGTCAAATGGGGTTACTACGAGTCAGAATCGACTCAAAGTCACCCAATAACAACAACAAATAAAGACAATGATGTTTTCACACAAAATATTAGCTTGTACTCCTGTCAGTGCCTCAACACTGGGCAGGATGAACCATTTGTCTTATCAAGAGAGGCATTTCTTCATTATGTCATTACTGTCAAGAGCATGGACTCTTGAGTTCACCTGCCTATGCTTGAATTCTGGATCCATCCTTACCACCTAGGTGACTGTGATCAAGTTACTCAACCTCTCAATGCCATTCTTTCCTTAGCTCTAAAATGGTGGTAGTTTTGTCTGCCTCTCAGGGTTATTATTTAGAATAAGTGAGATAATCCAGGTAAAACATTTCTCCAAGGGCAGGATATATAGTAATTTCTCAATTAATATTAAGTATCATGCTTGTCATGGATTGAATTGTGTCCCCCCAAAATATCTGTCAACTTGACTAGTTCATGATTCCTGGTATTGTATGTGATTGTGTAATCTGATGTGATTTCCTTATGTGTTGTAAACTCTGTCACTATGATGGGGTTATACTGATGACATCTATACAATCTACAAGATTAGATAGTGTCTTAATCCAATTTCTTTTGAGATATAAAAGAGAGAAGCAAGCAGAGACACATGGGAACCTTGTACCAGCAAGAAAGCTGTGTTGGCAGCAGAGCACGTCCTTCGGACCTGAGGTTCTTGTGCAGAGAAGCTCTCAGACCAAGGGAAGATTGATGACGTGGACCTTCCTGCAGAGTCGACAGAGAAAGTGTTCCCCTGGAGCTGACACCCTGAATTTGGACTTGTAGCCTACTGGACTGTGAAGAAATAAACTTCTCTTTGTTAAAGCCATCCACTCGTGGTATTTCTGTTAGAGCAGCACTAGATGACTAAGACAATGCTTAATAATGTAAAATAAACAATTTACTCTCTAGTGAAATAAAGTGATAGGCACAGTGTCTCCTTAAAAATTCAATTAGACCCTGAATATTTTTCTTTCTTGTCTTGATGTATCTACCATGAACTATTAGAACAATGACTTTACCCATTTGTATAATCAATTATTAGTACAATATGGCCACCACATGTCTGTCTGTCAGTTTGTTGTACTGTGGTGGATTGCCTATTGCTCTGATACTGCAAGCTTTGCCATTGGTATTTCAAATACCAGCAGGGTCACCCTTGGTGGATAGGTTTTAGTGGAGCTTCCAGACTAAGACACACTATGAAGAAGGACCTGGCAATCTACTTCTGAAAAAATTCGCCAGTGGAAATCCTATGAATAGGAGCAGAACATTGATATAGTGCTGGAAGATGAGCCCCTCAGGTTGGAAGGCACTCAGAATATGCCTAGGGAAGAGCTGCCTCCACAAAGTAGTCAACCTTAATAACTTAGATGAAGTCAAGCTTTCAAGACCTTCATTTGGTGATGTGGCATGACTCAAAATGAGAAGAAACAGCTGCAAACCTCCATTAATAATCAGAATGTGGACTGTATGAAGTATGAATCTAGGAAAATTGGAAATCTTCAAAAATTAAATGGACCAAATAAGCATCCATATACTAGGCATTAGTGAGCTGAAATAGACTGGTATTGGCCATTTTGAATCAGACAATCATATGGTTTACTATGCTGGGAATGACAAATTGAAGAGGAATAATGTCTCATTCATCGTCAAAAAGATTTCAAGACCTATCCTGAAGTACAACACTGTCAAAGATAGGATAATATCCATACGTCTACAAGGAAGACCAGTTAATATGACTATTATTCAAATTTACACATCAACCACTAAGACCAAAGATGAAGAAATTGAAGATTTTTACCAACTTGTCCAACCTGAAATTGGTCAAATATACAATCAGGATGCATTGATAATTACTGGTAATTGGAATGCTGAAGTTGAAAATAAAAATGAAGGATTGGTGTTGGAAAATAGCGCCTTAGTGATTGAAACGATGCAGGGGATCGCATGACAGAATTTTACAAGACCAACGACTTCACTGCAAATACCTTTTTTCAACAACATAAATGGCAACTACACACATGGACCTCACCAGATGGAATACACAGGAATCATATCGACTACATCTGTGGAAAGAAACTATGGAAAAGCTCCATATCATCAGTCCGAACAAGGCCAGGGGCCAACTGTGGAACAGACCATCAATTGCTCACATGCAAGTTCAAGCTGAAGCTGAAGAAAATCAGAACAAACCCACGAGAGCCAAAGTATGACCTTGAGTATATCCCATCTGAATTTAGAGACCATCTCAAGAATAGATTTGATGCGTTGAACACTAATGACCGAAGACCAGATGAGTGGTGGAAGGACATCATACACGAAGAAAACAGGAAAAATGTCATTAAAAAAGGAAGGAAAGAAAATATCAAAAAGGATGTCAGAAGAGACTCTGAAAGTTGCTGTTGAAGATAGAGTAGCTAAAACAAAAGGAAGAAATGATGAAGTAAAACAGCTGAACAGAAGATTTCAAAGGGTGGCTCAAGAAGACAATGTAAAGTATTATAATGACATGTACAAAGACTTGGAGTTAGAAAACCAAAAGGGAAGAACAGGCACGGTATTTCTCAAGCTGAAAGAACTGAAGAAAAAAATTCAAGCCTCAAGCTGCCATATTGAAGGATTCTACAGTGAAAATATTAAATGACACAGGAAGCATCGAAAGAAGATGGAAGGAATACACAGAGTCACTGTACCAAAAAGAATTGGTAGACATTCAACTATTTCAGGAGGTAGCATATGACCAAGAACCAATGGTACTAAAGGAAGAGCTTAAAGTTACAGTGAAGGCATTGGCAAAGAACAAGGCTCCAGGAATTGACAGAATACCAATTGAGATGTTTCAACAAATGGATGCAGCGCTGGAGGTGCTATGTCAAGAAATTTGGAAGACAGCTACCTGGCCAACCCACTGGAAGAGATCCGTATTTGTACCCATTCCAAAGAAAGGTGATCCAACAGAATCCAGAAATTATCGAACAATATCATTTATATCACACACAAGTAAAATTCTGCTAAAGATCATTCCAAAGTCCTTGCAACAGTACATCAACAAGCAACTGCCAGAAATTCAAGCCAGATTCAGAAGAGGAAGTGGAATGAGGGATATCATTACTGATGTGAGATGGATCCTGGCTGAAAGCAGAGAATACCAGAAAGATGTTTACCTGTGTTTTATTGGCTATGCAAAGGCATTCAACTGTGTGGATCATAACAAATTATGGATAACATTGGGAGGAATGGGAATTCCAGAAAACTCAATTGTGCTCATGAGGAACCTGTACATAGACCAAGAGGCAGTCACTGAAACAGAACAAGGGGATACTGTGTGTTTTAAAGTTAAGAAAGTTGTGCTTCAGGGTTGTATCCTTTCACCGTACTTATTCAAACTATATGCTGACTAAATAATCCGAGAAGCCGGACTAGATGAAGAAGAACATGGCATTATGACTGGCAGAAGAGTCATTAACAACCTGCTATATGCAGATGACACAACCCTTGTTGCTGAAAATGAAGAGGAGTTGAAGTGCTTACTGACGAAGATCAAAGATCACAGCCTTCATTATGGATTACACCACAACATAAAGAAAGCAAAAATCCTCGCAACTTTACCAATAAGCAACATCATGATAAATGGAGAAAATATTGAAGTTGTCAAAGATTTCATTTTACTTGAAATTCACGATCAACACCCATGGAAGCAGCAGTCAAGAAATCAAGACGCAATGCATTGGGCAAATCTGTTGCAAAAGACCTCTTTCAAGTGTTAAAAAGCAAAGATGTCATTTCAAGGACTGAGATGTAACTGACTCAAGCCATGGTGTTGTTAATTGCCTCATACACATGTGAACCCTGGACAATGAATAAGGAAGACCGAAGAAGAATTGACACCTTTGAATTATGGTGTTCATGAAGAATATTGAATATACTATGGACTGCCAGAAGAACAAACAATTCTGTCTTGGAAGAAGTACAGCCAGAATGCTCCTTAGAAGCAAGAATGGCGAGACTTTCAACTCACATACTTTAGACATGTTATCAGGAGGGACCAGTCCCTGGAGAAGGACATCATGCTTTGTAAAGTGAGGGGTCAGCGAAAAAGAGGAAGACCCTCAACAAGATGGATTGATACAGTGGCTGCAACAATGGACTCAAGCATAACGATTGTGAGGATGGCTCACGACTGGGCAATGTTTTGTTCTGTTGTACACGGGATTGCTTTGAGTCAGAACCAACTCGATGGCACCTAACAACAACAACAAGGCCACATAACAAATCACCTCATCATCTTGGTGGCTTACCTGAAAGAATATCTATTTTTCTTGCTCAGGAGAGGTGGTTGGAGTTTGGTGTATCTCAGCCAGACTCAGCTGGGGTTGGCTTCTTGCCACAGGTTAGGTCAGTTCTGTGCAACAGATCTTATGGGTCTCATTTTGTGGCCCAGGCTGAAGGGACAGCAGCCATGAGAGACATATTCTCTTGGATATGGCATAACAAGACAAAGCAAAACTATGAAAGCATATTTTGGCCTCTATAACTTTCCATAGGAGCCCTCATGGGCTGCTAACTGAAAGGCTGGCTGTTCAAATCCACCCAGCAGCTCTGAAGGAGAAAGACCTGGAGACCTGCTCCTATAAGATTACAGGCTAGAAAATTCTATGGGGCAGTTCTATTCTGTCACATGGGTTCACTATAAGTCAAAATTAACACAACAATAATAGCAATGACATAAGGCAGTAAAATACACCCAACCCTCAATGGAGGCAAAGGGAAGTGAATATACATTCAACAATAATCCTATCACATCATCTAATACCAGATTTGAGCAAAATTTAAAAGAAAGAAGAATGTGAGGGGAAGAACTTTCATTTTAAGGTAGATAGCCATAAATCACACTTTAGATCCATTTTTCACTTCAAAATTAATAGAGTCGTATTTGACAAAAACAGAGGGAAAATATAATGGGAATATTAGACTATTCCCAAGGAGATTCAATAGATCCCAGCATCTAGAACTTCCAAAAAGAGAACGGCGTGGTCTCACAAGTACACACTGCATTGAAAACACAAAATCAGTCACGTTATTCACTCAAAGTATAAGCTCCACTCAAGAGTGTGTTTATTTCCTTAAATTTATGATTATGAAAGCAATGATCTATGTTTTTCTCATACATATAATAGCGTGTATAGAACATAACATAGTCTAATTTGTCTTAACTATAATATACCATTCTAGAGTTTGTGTATCAACAACACAAAACAACAAAACATCCTTAGTCCCTTCTCATTTAAAAAATGAAATGAAAAGAAGAAAAGCCCTAAAGGAGAGAAAAAGATAACAGGAATCCTAAGTCCAGACTCAAATACAATGTGAGCACCCTGGTCAATGACATCAGCTACTTTGTAAATGAACTGGAAACCTTAATTCTGCTTTAGTTTAGAAATGTGATTATCCTACAGCTTGTAAGAAATGAGCTTTAATCCTCTTTTAAATGTCATTCAAGATGGTCTCTGCTGTACATGGGATGCAAATGAGTTTTTCTAATCAAATCCTTTCTCATTCATTTTCCTTCCACAGGACATTCTTAGAAATAATTTACAACTGGACTCTGAAAATTGTTCCAATCTTGAATAACATATGTTTGAATCATATTGTCTCTCCCACAAGCAAATCATTCCTGAATCACTATTCAAAGCAGGGATCCTTTTTACTCCACATAAAAATTAAACATGAACTTATTCAGAGATGTTATATACCACATCTGAGATGTTCTCTGTATATTTCATTGTCTGCTCCAATGAAATTTTTAAAAACTCAGCATTGTCTACTCTATTCAAAAGAAACCATGTTTTCTCACTACTGTGTGATCATGGCCAAGATTGCAAGGGGTCAGGGAATACAGCTCAAGTGTCACTTTCTTTGGATAGAGAAAAATAGTACTAGTACTCACTCTTCAAGTAGACCAAAAGGAAAAGGGACATTGCAATGGAATCTTAATTCCTGGTTTCAGTCCCAAATCTGTAGGATAACATGGGAAAAGCTATATTTTCATAAATGATTTTGAATTGGAAAACAAATCAAATTTTGCTTTTCTTTTGAGAGTCGCAACAGACTCAACAGCAATGGGCTTTTCTTTTTTTTTTTTTTTTTTGAGGCATAGATATTGAAATATGCCATAAACAGTGTGAAATATATAATGCATATGATTTGGAACTGAAGCTACAGTTAGTTGAATCAATGCTATGGAGATTTAACACAAAATTTATGAAGTTGTATTAACAGTGTGTGGACCTTCTAAGAAAGTCTCGTAATGCCACAATTTCTATTTCTCTCTTTGTTTAGGCGTAGATACTCATATAAGTGTTAAATAACACCAATTACTCTACACCAGTATTACTTTTTTTGGTGTTTTGAAGAAGTTATTTTAGCAACGATGATCAATACTAGGTTTGAGCTGGAAGAACATCAGCCCAAAACAGTCACTGTCTTTTCCCCCTGAGATACACTTCTTTGTATCGTCTGGACACACTATATATAAATATACCTAGGAGACAAATACAAAATAGAGTATCTATGTGAGGTTAACAAATGTGACTACCAGTATTTTAATCCTATTCCTATGTTTTAAGAATTATTCACTTAGTAAGTCTTGATGGAAGGTAGAAACTGTCTTCCACAAAAAAAAAAAAAGCTAAATACTTGCCTTTTCAGCCTGCCTTACAGTTAAGTACAATCACTAAACCCGGCTTGGCCAATCCTACATAACTGCCCTAGGTATGAGTCCTGGAGGTAGTAGAACAAAAAGCTGGGTTGTAGAGGGTCCATAGGGGCCCTTGTGGCGCAGTGGTTAAAGCAATCTACTGCTAACTGAAAGATTGACAGTTGGAAACCACCAGCGGCTCCGTAGAAGAAAGATGTGACAATCTGCTTCCATAGAGATTTACAGCCTTGAAAACCGTATAGGGTCACTATGAGTTGGAATCAACTCAACGGCAGTGGGTGGAAGAGGGTCCATGTTGGAGGCACTGCCAGTGGTTCAGGGTAGCAGCAGCCAGTGTTAAACCAGCAGAGGCAGTCTTGTCCTCCCCAGAATGATTCTGAGACAGGGTTTATGCTTATGATTAACTCACAGTTCAATAAGCAGCCTAGAACCTGCCTACCTCTTCTCTTCAGTAATGAGTGTAGATTTTAAGTAAAGTTAACAGACTTAAATACATACCTAAATATCTTAGTCATCTAGTGCTGCTATAACAGAAATACCACAAGTGGATGGCTTCAACAAAGAGAAATTTATTCTCTCACAGTCTAGTAGGCTACAAGTCGAAATTCAGGGCATCAGCTCCGGGGGAAGGCTTTCTCTCTCTTTTGGCTCTGGAGATATGTCCTTGTCATCAATCTTCCCCAGTCTAGGAGCTTCTCAGCTAAGAAACCCTGGGTCCAAAGGATGCCCTCTGCTCCTGGCACTGCTTTCTTGGTGGTATGAGGTCCCTAACTCTCTGCTTGCTTCCCTTTCCTTTTATCTCTTATAAAAGATGGTGCAGGCCACACCCCAGGGAAACTCCCCTTACACTGGATCAGGGTGTGATCTAAGCAAGGGTGTTACATTCCACCCTAATCCTCCTTAACATAATCTGATCTTGCCTCATTAACCACAGGCAGAGGTTAGGATTTACAACACATAGGAAAATCACATTAGATGACAAAATTGTGGACAATCACACAATACTGAGAATCATGGCTTAACCAAATTGATATACATATTTTCGGGGGACACAATTCAATCCATGAAAAAATTTATGTTCTGTCTACTCTCCTGTATGGTCTCTATCCCACCCACACCTCATAAATAGACTGTAAGCATCTTGTGCTGATTATTTTCAATTAGTTTTCCGTAGGAAAAAAAAAAATTCTCCATCGTCTTGTGCCCTTACCTGTACTACAGGGGTCTTGCCCTGTAGACTGCATTATTTAGGCTTCTTAGCCATTTATCTTTCCATGTGGATTGGTCAATGGATGGCAACAATAGGAGATAGAGAGCTCCCTTCTTGCTTTGTTTTGCACCATGTCTTTGGCAGTGGTTATGTCTCGCCTTGACCACAGCTCCTTCTGAGAGTCTCCTTCTACTGACTCAGCTCTTACAAGGCTCTAATAACACTATTTCCTTGATTTTTCCCTTCAGTCCTAGCAGTGATAATGACCTCCTAATATTAGCGGTCTCTGGTTAACTTAACATCCCTTGTTCCTCAAATCCTGCCCACACCTTTGTAAATAGTCGTTTTACGTAATCTCATCATGTAAATCATCTTAGCTGAATTTTGTTTCCCGCCAAAACATTGATATGGCAACTCAAGGACAAAAGCTGAATTTAACTCATTTTTTAACCCCAGTGATTAGCAAAGAGTCTAGCACACAAAAATTCTCAGTAAATGTTGATTCATCTAAACTGATTTGTAAAAGGAAAGATTCCACACAGCTTTCACATTTGGACCATAGATGTGTGTTTTTTGATGGGCTCCCCAAAATCAGTTTCATTGCAGCTCCTAGAACTTTTCCCATTGTTTCTGTAATTATGTGGCTCAGTGGAACAAGCATGAGATTTGAAGACTGGCACATTTGTGTAATCTTGGACTAATCATTTAACCTTTGAGGGTTTTTTTCTTCCCCCCTTAGTAATAAAACTGACCTTTAGGGACTGAATTGATTATTTTATAGGCTAAACTATGGTACCAAATAAGCACATTCTACTAATTTGGTAAAGTAGAGGGTCAGTGAAAAAGAAGAAGACCCTCAAGGAGATGGATTGACATCATGGCTACAACAAAGGGCTCAAATAGCAACCATTGTGAAGATGACACAGGACCAGGTAGTATTTCATTCTGTTCAGTGACGTCACTAGGGTTGGTATTGCCCAGTGCGGTAACTCATGGTTTCACCACCCCCCATACTAATTACCACTATATTGTAACTGAAACAGGAGAAAATTTGACAAAATCAACTACTATAAAAACACTGGCAACAACAAAAACAAAAGCACATGCTTGTAGCACTTGCTGGTGAAACCATGTGATTTGAAGCATCCTTGTAATTGGGTAATGATGACAGCTCTGACTGGAGTGCATTAGAAAGCTCAAAAAGTAAATTAGCATAGAGTTTTAGCCTTGCAGATATATTGATGCATGTAACTTAGGCTTACAAAAAAAATTTGTTGTTATAACTACAGGAATATTTTAATAAAAAAATAATATATTTCTGCTGAAACACTGCACAAAAATTTTATAGACTGTCATTTTGGTATCACCACCTCTAACAGTGTCACCTGGTACAGTCCACACTCCCACACCCCTACGGTGACGCCACTGTTTATGTTGTAGATAAGGTCACTGTGAGTCAGAATCAACTCACAGCTCCTAACAGTAACAACAACAGCCTGAGATTTAGGGTGAAGAACAAACTCTTCAGTGTTTGTGGTCTATCACTCTATTTCCCCAAGTGTAGTACCGGTGATGATTAAAAGTGGTATGCGGACATAGAGTACAATGGTTAAGACTTGGTTCCGAATCAGATTGTCAGAGTTTGAATGTTGCCTCCCCTGCTTAAGATTTTGAGTTAGTCATTAGACAAATCACTCAACCTCTATAAAGCTCAGTTTTCTCATCAATGAAATAAGAATATTAATAATACCTAACTCAGAGCACTACTGGAGGATTAAGTGAAACAACAAATGGTAAAGCACTCAGAATATTGCCTAATAATGTCAATATTTTGTCAGTAAATAAATAAATGTCATGATTTTCATTA
>NW_004444151.1:1159368-1192511 GCF_000243295.1 Trichechus manatus latirostris
TATTAATATGTGTACTTTTTTGAAATTGCTAATCATTGCCTTCTATGATCAAAGCCATGAAAGACTCTTGTCAAGTTGAAATTATTCTGGTGAGTGTGTGTGTGTGTGTGTGTGTGTCTGTGTGTATAAAAGGGTTCCTAGATTACCTTGTTGTCTGACAAGATTCTGAGGGAATGAAACACAGAAAATCTCAAGCTCTAGAGTTAAATAGACATGGTGGTACCTATCATTATCATGGTATCCTGCTCCTGAACTTATTATAGAAGTAAGCAAGAAGCCAGGTTTGAATCCTGCCTCCTGCCCTTACTATAGAAATCACCTTGGGCAAATAACTTCTTTAAGCCTGTTTCCTCATCTATAAATTATGGAAAACAAAGGTGAATACCTCAAAGAATTTGGGAGATAAATAAATAAGGCTATCTATATAAAGCTGTTAGCCTAATCTCTGGCAAGTAGCATGTGCTGAATCAATAATTATTAATAAATGTGCTTCCATGGGGACCAAGTGCGGCAAAGCTAGGTTTCCTGATTTCCCACAAAAAGCAAGTAGAATGGGACACCATGATAGGAACCACCATGGTCAACTGTTGGACCAAATAGCTAAAAAATGTTTAAGCTACGTCATGAAGATATTTAAATAAGTAGGTGAATGACAACAGTTTATTCTTTTGTTCACCTTCACATGGACTGGGGATGAAACAAAAACTTTACTATGTCCAGTGGAAAACGTCAAAGAAAAGACAAAATACAAGTATACAAAAATAGGAAGAAACAGAAGGGAAATGACCACGTAGATCTACTTTAAAATGTTGCGTAAAAATTATTATAAAACTTTAGCCGTCACTCATTGCTTCCTGCAACTATAATAGGTTTTGGAATACTACAAGAAGTCTTAGGCTGAATCACAAAAAAAAAAAAAAAAAAAAAAACACACTGTCAAGTATCTTGGCATACGTTGTTGTTAGGTGCTTTCCAGTCAGCTCTGATACACAGAGACGCTACGTATAACAGAACGAAACACTGCTTGGTCCTGTGTCATCCTCACAATAGTAGATATGTTTGAGCCCATTGCTGCAGCCACTGTGTCAATCCATCCTGTTGAGTGTTTTCCTCTTTTTCCCTGACCTTCTACCAAGCATGATGTCCTTCTCCAGCAATTGATCCCTCCTGATAACATGTCCAAAGTAAGGGAGATGAAGTCCCACCATTCTCCCTTCTAAGGAGTATTCTGGCCGTACTTCCTCCAAGACAGATTTGTTCGTTCTTCTGGTCAAAAAAAATTTTAAAAAATCAAACTCATTGCTGTCGAGTTGATTTTAACTCATAATGACCCTATAGGACACAGTAGAACTGCCCTATAGGGTTTCTGATGAGCGGCCAGTAGATTGGAACTGACAACTTTTTGATTAGCTGCCAGTCTCTTAACCACTGCACCACCAGGGCTCCAGTCTTCTGGCAGTCCATGGTATATTCAATATTCTTTGCCAATACCATAATTCAAATGTGTCAATTCTTCTGTCTTCCTTTTCCATTGTCCAACTTTTGCATGCATACAAGGCAATTTTGGCATATAAGAAAGAACAAACTGAAAAGAGACCTAAAAACTGAGTTTAGAGTATGATGAGAAATAAACAGGGAAAGAGGTAACAGCTCTTAACATATGCACACCCTTTGACACAGAAACTCCACTTCTAGGAACTCACCCTAAGGACACAATTGGACAAGTGTCTAAATATGTAGCTATAAGGATCTTCATCACACTGAGGTAGATAAGTTAGAAACAAACTAAATATCCTTCAATAGGGAATTGGTTAAGTAAGCAATCCTACAGATATAGACTAAAGCCACTGAAATTAAAATTTACTCATTGACATGGAAAAAACATACTATATATTATAAAAATAAAGGGTCAAGTAATCCTTCATTATGTAAAGAAAATACCCATTATGAATAAAAAGGAAAATATATCAACATGTTAACTATGGTAATCTCTAGATTGTAAAATTATCAAAAGATTTTACTTTCTATTTTTTTAGAGAGAGCATGCATTACTTTTTTATTCAGAAAAAAAATAAAACAAATTTAACTTTAAAAAATAATTTATCTTTTTAAGAGAAGACTAGGCCGAAAGAGTTAGCTATGAGGCTGATTTGTAGACTTAAAATGAAACAAAAAAAATAAAGTAGTCCTGAGGCTGGGGATGGAAATTCTGTAGTTTACTACTTGTTACATTCCTTCCATTTTTAGGCAAAAATAAAGAATTCCACACATATTCTATTGATTAGAATTTGTTGCAGATTAAGATTCTTTAAGCAAAAATCAAATAAACTGTACAACAATTCTTTTGTTAATGGTGATTAAAGCCATGCTACCCTGTCAAATTAAACTGAATCTTTAGTTTTTTAACCTCTGCATTATTTTAAACTGTACCTTGGCACTGAGAGATATGTTATGTCTTTTCCTACTTCACGTAGAAAATGTAACTTATAAATACAATCCACTTTCTTGACTGGTGCCATCCAGTTACTACTGCTGTGTAACAAACCACCCCAAAAGTATTGGCATAAAACAATTATTTTATCATTTTGCTTACAAATCCATTGAGCAAGAGTTTGAAAAAGGTCAATGGTGATGGCTTGTCACTGCTTCATGGTGTCTTGAGTCTCAGCTGTGAAGACTTCAAGACTGGGGGCGACTCAGTGTCTGGGGGCAGGAATCATTGGAGGGCTCATTCACTCATATGTCTAGCACCTGGGCTGAGAGGACATGAAGTCTAGGATTGCTGAGTGAAGCACTTACACAAGGCCTCTCTGGGTGGCATAGGCTTCCTCACAGTATGGCAGCCTCTGTGGAGTCTAACTAGTTACACTCAAACAGACCCATGAGCTCCAATGGCAAATGTCCCATCCCACGAGGTAGGAGTCTTCTCAGCTTCAGAAGTAATGCAGTATCATTTCCACTGTATTCTACTGGTTCAAAGAGAATCACCAAACTCAGCTCAGATTCAAGACTATGGAACCAAGTCCCCCCTCCTCCCAACACACACGCGCGCACACACACACACACACACACACATAGGCACACAGACACACACACACACACTTCTTGTTGGAAAGAGTGTAAAATATTTTGTGGACCCGTTTCAAAACCTCCACATGATGTGTTATGATATTTTTGAAATCAGGTCCTAAATTCTACATGAGTATTCTGGGTCTGGATTACCAAAAAAAAAAAAAAAAACTTCCAACTCATAGCGACCCTATAGGACAGAGTAGAACTGCCCCATTGGGTTTCCAAGGCTGTAATCTCTACGGAGATAGAAGGAACACACAGAATCATTATATCAAAAGAATTGGTTAATATTCAACCATTTCAGGAGGTAACCTATGATTAGGAACCGAAAGTACTGAAGGAAGACATCCAAGCTGCACTGAAGGCATTGGTGAGAAATAAGGCTCCAGGAATTGACAGAATACCAACTGAAATGTTTCAACAAACGGATGTACCGCTGAAAGTGCTCACTTGTCTATGTCAGGTAATTTGGAAGACAGCTACCTGGCCAGCCGACTGGAAGAGATCCATATTTATGCCTATTCCCGAGAAAGGTGATCCAATCTAATGTGGAAATTATCGAACAATATCAATATCACATGCAAGCAAAATTTTGCTGAAGATCATTCAAAAGCAGCTGCAGCAGTATATCAACAGGGAACTGCCAGAAATTCAAGCTGGATTTAGAAGAGAACGTGGTACCAGGGATATCATTGCTGATGTCAGATGGATCCTGGCTGAAGGCAGAGAATACCAGAAAGATGTTTACTTGTGTTTTATTGACTATGCTAAAGCACTGAACTGTGTGGATCATAGCAAATTATGGATAACATTGCAGAGAATGGGAATTCTGGAACACTTAATTGTGCTCATGCGGAATCTGTACATGGATCAAGAGGAAGTTGTTTGAACAAAACAAGGGGATACTGCATGGTTTAAAGTAAGGAAAGGAGTGCATCAGGGTTGTATCCTTTCACCATACCTATTCAATCCATATGCTGAGCAAATAATCTGAGAAGTTGGACTAGATAAAGAAGAATGGGGCATCAGGACTGGAGGAAGACCCATTAATAGCCTTTTTTTATGCAGATGACAAAACCTTGCTTGCTGACAGTGAAGAGGACTTGCATTTACTGATGAATATCAAAGACCACAGCCTTCAGTATGGATTACACCTCAACAGAAAGAGAACAAAAATCCTCACAACTGGACCAAAAAGTAACATCATGATAAACGGAGAAAAGATTGAGGTTGTCAAAGATTTCATTTTACATGGATCCACAATCAACACCCATGGAAGCAACAGTCAAGAAATCAAAAGACACATTGCATTGGGCAAATCAGCTGCAAAAGACCTCTTTAAAGCGTTGAAAAGCAAAGATATCACCTTGAGGACTAACATGCACCTGACCCAAGCCATGGTGTTTTCAATCACCTCATATGCATGCGAAAGCTGGACAATGAATAAGGAAGACTGAAGAAGAATTGGTGTCTTTGAATTGTGGTGCTGGCGAAGAATATTGAATATACAATGGACCGCCAAAAGAATGAACAAATCTTGTCTTGGAAGAAGTACAACCAGAATGCTCCTTAGAAGCAAGGATGATGAGACTATGTCTCACATACTTTGAACATGCTATGAGAAGGGATCAGTCCCTGGAGAAAGACATCACACTTGGTAAAGTAGAGGGTCAGCGAAATAGAGGAAGACCCTCAACAAAATGGATTGACACAGTGGCTGCAACAATGGGCTTAAGCACAGCGACAATTGTGAGGATGGGGCAGGACCAGGCAGTGTTTTGTTCTGTTGCGCATAGGGTCTCCATGAGTCGGGACTAACCTGAAGGCACCTAACAACAACAATAACAATCTCTATGGAAACAGACTGTCACATCTTTCTCCCAAGGAGCTGCTGGGGAGTTGGATCCATTGACCTTTTGGTTAGCAGCCAAGCGCTTTAACCGCTGGGCCATTAGGACTCCTCCTGGGTTACTGAACACACCTCATATTTTGAGATCTAAGACTAGGGCAAACATTATTTAAACTAAAGCTATTATGTAGCACATAGTATGTATTTTTTAATTATAATGGCGTCTGTTGCCCTAAATTCTGTTTTCAGAGTTTACAAATATATTTCAAATGTAACAGACAGAATATATTAGTAAAAAAGTGTTTGTCATAGCAGGAACTTTCTCAAAGTAATTTATAAAAATACAAATTAGAAGTAAATGCCATGTATTTTTGTACATAACAGATGAGATTAAATAGTCTTGTAGATAATTTTCCCCATACTTCACCTCCCAACAATTACCAATGCATTAGATATGATGCATTTGTTAAAGAAACAGCCTGAAAGTTCATATAATCAATACCATGACTCATATATTTTACTTGTTATTATTTTAAATTAGAAGTTATTTAGCCAAACCTATTCCATATCAAGTCTAATTTCTGAGTCTGTGGAACTCTGTTTGCTAGTTTATTGTTTTGAAAGAAACTAAATTTACTATTCAGTGACAAAAATATTGTCAATATTTAGGGTAGTCTGTAAATTGCAGAACTGGACTGAAAATGATCAGATACAAACAAAATTCACCAAACTTGACTCTGGCCTCATGCTTTTGGTTTGATATGCTATGACCCTCATTCTGCTCTAATGTATCTCTCTTATCCAGTTATCATCCAAGCAGTCCATGGGAAGTTCAGGCTTATGCTTTGAATGTAAGTATCATTTCCTTCCTTAGACCAAAGAAAGGATGAGAGTTTCTTGGGAAGAAAAAGGCTTTATATAAAAGGCAAAATGATAGCCATGTTCTAATATAAACTGGGGAAGAAATTACTATTTGTAGAAGGAGAGTTAGATGTTGAAAGTCTGCGTGGATTATTATAATTCTGTAGCTTTGATTTTTAATGTCATGTATCAAAGTTTAGACTCTGACTATGTTGTTTTAGAATGTCCCCCTTCACCACCTCCCAGGAAATTTTAACCTAAACCACTGTCTGACCCACTTCCTAACATCACATTTTATAACCAAATTTTGCCATTTATTATGATTGATTTTGTATGCTTTATTAACTCTTTTCTTAAATGTGAATACTATTCCCTCAACTAAATTGTAAATTCCCTAAATACTGAAAATGGTATTTTATATATAATTTTTATGCTTTCTTCACTATATAATACATTATCAGATATAAATATAATAGGTGTCTAATAATTATTCATTTGTTTTGCTTTGAATTTAATGAAATTATTGAGAATTAACATATTAAATTATATCTAAAGGAAGATATCATTCAATATCAGAATCAGTTTAATTTTGTGTAACTAGTCTCTTCAAATTAGAACAAATCTTTGCTGGTAAAGAAATCAAGTTATGGTCCTAATTGACTATTAAGAAAGCAGTAGTAATCATTTATGTTTTCAAAAATAATTAATTATTCAGCAATCATACAAGATAAAGTTTGATAAAGTAAAAATAGCAAATAAGCCCATAATTGTCAGAGAAAGTGAATACAAGCTGAAATAATTCTAATGACTTCAGCTTTGCTTGCTGACTAAATTCCCACATTATTTATCTCTGCATAGATACAAACTCAAAATACTAACTCAGAGAATACCTTGGAAATTTTAACTTAGATAAAAATGGCATGATCAGGACTCAGCAGGAAAAATCCAGGAGTTGATAATGTTCAGTTAGAATCACAGAAAGTCAAAGTATGAATAAATCTTAAAGATACTTACTATACCTGGCATTTCAGATCAAGAGACCGAGAGAGCAAATCTGAGATTTGGAAAAATTGGTGACTAAGCCAAGAACAGAAGAAATATCTCCCATCTCTCTGCCATTGCCCTTTCTACCACTACATACAGACTTACCCACCCACCTGTTAAAATAACAATGCAGATTTGTTCATTTATAAAGGCTGTTATTTTGAATCCAACCAATACTTCAATTTGTCCATTTATTATCTTTGTTCACCACCTGCACAGTATATCAGTGGAGGGTCAATTGTTTATCTGAATTGTTAACCTGTCCAGTTGGTAAAGGAAATCTAACTGTCCATGTTACACAATACATCATGAGCAAAGGAAGAACCTGAATTGGCATGGACTCTTCACCAGTCCAAGACTACTTTTCAACAATATATGAGGTTTGGGAACTCGAGCCTCATTTATTATTCAAATATTTCATTGGATTTTTAAAAATTAATTACACTAAAACCAATGCAAACTTTGAGTCTTTTAAAATGTACCTTTTGTAAATACATAGCACCTTTTGTAAATCCCATGGCTGGTACCCGCATGAGAATTCTGACAAAAGAAAGCAAAAATCAATTCAAATGGAAGGCTTCTTCCAGTAACTTAAGATTTGGCCAAAATATGTAATCAACAAAAAATTTTATAAAATACACTGTATCTGTAGCAGACTAAGGAGCCCTGGTGGTGCCGTGATTAAGAGCTACTGCTGCTAAGCAAAAGGTTGGCAGTTCGAATCCACCAGCTGCTCCTTGGAAAATCTATGTGGCAATTCCACTCTGTCCTATAGGGTCACTATGAGTCAGATATCGCCAAGTTTGATTCTTTTGTTTTTGTTGTGTTTTGCTTTTGTTCTTTTGTTTGTTTTTATAGCAGACTATGGAGCCCAGAGTGGCGCACCGGTTACCGGTAAGCACTCAGCTGCTAACCAAAAGGTTGGTGATTCAACCCACCCAGCAGCTCCATGGGAGAAAGACCTGGCGATCTGCTCTTGTAAGGACTGCAGCCTAGAAAACCCTATGGGGCAGTTCTGCTCTGTCATATTGGGTTGCTGTGAGTCGGAATCAACTTGGTGGCGCTCAACAACAACAACACAGCTGACTAGACTATAGGAAACTGCTAGCACAAAGTAGGTATTCAATAAATATGTATTTAATGGATAAAATCACTTTTCTAAATAGTATTAGAATTTTGATCCCTTTTGCCTAGAGATTTACTGTCTAGTAAGTTATTTAAGCCATGTACACAAATAATTAGGAGCACCAAAAAGCAAATTATCAGGGCCAGATGCATAACACAGACAATATCTGCTCTAGTAGTTCAGCGGAAGGAGAAATGCTTGGAGGAGGGGCGGAGGGTGGGGAGTGGGTGTGCAGGGCATGGCTCCTATAACTGGACTGAATGCTGTTACTACAAACGAAACTTCTCAGAAGAAAATAAGTGATCGTGCAATTAAATCCTTTGAAGGGTGTTTCACTGTTTCCATATGAGAGCTTTTGAATAAATTATGTAGGACAGCATAACCAACTGAAGTGCAAAATTCCTTTTCAAAAAAAGCATTTTTCTTATTACCTTAGGATCAAATAATAAATAATAATAATAAACGCAGCTTGAGGAGGAAAAGCCACACTCCCATTTATTCTTTTTTTTGTATTTTACCTTAAAAGAAGCTTTGATATTCTTATACATCAGTCGGCATCCGGCTCATTTCCACGCTGGTGTGTTAACCTTCTCCCTCTGGACACTTGGGATATTAATATTATCCTCTGTAACAATCAGCAGAAGAAATAAAGCATTTACGCAAATACTGCAAATTAGATTAAACTGCAGTTCTGATGTAACCCTGTGACATACAGTTTCTTGCGAATTAAGCCAAATGTACAAGCATTTAATGGCTAATCCTTTTAGGTATTTTAATGCCCACATGAAGATTTATTGAGGAGAAAGGGAAAGCATATGCAGGTTTCCGTTAGAGCCTGCCTGCGGGCGGAGGATTGAGCAGATTGGCTTTTTTTAATTAATATTTCAGTTCTTTGTGTTTTGGCGGGCAGGTTGCACGTGGCCCTGGTACTGAACGGACAGCTCCTTTCTCTTAGGCTGGCGCTGGGGGCTAGCAGTCTGTGGGCAGCCGCCTACCCTTGAGAGAGGGAAAGAGAGAAGGAGGGGGTGGGATAGTGCGATCAAGTGCCGACTCCCCCCCTCTTTTTTCTACCCTACACAGCTATAGGCTTACCTCCTCCAGAAATTAACCTACTGATCTATATTGGTAGAATTAGTCATACAAGAGGCCTTTTCAGTTCAGCCACGAAAGGGGAGGAGAAAGCTTGTCAGACCCTCCTCTCTCCCCTGGGCTTACTACAAACAACTTTTCTGATGCTAGGAGGAGACCTTTGAAGATGAGAAAGACAAGTTTGCCTGCATTTTAGGAATCCCTCCTGCGGATGGGAGGGTTCTAAACTAATCAAATCTCCAGGATCACAATTTGTTGTTAATGAAATGTAACCTTGTTGAATAATACATCGTGTACGTATATGTGTGTGTGTTCACACATGTATCTATGTATATGAGGGTGTGTATATATAGACATATTTATAGATGGAGATACAGCTAGAGAGACAAGTGTAGATATATAGAGTTTGATCAGCCAACTTTAGAAAATCAAGGTTTGGAGCTTCATTTTACAGTTCATCTCAGCATGAGAAAAAGTTGTAAGGAATTGCAAGCTATTAGTACCTCTGCATTGCATTGAAGTAGCTGGAAACATTAAAATATTATTATAGAAATATGAGCTAGAAAATGTAAAGGTTTTTTTATTGTATCTTCAACAACAGTGCTGATATCCTCTGAGCCTAGGTCTCCTAAACAAAATACAGCACCTTAGCATATGTAAAATATGTAACCCAATTGTGTTAAATTAGAAGCCTTTCTATTTACATTTCTTTCCTTCTAGTAGATATTACTATTTTCCTCATTTTCAGTACCTCCTTTCTCCTGGGCATATGGGAGGATTACACTCTCTGACACCTATTCCTGTTGACAGAGCTCAGGGTCATGGGGCTAGATCTGGCCAATGTGTTTATGGCTCAAAGGGCTTATTTACACTCCAGCACCTCCCTGCCCCTCATCTTGTGGGGATAAAGTTTTTACTACATCCCTGAGCCACCAAATGGAGGACAGCTGCCCTAACGAGGTGTCTAAACTCACAATGGATTATGTATTCGAGAGAAATAAACTTCTGTTGTTTTAAGCTACAGAGATTTGGAAGTTTTTTGTTAACATAGGATGTTGTTGTTAGTTGCCACTGAGTTGGCTCTGACTCATGACAACCTCATGTATAACAGAATGAAGTACTACCCAGTCTTGCACTATCTTCATGACTGTTGGTATGTTTCAGTTCACGGTTGTGGCCATTGATTGTGTCAATTCATCTCATTGAGGGTTTCCCTCACCTTCTCTGACCCTCTGCTTTACCAAACATGATGACGTTCTCCAGGAATTGGTCCGTCCTGATAATGTATCCAAAGTAAACAAGTCAAATCTCAGACAATATTCTGTAGTCCATAGGGTTTTCATTGGCTTGCTTTTGGAAGTAGATTGCCACATCTTTCTCCCTAGTTTGTCTTAATCCAGAAGACCTGCTGAAACTTGTCCATTGTGGGTGACCCTGTTGGTATTTGAAATGCTGGTGGCATAGCTTCCAGCATCTTAGCAACATGCAAACCACCACAGTATGACACTCTGACAGATGGGTGGTGGTGTCACAGTATAGCGTCTCCTAATCTAACTAATAAATGCCTTTAAAAGAAAAGGAAAAAACGGTAAACCGCCCATCTTCAGAACTGTCAAAGATTGAAATTTTGGGGGGCGTTATAAACCAGTGTCATTCAACAGAAATCAAATGCAAGCCACATATATAATTTTAAATTTTCTAAAGCCATACTTTTAAAAATTAAAAGAAATAAAACGTATTATTTAGACTAAATTTGGAGCCCTGGTGGGGCAGCGGTTAAGAGCTTGTCTGCTAATTAAAATGTTGGCAGTTCAAATCCACCAGCCACTTCTTGGAAACTCTATGGGGGCAGTTCTACTCTGTCCTTTAGGGTAGCTATGAGTCAGAATTGACTTGACTGCAATAGGTTTGGGTTTTTTTTGGTTTTTTATCCAAAATATTATCATTATACTCAGGATAAAAAATAGGAAATATTTTACATTCTTTTTTCATACCAAGTATTTGAAAATCAGATGTGTATTTACACTTTCAGCACATCTTAATTTGAACTAGCTTCATTTCAAGTCGTCAATATCTTTCAGCCAAAGACCACCAAGCATACACCTGTAGTTAAACAAATTAAGCTGATAACTTGTTGCAGCAAAAGAGAACACACAACATGGTGAACCATGGGACATCCCAGTAAAAGGTGTTAGGAAGAACATATGATAGAATTTGTGCTTTGGTTGGATGATTTCAGGGACGGTCTAAGGAAGCAGAGTTTGCGTTGGATTGAATGCTGTAAGAAAAAGGGGAGAATTCTATAGTTAGGTATCTCATATACTTACCTATAGGGAGGGAGGAGTCCTGTTGGCACAGTGGTTAAGTGTTTGGCTGATAACCAAAAGGTTAACTGTCCAAATCCACCAGTCGCTCCTCGGAAACCCTATGGGGCAATTTTACTCTGTCCTATAGAGTCGCTATGAGTCAGAATCGACTCGACGGCAACAGGTTATAGGGACGCTATGAGTTGGAATCAATTTGACAACAGTGGGTTTATAGGGAAGGAAAGGAGCCCTGGTGGCACAACAGTTAAGCACTCAGCAAAGGTTGGTTGTTCAAACCCACCCAGAAGTTCCATGGGAGAAAGACCTGGAAATTGGTTCCCTTAAATATTATAGCTTAGAAAACCCTATGGAGCAGTTCTACTCTGTCACATGGGGTCACTATGAGTTGAAATCCACTCAACAGCACCTAACAATGACATTGAGAAGGAAGACTAAATAGAAGCTAAAGCTGTAATTGGTAAAGAAAGAACTATACTCACATTAGCCAGAAAAGCATTACGGATTGAATTGTGTCCCCCCAAAATATGTGTTGTAATTCCTAACCTCTATGCCTGTGTTTATAACCCCATTTGGGAATGAGTTGTCTTTGTTATGTTAATGAGGCAGGGTTAGTGTAGGCTATGTCTTGAGTCAATCTCTTTTGAGCTATAAAAGAGATTAAACAAGCAAGAGAGAGAAACAGAGATGGGGGTAAGATAGATACCAAGCCACAAGGCGATCTCCATGGAACCAGGAATCAGAAGCTGAAGAGACAAGGACCTTCCTCCAGAGTCAACAGAGAGAGAAAGCCTTTTACTCAAGCCAGGGCACCCTCAGTTCAGACTTTTAGCCTCCTAAACTGTGGGAGAATGAATTTCTGCTTGTTAAAGCCATCTGCTTGTGGTGTTTCTGTTATAGCAGTGCCAGATAACTAAGACAAAGTGTGCTTGGTATTTTGTGGCTTGGATAGTGTTCATTTTTGTCTGTGTTCAGGAATAATTACAGTGTGGTCTTGTTTTTATCTTGATCCATCGTGTTTACAGAGTGGCCTTATCAGATGTTGATGTCCTGTGTGATTGTGTAATAGGAGAATACTGAGACTTACTTGTGAGTGCTGGAACAGTTTGTAGCCAAACTAAGGCCTAGTTGATAATACCAGACAAGCTCTTGGAAGTTAGAGGCTCTTTTAGTTTTTTGTTTTTCCTCTCAAAGTGCTCAATAGCTACATGTGATTAGTCATTACTGAATATGACAGCTCAGTTACAAACAATTTGAACTGATTGAGTCTAGAGACTCATACTGGTTGGAGAAATTCCTCAGTAGAATCAAAACATTTTTTCAAGTTTAACTGCTGGTGATAGAGCTCTGGTTTGTATTTGGTCTCTGTTTTCATTATCTTCTTTCTCTATAACACAAAGTACTGACCTCATGGTGAACAGTATTGAGATTAGGTATTAAAATGGTTAAATTTACTGCATTGGAGTGGAGCCACATGCCCAGTTAAAAGGAGTGAAATAGCCCCCTATCCTTTAGCATTTCTTAATGTCTAGTCAATGAATCCATTCTTAAGAGTAGATTTTATGTTGTCATAAGAGCCCTATGGCAGTCATTACAAGCCACCCAACCAGTAAGAGTCACAACATAGCCCCAGTCTCCATGTTAGATACGCCATCTTGTAACATTTGAGAAGAAGGACAAGATGGACTTCCTATACTTCTTCCCCTAATAGGCCAATAGTATTATTTATCTGTACAAATATGAATGGGCTCCATGTTCCCTGAACAAACATAAACTTTGAAGTGATTTTGGTTTGCTGATTGTGAAAAGGAAGAAAATAAATTGTTAGAGTGAATAATCTGAAACCTAGTTCTCCTTATAGCTTGGGTGATTTCGGCCGCTGTAGATCTCTATAATAATAGTAAACAAGCATATTATCAAGGTATACAAGTTCTACATCTCAAGCATTTCGAATTTTGCTGTTTAAAGTATCTGAGATACACTTGACCTTGTCAATGAAAAGCACATTAAATGATGTCTCTCCAACATTCTGTATTACTCCCACTCCTCTATTGGCAGAGCTCAGATAATTAATGGAGGAGCTTCCTCCTCTAAGTCAAAATTGAATGTGCCAGGGAAGAGCGCCTACATATGTTTAGTTTTGTCACCATCTAAACCTTAGCATTCAGGTTGGAACACTCTCCTAAAAGACTAATGCTGTTTCAATGTATTTAACTAAGGAAAGAAACCTGTTCTCTTTAACTGCTGGCACATAAATATATGAGAAGTAGATAGTGTTCAATCATACAAAGAACCTTACTCTGTATTATTTATTGGGATGTCTGCATTCATTACAGATATTTCTAATATACGGTACATATTTAATACATCACAGTCTATATATGTTTCCAGTGTCACCTACCAGAGAGAACTCTCAAAGCTAAATTTGGTCTCAAATTTTTCCCAAAAAGGGGGCCAGGGAGATGCATTTGCAAATATTAAGATAGTGAATGAAGCACAAGCCCATAGTTCCCCACTTCACTGATCTTCTTAAAGCAGACTTTCCATGATGTGACCTGCTCCCAGACAGACCTCCAGTATGCTCCTAAGGGGGAGAGACTCCAGGAAACATTAGAGTGGGTTGTTCTCTTGACTGCAGTAATTTCTTTCTTCAGTAAAGACTCTGTATCCAAATAGACGAAGACAGAGAAAGGGAATAGGTGTTTGAGAGTAGGAGAGGAAATTGATCAAGGGAGGATTACCAAAGGGCAGAAATGGCCATACGACTGTTTCTGGGATTGCAGCCTCCATCTTTTTCAGAGAACATTAAGCGACAGGGGATTTAGGAGGGAGTCCATGATTACCTCAAGGCTTTTCATGACACTAAAATGGAAAAGAGACCTGAGAAAAAGTTGTCTCCTTATGAATCTAGACGTTCAGAACACAGTCCTCGGACATGGAAATCAGTAGAAATGTCCATGATGAACAGATAGAGACCATAAAACTGAATGTTGGAAAGATTAAGGCATGGAAAAGAGACAACATTCTTAATCATTATTGGGGTTGATATTAATCTAATGAGGAGGTTTGGACTACCAGCAGAAAGATGCATTGCATAAAGAAATAATGCCTAATAATTTTAAAACACATTATAAACTACAGAGTTTTTTCATATGTTTTGCCCCCATTTAATACAATCAGACCATGAGAGAGAGCAAAATGATCGAGTGAATTATCTAAAGTCACAGAGCAAATCAGTCACAGAGCCAATACATTCTTCACCATTCTCCACTTGCTCAAAGGGAAATTGGAAGAGAGAATTCATCCTAGCAAGAGTCTAATGCCCATCTGATGAGTTTAATGCCTAAGTTACAACCAGAACTGACCTGGGAGCCAAGGGCCATTATTACAGGCCACCAAAATGGCAGGGGCAAGGTAGGAAATTCTCTTTTAAATGGAATGTCCTGTTGGGTAAGATGTTTAAAAAAGCAGAACTTGTACAAATTTCTGGACAATTTCCATAGGCATTTAGGGCAGCAGGCAGAGCAATAGAAGACAAAGGAATAAGGTAAATATGGACAGGCCAGGAAGTTGCAAAACGAAACTATTCAAGGGTAAGTAAAAGACAGACATGAGGTCTAAACAGCATGCACAGAGCGTGGAGATTCGGCAAGATTACATAATGAAGTCAAGAAACTGTGAAGGCAAACACTAGCACAGCCAAGTTGAAGAATAAAAGGGCGATTGCACCAGAGATTAAGATAAATAAAATAATAAGGCATTGTTCCAGTACATAAGGAAGAAAAGGTCAATGGAAAAATAAGCGGGGCCTCTGAGAGGCTGCTAGGGTAATTGACAGAAGAGGTAGGCAAAGTTCTTTTAGGGGGGAAAAAAAAGTAACTGGATGCCTGGGTTGCCTTAAAACTCCCCAAGGCTAGTGGGAGGGAGAGGTGGCAGGGGCTTGGGGTCAGCAAGCAGAGAGATTCACAGGGGTGGTTTAGAATGTGGGAGACGTGATATGTACTAGGTGACCAGACTGCAGATGGAGAAGCATCCCTTCCCCATGTCGCCAAGAAGACCCCCAGGATATTGAAGCAAAGATGACACAGAAACAGTTTGGAGATAAGAAAGGAGGGGACTGAGTAAGAGCAGAACCCCAGGAAGGCACAGGAATCAATCCATTAACTGAAATTGGGAATGAAGGACAGGCTGAGGACAAAAGTGGAGGGAGAAGGGAAAGAGGAGGAAGAGAGAGAAAAAAGGAGAATTATTTTTAAAATTTAAAACATCAAAGTGTTAACTAAACCAAGAGTAAATGTTAGTCTTCAAAGAAAAGCCATGGTGGGTGAGGGGAGACCGCACTAAGCTGTCTATTCCTTAGAACCTGACTAAGAGGCTTTGGGCCAAAGGGGGGCCAGAATCTGAATTCCAGTCCAACCCTTGGCATTCACTTGGCTGTGTAGAACTTATACCTAAGCGTGCCTCTCTGACCTGGCAGAGAGTAGAATGGGATGGTCTCTGAAATCTTCTGCAGTGGGATTTTCTTTGGTGCCATCTGTCCAAGGGCAACGAAACTGATCCTAAAGAACCAAGAATGCCCAACTATTAGCGTCTCTCTCTTCCTTCCAGATAATAATAGTCAAAATTTATTAAGGGCTTCCCACAGTCCAGGCTGATCTAAGTTATATATATATATATTCACTGAACCCTTACAAAAGCCAGACGAGGTTTTAGTATTATCTCCATTTTACAGGTGAGAAAACTGATGGGCAGAGAGGTTAAATAGCTTGCCCAAGGTGACAGCTCTAAAGTAGAATCTGGACTGAAGCTCGGGCACTGTGGCTGCAGAGCCAGCGCTCACGTTGCCAGTCAGTTCTCAACCCTTGGTGACGAGTGCTTCCAGGAGGTCAGCACTGGATCCACAAAACCGCAGCTGCCACCCGAATGGCGAGCGGGTGCGGAGGACACTGGTGGCTACAGCTTGCCCGCGCTCTGAGGCCTGGCTCTGGTGCGAACCCTAGCCTCGGAGGATCCATCCCGGGCCAGAGCCGCTGACACCTGGAGACAGAGTCGAAGGCCGGTAGGCCAGGGGAGGGAACATGGGAGGCCTACGCCCCAGTCCCGCGCCAGGAAAAAAGCGGGCAAGATCCAGGAGATTGGATTTTCACTCGCAGGAATCTAGATGACGGTCTCCTCAAAGGTCCCATATCCCTTGCTGCAAAAGAACCCTGGCCTCCAGGTGGGTTTTCTTCTTTTAGGTGTCTAGAAAGGTCTAATAGAAAAGTGGGATAAAAGTAGGAAATAAACGCACCTGGAAGAGCTTAGGTGCAGTAGAGACCAGGAGATACAGTAGAAAAAAAACAAGCGTTTGAGACCAAAATCAGTGAATTCAAGCTTCTTATGACCTTGGGGACCACTTACATCTTTTTGAATCTCATTTTCCAGTCTCCCCTACCTGCTGGGAGAAGGAAATGTCTTGAGCCACCTCCTTTGCTTCTGCTTCCTCGTCTGTGCAAAGGGAATTCGCACAACTGGTAGGATTGCTTTAACTATTGACTGATAGAATGCTTGTAATGGACTTGGAAAGTATAGTACGTGCTCAATAAATGTTAGCTTTGCTGGTATTTTGTTGCTGTTGTTCTGTCCTCCATAAAATGAAGGTGATAATTATATAGGCCCTCCTTACCTGAGTTGTGGGGGAAGGTAGTGTTCTGAGGATAAAATAAATCAATACTTGTACAGGCGCTTGGTAAAATTAGATTCCACGCACAATCAGGAGGCAGGCAGATGGACTTTCCAAATCCCCGAGTGCGCTAGAAGGTTAAACAACCGAAAGAGAAGAGTCGGGATAGAGCGCAGCTTCTTTCAGAACTCAAGCATTTCTTGGCTAAAAGAGGCACATTTCTCGAGGGAGAGCAAAAGCCCAAGCTGAAGAGCCAGTTTCCCGCCTACACGAGCGCTGCTAGTCGAGAGGCCTGCGGGGCTCCAAGCCCTACCCGCTCCCGGCCTTGCTCCTTGGAGGAGAGCGCCCTCCGACCGGGCGGGGCTGGCGAGTTAGGGCTCGGCGCCCCGGGCTTCACCGAGAGGATGGGCGAGTCGGCGCCCTGCCTAGACTCAAATTGGCAGCTGTTGCAGAATGGCGAGGAGTCAACTGTCTTAGATTAGGACCTCAGCTCCAAGTTTCACTGTTATCAAAGAAAAGACTTCAGAGGAGAGAGTTCTCCCATTTAATTTTCGACTAATACGTTCGCAAGGCTTTTTAATTGCTAGCGAACGCATTTTCTCTGTACGATTATGGAATTCGTGTTCCCTGTCGGCTGCGAGGCTGAAGCGGAATACAGATCCGCGTTAGGCTTTTGACAAACAGCCCAGAAGGCGGGGTAGGGTCGTGCAGGAGAAGATTATTTTTTTAAAGAAGAAGAAAAAAAAAGAAAGAAAGAAAAGGAGTTTAAAAAACCAATGACAACCCTTAAACTGAAATGACGGGAGAGTCTGTCAGAAATGTTAATTTCCCCTAAATATCCGAGAGTTCTGGGTGGGGCGGGGTGGGGAGGTGGGAGCGCTGTCGTTTCTCAATTGCAGTTAGGTAACGTCGTACGCAAAGTGGCCATTCTGTTGCCGCAGGTGGAATGGGGGTGGGGGAATAATGCCTAGAGGAGGTAAAGGAGTCAGCATCACTTCAGGTCAGTAAGAACGGCTAGCAATTCTTTTTTTGCCTGGTCTGACCTCGCGCGCCTGCGCATGAATACCCAGGCTGCCAGTCCGTTTCTCTCCAGATATCCTGGTGCATGTAACTGGGTCAAGTTTTAGATTGCTGGCTCCTGCCCAGATTTTCCCCGAGACTTGAAGCGCCCTTCTGTCTTCACTTTGCCTGCTGAGGAAAAATGAATGAACCAGGGGGTTGGGATGCAGCCTGGTGGACCCAACACGTTTGCCTTCCTATCACCTGAAAGTTTGCGCCCCTCCGCTAGCCGTAACTAGCAGAGGTTAGGAGAATCACAACACAATGGATCCTTCGACCGGAAGACCTTTCCGATTCATGAAAATCCTGAATGACTGTGAAGCTCGGGTCCCCTTGGAGATGACCCTGAGAGCTCCATCTGTGGCTGGCTATTGGAAACCCAGTGCCGAGGACCTTTCTGAAAGCCTAACCAGGGTGGAGGCTCTCAGAAGGCAGGGAATTCGCAAAAGAGTGGGAAAGTGTTTAAAGGAACAGGCCTGAGGGCAAGAGCACCACTGTAGAGGACACAGGAGAAGTCCTCGGCTTACTCCGGGTTCTCTAAAGGCACATCTGCTCTTTATCCAAAATAAGGAGCAAAAAGAAAGAGGCTGGAAGTGGTTAGGGGGAGGGCTTGGAATATTCAGATCCATATCTTTTGTTTTCCTTTATGGAAAGAACATTTCTCCATCTGCTATAGTGGACCTTCAGTGTTCCACTGTTCTCCTATATAAGTTCCCTTTCAAAGTCAGGGTCTTTGTGACCATGGAAATTGTCTCCTAATGATCAAACTTCTGCCGAGTTATGGAGCTGCATGCCCTACTGGAGCAGAACACACTAATTTCACTGTTAGATAATGTACACACATGCTAGATTTAGGCACAAGTTTATTGAATTTAATCCCATCTCCCCATGAAGGAAGGAAGGAATAAAAAAGAAAGAAAGAAAGGAAGGAAGATATCCTGATTGACTCATGTGTATGAATATGTGCAAGGAAATATTTTTGGTTGTAATTGCCCAAATAATTGCAATCAGTAGCTATTCCACTTCACTTAAAGTACATAGTGGAAGATGTTTGTGGGAGACATTTATTAAGGCAACAAGAAAATAAATACAATCAATTTGGAGGAGCAAGGGAAACCTCAAGTATCTAAAAGAACAGAAGAAATACATATTTAATAAAGCTAGGGGGAGGCATGTGTTGGCTGTTAATTGTCTACAACCTCAGACATGCAGACGGTGGCAGGCCCTTTCAGTAGAGATGTTTGGGATTGGATGAAAGCTGGGATGATTTTGATGGACCGGCCTAGAAGCTCAGGAAGGGATCTGCAACCCTCAGAAACTCCCTTCCAGCGCTGGATCCTAACCAAAGCAATAATGATACATATAAAGATTTCCCGGCAAATTTCTAAAGCGAGTGCGGTAGGACAGCCTCTCCTGAACTGTGGGGCGTGGACCCAGCAGGAAGAACGGAAGGGTTTGGTGCTAGGAGAGAATCTCTCCCAGATTCTCGGGTGCCAGGCTGGCAGGGTTTCTCCCTTGCGTTTAGGCGCTATGTTTAGAGAGCCAGCGTGGGCCTGGCCTCGGGCTCAGACTGGGATGTGCACCACAAGTCCCCGAGGGAGGGGGCCCCCGGGCGATTGTCACTGCGTCTCCAACATGCCGTGGTCAGTTAATTCAATTACGCCGCCCACTGGAGAATGTGTGGCCAATCTCTCTCGGGGAAAGGGGCAAAACAGAGAAAGAGGAATTAACTTTGCTGCGAAGCCTAGCCTTTGAGTCAAGCGGGATGGCAATTATTAATTGCTCAAGACTATTAATTGGATGAGGAAGGGGGGGCTGTCTGACAGAAACAATCCCGCGCGCACATATCACACACACACGGACAACAAACACCCCGCACACCTGCCTCGATGCGTTTCTTTAGAAAAGGGGCGCGCTGAGCAACCCCAGAGCAGATGGAAGGGAGCGCTGACCAGTATGTGCATATGGCGCGGATGATTTCCCCAACTTTTCTTTCAGAGAAAGAAACAGCTTTTTTTTTTTTTTTTTAAGTTGAGAAGAGGCGGGAGGAAGCAGTTGGCCAAATGGAGTCTCCCTTCAGTTCAGACGTCGGTGTGGGAAGCTGAGACATGGGGATGGGAAAAGGGCTTTCCAAGGGAGACGTGACGTCTTGACAAGGTAGACCCCTAAGCTAAGAGAGACGCGCTTATCCTTCCACTCCATCTCTCTAAAGTACAAATACAAGTTTTTCTCCTTCTCTGTGATATTTCGTTTCCTCTAAGTCCATGAAAGTTCGAGAAACACAGTAAATCAAGCCCTGGATTCCTTTTGTCTCGGTAGCTAAAAGACACAGGGGAAAGTGGGGTGGGGACTGGGAGGTGGAATGGGGAGGTGCAGTTGCCAGTTCTTCTGTGATGTCCTGACGTACCAGACTGGCGAGGAGACTGGAGGTCATTCCTTGGGATGGATTCAGCTCGAGGCCAGAGCCCATTACTGAGAGTATCAGAGGCTACATACTCCGAATGTGCAGGCTGAGGGTGGCTCTTCTCCCGGACTGGCCAACACAGCAGGAAGAGCAGGCTCCAGTCATCCGGAGATTCCTGGTTGTTCCAAGGGAGGGGTTTTTGCGCCTGCTGCCTGGACCTACGCAGGAGAGACAAGGTCTCTTTACCTTCAGGGAAAATGTACCTGACAGTATTAGGGGAGTGCCTGAGAAGGGGCCATGATTTTTCATATGGGTTTAGACTTACTGGGGAGCTGTCACCTACAAGGAAAAGGACATCTGGCCATGCCTGAGTTAACCTATAGGTTCTTGTGTAGGGGTGGGTTTCTTCTCCTGGGGGTAGATTTGGACCTAGGCAAGGACAGGCATTCTTGGGGGTAAGATCATGGTGTAACTATGGCTGATTGTTTATTTCCTCCGTAGGTAAGCTATGGACACCCCACTCATGCCTGGCAAACAAAGACTTTGCTGCAGGCATTTTGGGATTCAACCTTTCAGTGCCAACAGTACCCTTCTTACCCCTCCTACGTAAAGATCAAGTTGGACATTCTTCCTCTTCACCTTTATTGGCCTCTGACTTCATTAGACCAAAATATGGCATTTTAAGAAGTTGGGGAGGGAGCAGGCTAGCACACCTTGAAAAATGAAGCAAGTGTTGGCTGCTGACCCCTGTGTGGGGCTGGAGCATCACAGATCTCCATTTCAGACAATGCATTTCAATTCTTGTCGTGTGCCTTTGTCCATTTGTATAAAGCAAAGAGCGATGAGTGACAGGCCCAGTTAGCCTGCATGAGCAGATCCTAATAAACCCTCCCAAACCCCGACCTAAAAAAAATAAAAAAGCCACATGCCTGTTTGCCTGCGGCTTATTATTAAGACACCTTCTCAGCTTAAACACTTAAAAGCTAACCAAATGAAATGGCAATTAAGACTCATTTACCCCCTCTATCTCTGAGATGAGTTTGTGGGGCCAGTCAGTTTTTACGCGATGAGCAGGGTTGGAGAGTGGACTTCGCAGAGCCTCAGTATTGCCATCATGTAGCCACCACCACCCCCTCCAGGCACTACATTACTTAATGGGGGAAGCCGAATTTTGAATGAAGTAGAAGCTCAAAAATTGTTTGAAAGTCAAGAAACTCACAGAAGAGATGGGGATGAATGTGTGCTGCCTCCTTCTTGCCCTCTCTTTGTAAAATATAACTTCCAAGCATTGAAGGGCTATCTGGGGGGTAATGGTGTTCAAATACCTGGAGTCGCTGCTAAATGGTCTACGCACACACATCTCCCATCCAACATTGTTTCCAAAAGAGAAGGAGGAAAACAAAAAAGAGGGAGAAAATGGGTTGGATTGGGGAGTGGAAGACAACGTTTTACCTAAAATGCTGAATCTTGTCACACATCTTTATTCTCTAGTTTTTTTTTTTTTTTAATTTTAATATATTACCAGTTACACTATTCCTTTATGATGGAATCTTGGGACTGTCCATCACAGTTATTTATTTCAAAAGCTGAAGAAAAGTGTAAGCCACCGCCCGGTATTGCCTTTCAGAAAGGGAGAAAGAAGCCAAATTCGATGTAAATATGGAAATAGCAACATTGTTTCTACTTGGGTGAAGGCAGACACCCCAATCTGGGTGAAAATGGTTTAGGTCCTTGTTGGAAAAAGCAGCTTTCAGCATCCAGGGAGTGTAACCAATAGGAAGGAACACTTACCCATGTAAAAGGAAGCTTTAATTAATATATATTTCTGTCTCTAATATACACATATCTAGGCTAGATCTCTATCTTCACAATAAATGTGTGCAAATGCTCTCCGCAGAGACGAGTCCCCACCTCAGTCGGTATAGAAAAGCATGATAAAGGTTGGAAAAAATGGATAAAAATGTTGAAAGAACCTCCAGTTCCTTATTAGGCGAAGATACAATATTTATTCCTTGTCTCCTGGGATAAATCTCTTCTGCCTATTGTCCTCCCAGTTCTCAGTGCTGATGCTTAATTTTCAAAACTTCTATATTACCAAGGGACCTACGACATCAGCCAAAGAAATACTCAGCAAGTACAAAATCTGTTCCAGGGAGCTGCTTTTGTGCAGAGGGAAAATTTTGTTCCTACAGGTTTTTAAGTGGGTATGAGGCAAGGAGCTGTCTGATCCCGGGAAAGCCATTACAATTTAGATCTCTATCTATAGAACATTTTTTTTTTCCTTAAAAAAATTGGAAAATACAAGAAGTTTGGATTTTTTTCACGATTCTTTTTTTGGAGGGGGAAATTGCATCGTAAGCTTTCGGAGAAACCCAACATGTCAACTACCTTTCCGGGACTAGTCCACGATGCCGAGGTATTATTACTTTTTTTTTTTTTTTTTTTTTGAGCGCGCGTGTGTGTGGCGGCGGCGGTGGCGGCGGCGGTGGCAGCTTCCCCTGTCTCTAATCTATATTGGACCGTTACGTTTAATTATAAGCTGGCTTTCGGGGGAAGTAAAGGAAGGAAAGGGGAGAAAGTTCGTTATGACATCTGTCGCCAGAAGGACAACTCTGCCACGCTAAGAAACATTTGCCATCATGAGGGAGGAAAAACATAATCCTAATAATAAAGAAAGGGAGGAGGGGTGAAGAGAAAGAGATAGAGACGGGGGGAAAAAGATACTCAAAAAGGCAAAGTAAAGGAACTGATGGGGGGCGGTAGGTGGACAAGGGGGGGTGGGGAACAACGCACCCCTTTCGGAATGGGCTTATTCAAGAAAAGGGAAGCAGAAAGGGGGGGCGGCTTCCCTCCCCTACGTGGCTAAGGAAATGAGCAAGTTGAGCGATTTGTACAGACTAGTATTTTATGTATATATGGGCAGTGATTTTTGAGCAGCTCCGGCCAGACATCTCGGCACGGACAGTGGCGGGATCTTCGTGTGGAGATCTGGTTGGGAATGGTGAGGCGCCGGCCGGCGCTAGGTGCAGGTGGACGCTTTCGTTCTGCTCCCCGCGGCCCCACAGGCAGTTGCAAACCTGACTACCAACGCTCAGCTTCTTGCGCAGGTTGGGCAGGGGCTCTGTGTGTGTGTGTGTGTGCGTGCGTGGTGTCACCCGCACCTATATAGGGTGGGGGATTTTTTTCCCTCTCTCTCGACTGCGAGGACGCGGCCGCCCACCCCCAGTTCGCCTCCTCGCAAAGGCTCTCTGGCAAAGGCGCTGAGCCGGGGCTTCGGCTCGGCCTGAACCCTGCGCGCTAGGTCTCGTTGGAGAGTCAGAGAGAAAGCTAGTGGCTTGGCGAGAGCCGCGCCTTGGTTGCAAAATGACAAACCTCAAGTTTTTCTGCTCTCCCTTTTCCCCCTCTTCCTTGCAGATACGTCACGACGGATCAAACAGCTACCGTTTGATGCAGCTTGGCTGTCTGGAGTCCGTAGCCAATTCCACTGTCGCCTATTCCTCCTCCTCTCCATTAACTTACTCCACTACCGGCACCGAGTTTGCGTCCCCCTACTTCTCCACTAACCACCAGTACACCCCGCTCCACCACCAGTCCTTCCATTACGAGTTTCAGCACAGCCACCCGGCCGTCACCCCCGACGCCTACTCTCTGAACTCGCTCCACCATTCGCAACAGTACTACCAGCAGATCCACCACGGGGAGCCCACCGACTTTATCAACCTGCACAATGCGCGGGCGCTCAAGTCGTCCTGCCTGGACGAGCAGAGGCGGGAGCTGGGCTGCCTCGATGCCTACCGCCGCCACGACCTGTCCCTCATGAGCCATGGCTCTCAATATGGAATGCACCCAGATCAAAGACTCCTGCCAGGGCCCAGCCTGGGGCTGGCCGCCGCGGGAGCCGAGGACTTGCAGGTAAATAAGCATGCAGCGAATTTGTCTGCGCCCTCCTCTCTTCGCCCTCCCCCTCCCTCTCCATTAATCTTCTGACTGTAAACCTTCTCTCTCTCTCTCTCTCTCTCTCTCTCACACACATACACTCCTCACTTATGGAAAGTTATCAAAACAATTAGAGGAGGAGTGAGCCCATTCTGCCCCTCTCATTGGATCGAAGCTTTTCACCTGGATGCGCGGGAGTCCGGCTAGCTGCGGCCCCCACCTTCGGTCTGTCTGCACAGAAGTCTTTCGTGAATCCACATTTCTGTCCCTGAGGGGATGGGGTGGGGAGGTCATGGAGGCTGGGGTTGAGCCAACTAGACTCAGAGTAAGACTGGATGAGTTGATGACCAATCGCGCCCTTAGTCTCGACGCTTTGCTGGGTCTGCGGGCGTGTTCCAGGCGTGTGCCCCAGATTGAGTTTACGAGGATTTTAGTATGAATTGGGGGGGGGGTTGTTCTTGGGGAAATGCGAGTTAGAAAATTGTAGGATAACGGAACTCTAGTAAAATTTTCACCAAATGTACTAAACTGCTGTGGAGAGTAAAGGATCACAAAGGAAAACCTCAAAAATTAACCTCAGTGAAAGAATCTGCGCAATACACTTCACCAGGGTGTGAAGTTGTGCCTATTTTTCTCCGCTTGACGTTCCTCTAAATTTGATGCCCAGTTGGATAATTCACCACTTCATTTTTCCTCTCCAAGCACCACTTTTACATAATATGTAATTAGTTAAAAAGAGAGAAATGAGAAAAGAAAGAGGAGAAGGAAAGAAAAGAGAAAGAGAGGGAGAAAGGAGAAAAGGAAGGCAGGAAGGAGAAAAGAAGCGGAGGGAAGGAAGGGAGAAAAAAAGAAGGAAGGAAGGAAAGAAAATTCATACTGTGAAAACCATCGTTCAATCAAATGATTCTTGCTACTTTCTACTTACACGCATTTTTTGCACATTCGTCGCCAACAATAGAATCTGTACTTATGCAAGCATATTGTCATGGCCTCATTTCAAACAAATAAGCCCACAATGTCCAAGAAGGAACCCAGAAGACAGAGTTTTAAGTTCTTTTGGCTGAAAGTGCAGATCTCTGAGCAAGTGTCTACTTTTGCAGTCCACACAAAGCTGGCTACCTTCTCCACACTCTTGAAGATGAAGGGAGAGATATTCGAAGAGCACAAGTTGGAGACGTAAGAGATCCCTTGTTGCGCACAGAAAATCTTTTTCCCTCATTTACCTCTGCACAAGGAATTACTTTTAAATTAAAGTGAAAGCCCTTAGAGTCCCAACACGGAGCCATAGCTGAAAGATCGGCACAGTAGAAAAAATATTTGGCTCCATAAACCTTGACTTTCTACATTAATATTCACAAAATAATTTTATACGCTCAGAGCGTTTTTACATTTTTCTCAAGGATCCCCTTATGTCTCAAGGGTGAAAAAGTCTGCCATTCAATGCTTAGCTCAACTAAAACCTATTTACTCCTTTTTATAGCCACGTCTGCTGCTGATTTTTTTGTATCTGTACAAATTTTTTTTCTGTGCTAGGCACAAAGCCGGGTATTTTTCAAAAGGGGGGATTAGAACATTTGCAAGCACCAGACAAAGAGCGAATCCCGTGCAAAAGGACACCATAGTTTATCCAATTTTCGACTTAGTGCCATTCAACTGGTCGTTTACGCAATGTCATCCAACCAAACAACATGGTGTACTGATGGGGAGGAAAAGTTTGTTAAGTGAAAAGAGCCAGATTCGTTTCTTCTAAGAAAATAAACATCTTAACGGTGCGCCAAAGAGTGGGAGGGAAAGCATTTTACTGCCTTGGAAAGCTTTGAGGCGCTTTACCTTGTACATTTCAGATATATTGAAGCCTGTTCTCCAGCCTATCTCCTCTTTATATTCCTAACCTCCCTTTTTCCGTTTAATACTCATACTGCGGGGGCTACTCCAAGATACTAGAAGAGCTGGAGTGTGGATATATACACATACATATTTGTAAATATAACCACAGATATGTTTGTAAATTAGGGAAATTATTTTCCTCCACTCTTCTTGGACTTAATTGGCAGAATGAAAAAGAAAGTGAAAGAGTTATAGCTACTTTTAAAAATAAAAATGGGGAGGGGATGTGTGGGAGAAACCAGTCTCTCTCCTTTTATTTCCTCCTTTTAAAAACATTCATCAGCATATGCCTCATTTCAAATGCAACAAATGTAAATATACTTTTCCCTGCACAGAATTTTAAGTGAAAGTCCAATGGTTTGGAGGGCAGTCTAAGTCTGCCTAACAGATGCAAACAGTCTTGTGGCTTCAGTTCCATCTTTGAGTCCCCTAAAAAGATTTGCTATGGCCAACAAAGGAAACTGTCACACCTTTTCCCATCACCGCTTTAATTTATGCTCAGTCTCCAAGTTTTTTTTTTTTTTTTATATTGATTTGATAATCACTTTAAGGCCGAACACTTAAAATAAGAAAGAGCTCGTGAGTAGGTTGAAAAGGGGGGTCTTACAGGCCTGCCTCAATATGGTGAAAATGGGGAGGCAAAAAGGGAGCCAGGGCTGTAAAGGTTGTTTTGTAAAGTGGGTTTTTATTATGCACCGACTCTCTCCGCATTTACTTAACTCTTCACGGGCTGTTGGGTAGGTTAACACCCTTCAAGGCCTCTTTCATGTCCAATACCTCGTTTGTTTGTAAAGGAAAATGAGCCTTTAACACATTTTCATTTAGCAAAAAAGAAAAAAAAAAAAAAAGACAGACAGAAAAAGAAATTTTTATTTTTCGTACTCAAAATCAGCAAACCTTTTCCTCCTTTCCAATTCAAATGATTCTTCAATCCATTAGGAACCTGAAGACCTGCAGTGAATGAACCTGAGGGTGTTTCCTCTACAAGACTCATTCTGGGTAGCATTATAAGGGTTTTCCTACATCTGGGGTAAAACAGAACCTCCATAAGACATATTGAATCTTGTACATGAAATGTCTCCTCTGAGCTCCCAAGAAGCCCACATTCCCAGAACATGACACTCAAGTTGTAATTTGCACCACACAGCAAGTACCGAGTATATACTATCTGTATATATGCTATGTGCCTTGATGGGGACTCAAAGGCTTCTCCATTCTCTATGCCAAGATGAAAGGTACTCAGGCTCTTTGAAGTGTAATATTGCATGGTGCTGTAAAATGCACACCTTAAGACTTATGCAACTTTTAGGTTGTGGTTTTTCTCAAACTTTTTTTTCCTTAAAATCGTGTTTGCTGCCAGCCTTGCTCCTGTTCAGCAGTTGCTTTTAAATGTCTATTGAGATGGGTTTCGAGGATGGGGAAGATTCAAAGTCTTTACTCAAGCGGTATCTATATGAGTGATTTTATTTCTTTTTCTTTTATTAAGGGCTCTGTGGAAGCCCAGTGTGGGCTTGTTCTCAATGGCCAAGGTGGGGTGATAAGAAGAGGTAAGTAATAATGCATTACCCTAAACATTCTTTTTTCATCTGTTGCTTAGTTTTGAGAATCCGCTGATGCTTTTAAACATCATATCCCATGTCTGATGATTAAGAAAACAATGACTCTTGGTCTGTGACATTCTTGTCCCTCAAGTGATACTCACATTTAGAAAACCTCTCTTCCTCTGTTGAGGCTTGAACCCACCCTGCGCTGAAAAGATTCATGATGGGAAAGGTTTGCTCGTTCTCACAGCACTGTGATAGAATCAAAGTTAGAGACAAAAAAAGAAGAAGAAAATACTTCTCATACCCCCTTCTTCCAATACCACATCCTCGAGCAGAATTTCGGGTCTCATTGAGCCCTAAACGTGCCAGCCACAGCCTGGGTGTATGAGGTGATGGTTTTAGCTTGAGGCTTAGGGGAATTCTGTGAAAGGCTGGATTCATTGAGACTTCAGGGGAGGCTAATGAAACACCAATATTGTAGCTGCCCTTATTTTTCTAAGTGTCCAGAACATTTCTTTCTTTAAAGCAGGGTAGGAGGAGGAGGTGGTGTTAACTGTACCAGATAAAGCTTTCTTGTTCCCATCTGTTGAGGAAAACATCTGAATCCAGAGTTACCCATGGAACTGGAAGGGGGGGGGGCAAGAGGAGAGGAGAGAGAGCTGTTGATTTCGGCTCAGACAGTGCAGGGGGCTGCATCTCGGATGTTCCATTTTGACAAAGGGTTTTGAACTATGACATCCTCAGGGCCTCAAGGCTGTGAAGATTTTGCTTGCTTTCCCACTTGACTGTATTCCGAGCCTCTGAAGCTTATTTTCCTAGCAATCTGAATAACCCAGGGAGCACACAAGGCAAAGGGGACCAGCTGTTATCTCAATTTCATAAGAATTAGTAAGATATGCCCTATTCACCAAGCCTAATTCCAGCTCCAGGGCCACAGTTGTCTTTAGTACCCAAACCACTGAAGACTGAGTCACCTCTGATGGCACCAAATAAATGTCCTTCTATCCCTCACCAACTCTATCAATGTTTCTTGAAAGAGTCCAATACTTTTCCAGAGAGAGAAATGTATTGGTAGAAACAGTGGACTCTTTCATGCTTAAACTGCAAATTTCACAAGCTGATGTCCAATATTAAACTCTGTTTGAATTGAGGGGGAAAGAACACAAACAGTGTGGCTACTCACACAGTGGCTATTTGGAACTTCCGCTAAATTTAAAATAGCTCTTCAGTTCTGTTGTTTTCCCCCACAGACATTTGATAACTATTAAAAAAAAAACAAAAACTACTGGTATTACTCTTCAATTATTAAAAGGAGGAGGAGGCAGCAATTTTAAACTTTTCTGCCAGGCCAATACTCAACCATATTGAAATGACATGAAATAGGCCCAAGGCTGGTGAAAATGGAAATAAAACTAACGCACTGTTGGGGAAGAGTAGAAAAACACGCAGTGAAAGAGAGGACAGGTGAGGCTTGCTGATCCGGGTCTGTAAGAGCGAAAACACGAAAGGTTAGGCAGAGCCCTTCGGGGCGCTTGGAGAAGATACTGGTGGTGCTGAAGGACAGCGCCACTAATTAGCGCCCTAAGCCCGCTCCTCCCACAATCCCGCTCGCGCTACTGCGGTCTTTGCGTACTATTCTCTACTGAATAGAAGATCACCTTCTCAAATGTTTGCAAATTGCTATCCGTTCATACAATAGCTGACAGAGGGCAGGAATTATGCGAGGTGGAGGGCGGGAGCTGGAGGGGAGACCGCTGTGGAACCAGTTGAATTTCCGGAGAGAGATTTAGGGCACACTCCCTCATCATCCTCCTGAGAAAGACCAGTGTTCTTAGTATCTACAAGTGGGCGCTACAACCCCACCTCACTAGAGCCACTGAAACAGTCCTCCTTAGATGATGTTTTATTGTTCTGGTATAATTCGGTACCTATTTGTTTCACCTAAAAAGCATCATCGAATCTGCTATTTTGAACCAAATATTAATCTTTTAGGAAAACAGCATGGCTCCCAAGAGAAAGGGGATGTAACTTGGGATTTATGTCTGTACTGTTTGACTAGACCCTAATCCACCCACGGAGATGGAATTCGGACTTTAGCTGCTCAAAGTTTATTCCATTTTCACGTGCCTTAGAGAAAGGCTAATTAACCTGCTTGAGCCCGAAAGAGCAGGGTGTGTGCTTCCTCTGAAAAAGACTAATGTTCGTGACAATTCCCAAATGGATGGCAAAGATTGCAAGGAGATCTTGCATTCAAACGGGGGTATATCCCGTTAGTCTGCTCAGCCCGCATCTCAGGAGTCCTCGTTTTTTGAAGCATCTTCTTTCTAGGGACACGGTAGTGAGCAGGATTCTTAATATCAATAGCTCAGGTCACCTTAGTTCGTCAAAAATCTGAAGGGGGGCATTAACTCAAGTGCTTTTCCGTACCGCCATCCCTCACACAACCCAATAGTGTGTAATAGCAGAGGTGGGAATGTGTTTCTCCTCTAATCCACGTTTTACAGGTGACTCTCCACATGAAACACAATTTCTTATAAAACACAACTTTTCACCATTTTCTCTTTCCTTTTAAGCTCCTGGATCAGCTTACATTTCTAATAATTGCCAGAATTGACAGTGGGGAAAAAAACCAAAAACAGATTTCACTTCCGAAGATCCCCGAAGGTTCTTCTTGAAGAAAGATCCCTCAGTGTCCTAGTTTAGTTCACTAGGGAGAGGCCGTTCTGGTTTTCAGTGGGGGGTAGGGAACGGGAGTCAGGATTGTTCTTTAAATTTGGCCACTTCTACTTACAACGGACAAAATGTCGTTTCCTTGACTCACTTTGGTAAGTGGCAATTGTAGTGTTTTTGCCTTTCATGGAGGCCGAATAGCCGTAGAATGCGGCGAGGTAATTACTACCTAGATAAAATATTTGCCACCACCTCGGAGGCGCCGCTCCCCGCGCGCTCACGCTCGGTTAATGGTGTGCGCGATTTCGCCCGCAGCTCCGCCACTCCAACCATCAGAACCAATAATCTTTACTTTACCCTGTGCTCGAGTATCGATAGCTTCTCTCGCCTCGGGCGTCAGCTTTGATATGTTAATATTTCTGAGTAGCAAATTCTGCAGAGATCATATTAATGTTGTACGTACAGAGTGGAGCTTCGCCTTCCTTGAATATTCAGATACCGGGTTTCAAAAGGTATCTCTTGAAATGAGGCTTCTATTTACTGGAGTCGTCTGTGTTTTTAATCATTAAAAAAAAAAAAAAAAAAAAAGGAAAACCCACTCTTCTTTTCCCGATCAATCTTCTGAGGCTCCCTCATGGCCCCATCGCCTTTGTCAGACGACTATCCCTTTCATTTCTCGGTGAGTATCTAGTAATACGAGAATAATGTTGATGACGATGATGATGGTGATGATGAAGCTCATAATGAATGAATCCAGATTCAAATGGCAGGGGTAGGGGCTCGATTGTGTGCAGGGGGTTGTGGCCTTCAGAAGAGGACAGAGGTGAGATGAAAAGATCCAGCCTTTCATATTTGGGTGGAAAGTGACATTTTGGCCCTGGTCTTTTTTGTGAAATCAGGATGGTAAACTCAGAAAAAAAAAAAAAAAAAAAAGGAAGAAAGAAAAAAATGAAAAAAAGTGAAGGGAAGCGCCCGTGTTTCGCTTTGTGATCACTCTGCCTTCCAGCCCCAGGCTAATTTCAGAAGCTTAAATACCGCCATAGCCTCTGGGCCACGCGGAGAAGGAGCAGACCCGGCCACCGGCAGGCAGGAGCGCTTTCCCGATTGCCCGTGGCTACACAAAATACATACTACTTTGAATCAAAACATTTTTGGAGAATTAATATGATCTGAACTCTGCATGTTTTAAGAGAGCTGGAGTTTGTCAGATCGCTTAGAGGTGACTGGCACGCCAAAGCGGAGACATTAACGTTCCGGCACAAACATTATCAGATTTGACTTAATTTTTTTTTTTTTTTAATGTTTCTTCGAAACACGGTTTAGCATCAGCCGTCCAAAATCAGCCAATAACAGGGTGGGTGGACCTGGCCGCTTTTTCTTTCTGCGCCTCTGATGGCTGCTTGGGCAGAGAATGGCCTCCCTCGAGTTCATCGGGTTTCCCGAGGGCCTTGAGCCTTGGAATCCGGGTTAGAGAGAGCTTTTCCTCTTTTAGTCGCTCCTGGGAAGAGCAAGAGTCGAGGGAAGAGGGAAGTCTCGTTCCTCTCCCTCTGTCAGCGCCCGGGGATTAGAGAGAGACTACCCGGAACCTCTCTCTACTCGAACTCTCCAAAACTCATCTCTATAGTGCATCCATTGTGTGTAAACTAGAGCCGGAAATACACCTGGAGGCTCGCCTGCCTCCTTGGTTTCCAACTGCAGATGCTGTGGACTAGAAAGTCAGTCTCCTGTATATGAAGCCTAAAACTCAGGCATTGTTTCTTGCAAACCTTCCGGGGGAGGTGGCAGAGCAGGTTGCTGCTTTTCCATGCCTCCTGCCTTCTCTCTAATTTCTTTATTGCTCTGAAAAATCACCAAAGGCCAAAGTACTCTCTACATTAGGGAATGGAGATTAACCCCCCGACACACACGCACACATTACAGACCCACTGCCACATTAAACCAGCCGGTTTCCCTATGCGGACCTCTCTTTCTTTTGTTCTGCCTAGAATCTGCGCCTGGAGGAGTGCATTCAGCCTTGGTAATCCAGTTATACCTGTAATGGTATATCCCTCCCCAAACGGCGCAATTCATTGCTGACACATCATCAGATTGCAATTAAGTCCCGCTACTTTTCCTATTTGATGACAATGACTATCTGCTGCCGTCGGGGGAAGGCGGGTAGCGGTGGGGGAGGGGGACTTGAAAAGAGTGGGAGGCTAGAGGCGAAGCAGCCCACAATGATGCTACCCCGCCGTCTCACACGCTCACGTAGCAGAAACGCAACCGCAGAACAAACAAGGACAGGAAACTCTCGTAATCGCTTACACATTTTTGTGTCAGGAAAAACGAGCGATCACTGGAGATAAAGAAGGGGAGAAAAAAAATCCCTGCCGTTTGCATTTCTTTCATTTGAATTGTAAACATCTGTTTAGCTGTAAGGCGAACAGAACATTTATTTAGCTCTCCAGATTTGGTCTAATTATGTCAACACCGACGCCGCGGCGAGTGGGGAGGCGCTGCGGCTTCGGAGAGGCTGCGCGCACAGACCCAGCGCCGGGAAGCCCGCCAGGAAATATTGATCGCTCCTGGAACTTACGCCAGGCCTCCTGCTAGGTCCGGGACTGCTGTTGTTGGGGG
>NW_004444151.1:1192611-1264604 GCF_000243295.1 Trichechus manatus latirostris
GAGGGGGCGCGTGACTCTGAGGCAGCTTTAGGGGCGTCGGGGGAGCTGCGGCTCCTCCGAGACAACCGCGGCTTTTTCCTCTGCCCTAATTGCCCGGGATGAGAGGAGGAAAAGCTCATTTGGGCGTCCGCGCTGGGCTTTCCTATCCGATGCAGCGCAAATGGTAGGTAGGGGGCTTGCCGCGCCCCACAGCTCTCATCCTGCGACGTAGCAGTTGTTCAACACAATGGCGGGGTTGGGTGGCCTTTTCCAGGTGGTGAGCACCCATGCGTCCATTCCCCGTTGCGCTTGCTCACAAACTGGAAAAACAAGCAGAGAAGGTCTGAGCATGCCCATTTTTCAGATGTACAGACTGAGGCCCAAAGGAGTGAAGTGATTCGCCCAAGGTTGCGTGGGTCGGTAGTGGGCCACGCTCTCATTTGTGGCCCAGAACTTTTTCCAGTAACCCACACCGTGCCTGCAGACATAGAGCCAGAAATCCCCAGCCACACCAAGAAGATAATAGCCCCAACCCGTGCCGTTTCTGCCCGCATAGAATCTAACAAGATCTGGCAGCTGGCGGATCTGCATCTATGCATTTGTGCCTGGATTTATCACACCCACTGTAAGTATTTGGCTGACTTATTCCTGCAGCTGCGACAAATTTATTTTTTATGATAGCTATCTCTTATACAATAGAGGCCCTCGTGGCGTAGTAATTAAGCGCTCGGCTGCTAACGGAAAGGTCAGCAGTTTGAACCCACCAACAACTCTGCGGGAGAAAGATGTGGCAGTCTGCTTCTGTAAAGATTACATGCTTGGAAACCCTATGGGGCAGTTCTACTCTGTCCTATAGGGTTGCTATGAGTCAAAGACTCCACAGCAACGGGTTTTTATCTCCTATACAGTCAGTAGCTAGTCCCTGACTTCTTTCACTGTTACCATAGCTACCCACCTGGGTTTGCAGCATCACTGGAAATATCTCCAAATTCCAGTTTTAAAATAGTGACCTGCATGGAATGGGAAACACTAGGAATGGGAAACAGATAAACTCTGGAGCAGTTCTGCAATAAGGCCCCTGGCTGTGCAACCAGAGACACCATGAACTGGAATGCAGAGTCTAGAATTTCATTAAGAGCTGAAATGCCTCACAGGAGCCATGAGGAACTTCAACTAGTAACACAGGGATAAAATACTGTGACCAGCCTGGTGTGGTTGGCTGTTTCATAACTTTCTGTCTTTGAGATCTCATCGTTGCCATCTGTGGTCTAGAGCCCCTTAAAGAAGTCCTACCTCCTTCATTCCAAATGCAAAATTCTGGTTATGTTGACCTATTACCCTTTCTACCTCCACCCAAAAATAAACCACTGGGGAGAGAGAGACCATGTTCCCCCATGTTGCTGTATACTCTACAAGTTGCCAAATCTTTAGCCAGGATGAGAGAGTTCCCCAAGGCTGCAGCAATGCCAAGTATCAAAGCAACAGAAATTCCCTTTAAAGATGCTGTGACATAAAAAATAAAAGACTCTAGAGTTGATGGCTAATCCTGAATACAAAATAAATCCTCCAGGCAGTTTGTGTGTGCATAAAGCATACTCTTAATATGCAGCCTGTGTAACTTACCTAATAAATGCCCATTTGAGCGTGAGCCAGAAGCCCAACCTGGATGCAGGAGAGAAAGGCCAAGGGCCCAGGGAGTTGCAAGTGATGAGGCAGCAGACTCCGTGGCTTCCCTGGGAGCAGCTGGCTTTCAGCAGATGGGGTTCAGTTTGCCAAAAAGGAGCAATTTTCCAATGGAAACTGGGAGAGACTGATTTAACTCCTTATTTTACAAAAATAATAATCTTTTGCATCTCTCTAAATTACGTTTTTAACCCACTGAAGATTAATAAATATAGGAAAGATCTAAAATTGTGTCCTTCCTTTCCTTTCAAAAACCAAAACAGTTGCCGACAAGTCAATTCCAACTCATCGCAACCCCGTGAGTTTCAGAGTAGAACTGTGCTTCATAGGGTTTTCAATGGCTGATTTTTCAGAATTAGATCAACAGGCCTTTCTTCTGAGGTGCCTTTGGGTGGACTCGAACCTCCAACCTGGACAACCAGCCTCTCTGTTAGTAGCCAAGTTCTTAATGGTTTATGCCACCCAGGGCCACCCTTCCTTTAGCAGCCACAAAAATAATATGTATACATACTCAAACACTCTCTTCTCTCACTCATAATGAGTAAGATTCCTAGTGTCCTCAGTTATGTACTTGCTAGTGTGTGGGGTGGGGATGCGGGCTTATGTAAGAATATACATTTGCTACGACTCATAGAAAATGTGAGTGGAAGCCCCTTTTCAGGAGAGAGCTGTGTGATTTTTGGATATAGACATTATGATTTTCTTGTTTAATATTCTTGCTACAGACTGACTTCACAGTGATCCAAATCCTAAAATAATCAGGGTCATGATCCTACAATATCACTCTAAAACCCAGATTCATTGATATCTAGCTTGCTTTCCTGTTCGTCTCAACTTCTAAGAAGTTACTTAAGAGTTTATTTTTTAAAATGCACTTTGCATCTGTAGATACTGAGCGCATCAGCAAAAGTGGAATGGTAGCCTCAGGCACAGGAATCTGGGAACACTTTATTGGGGGGAGGGGTTTAAAATTCTTTCTGGGAATGCGAGGTGGGGAAGCACACGCAACTTTGTGTTTCCAGCTCCCCAGGCCGGTGTTAGCACGGCTGTCCATGCACAGAATATTGACTACAAGTTTGATGCCAAGAAAAGGATTTCAATCTGACAGTTGAGATTATAACCTCTCAGATTTCAAAGTCAGGACATATTTCCAGGCACTAGCATCAGGAATTTGGCCAGAGTATACAGGACCCATCTTCCAGCCTACAGAGAACTGACTGCTCTGATGTTCTCTCTATTCTGTCTGCTGTTTTTCAGGCATTAGAGGCAATCATGGACCTCAGAATGCTTAGGGAGGAAGACCTTGGTTCCCAGCACTTTCATAGGGAAGTTGGGTGACCCCAGCCTGCCAGGAGGAATTCCAGAAAATCCAAGGGTAGAAATACTTTAAGAATGAGGCAAGGTTAACATGTTCTCTCTGCCTAGGCCCAGGACCCCATTGCCATTTTAAACATCTTTCCAGGTTTCTTAGCCACTGTGCCCAGGAAACACACTCAAAGGAATGGCAGAGGTTGCACTGACAGATTCCATCTGAACCTCTTAGAAAAGGAGGGAAGGAGCTACCTGGGAGGCCAGTGGTGAGTCCTAGACCAGGACTTCTCAAACTTGCAGATGAACCACCTGAGGCTCTTATTAAAATCGTTTATTCTGACTCTGAAGGTCTGAGGTTGGGCCAGAGATTTTGTATTTCTGACAAGTTCCTAGGAGATGCTGATGCTGCCATTTGAAGACCATACTTTAAGGAAAAAGGCTTTAGATAACACTCCCCTGCCCATTTGTCTTCCCCCACCTACTTATTTTCTATTTTCCCTCATAGAACTTTACCCATTTTCTGGAGGTAAGTCTTCAGATCACCCTTAACTGATGAAATCAAATGTATGATCAGAAGAGCAAGCTTTGAATTTGAACTTGCCATTGAACCCACAAAAACTCTGTCCTCAGATTTCTCGATGCCTGGTGAAGCAGCCTTAGATCTCAGGGCTCCAGGGCCACCATGTTAGCAGCGTGGACACTGGCTCAGGGTTTTCGCTGTGAGGAAGGAATTGGGCAGCAGGACACTCTCCTTCACAGTGATCACCCTTAGATCTTCATGTTCACTTCAGTCATCGGCTGCCTAAAGTTAAGGACTGACTACACTCCCTTGTTCCTGGACAATGTAAAAGCTCAAGGGGCTTTCTGAACTTCAGAGATAGAAGGCTTCTGCTCCAGGAGTCCCAGTAAGGACTGCTTGCCTGAACGTTCTGAAGCTTCTGGTGATGAGTAAATTATTTTTAGTGGTGTCTGTGTATTGTTTGGGTGCCTGTGATGCCTTTAGTTGATAGATGCTTGAGGGAAAGGGGATGGCAGTTCTCAAACATTCTGGTGGCAGGCCCTCAAAACTTTGATCTATATGGTAAATTCTAGATAAAAAAAATCTACCCATTTTGTGTGTATAGGTATCTATCCATAATACCTACCCTTTGTGGGGTTAACTGGGGAAGTTTGGGGTTTTTAATTGAAGTATTTCTTGGTGTGAATGACGTAGAAATTAACACTGGTGGGCCTTCTAAAGGAGACCTGATGGCACAGTGTTGAAACACTAAGCTGATAACTGAAAGGTCAGTGGTTTGAACCCACCAGCTGCTCCACAGGAGAAAGATGTGGCAGTCTGCTTCTGTAAAGATTACAGCCTTGGAAACCCTCTGGGATAGTTCTACTCTGTCCTACAGGATCGCTGTAAGTTGAAACTGACTTGACTGCACTACGTTTTGTTTTGGTTTGGTTTTGGGGCCTGCTAACACTCTGTGGGAAACCCTGGTGGTATAGTGGTTAAGAGCTACAGCTGCTAACCAAAAGGTTGCCAGTTCAAATCCACCAGTCTCTCTTTGGAAACCCTATGGGGCAGTTCTACTCTGTCCTATAGGGTCGCTATGAGTCAGAATCTACTTGACAGTAACGGGTTTGGTTTTTTGGTAACACTCTATGAGGAGCCCTGATGCCGCAGTAGTTAAGAGCTAAGTGAGCTACAGCTGCTAACAAAAAGGTTGGCAGTTTGAATCCACCAGCCATTCCTTGAAAATCCAATGGGGCAGTTCTACTCTGTCCGATAGGATCGCTATGAGTCAGAATCAACTAGAGGGCAACAGGTTTGGGTTTTTGTTTGTTTTTTTAACACTCTATGGGATGCCAATTTTCTCTAAAATTACAATGATCTCCTCACAAACATTTTCTATGTGCTATTTGAAAGACAAAACCCTGTGTGTTATTTGAAAGGATCATCTTCAGAGCAGCTTTCTGAGAAGATCTGGTGATGTATAAGTGCAATTGTTGTCATGCGTTCCCAGATCCGGGAGGCACCTTGATATTAACTGTTTGTCTAATGAATTTATCTTCTCTCATTGTCACTAATATGTCTATGCTTTTTCCTTCCAAGGTGGCACCTGTGTGGTCAACCCCACAGACTTGTTTTGCTCTGTCCCTGGTCGTTTGTCCCTTCTCAGTTCTACTTCCAAATACAAGGTGACCATTGCTGAGGTAAAGAGACGCCTCTCTCCGCCTGAATGCCTCAATGCATCACTCTTAGGAGGCATTTTGAGAAGGTGAGAAAAATTGGTTTTCTGGCATTGTGGGTCTTCTGACTGTATTGATACACACTCCTCGGCCTTCAGCCCTTATGTGTTCCATCCTACGTGGAATTCCCCATGTGGTCAAGTGTTCTCATGATTTTCTTCAGAATGTGAACTTTCAAATCCCAGTTTTTATTTGGTTTTGGACAGAGCAAAATCTAAGAATGGAGGCCGCTGCCTGAGAGAGAAACTGGATAGATTGGGCCTGAACTTGCCAGCAGGAAGACGGAAAGCAGCCAACGTGACCCTCCTCACTTCCTTAGTTGAAGGTATGACTTTCAGCTCCGCAAAATAATGATGAAGTGCTGGCAATTCTTTGAAGCTCAGGCTTGTGAGATTTAGGCTGCTTTATTTTGTCTATGCTACTAAGCAGGACAGTTAACAGATAGTTCTGAATTTTCCAATTAATCTCTATTATAATGATTAAATTATACAATATAAGGTTTAGATAATTCATAAAATGTCCCATAATTTACTAATCTTGACAATACTAGGGAAGAACAGTGGAAGATTTATGTACGTGATAAAGTATTCCCTAAATAACAGCAACAAAAAACTGGACATGCTATTGTCATTTTTATTATTGTTTATTTCAAAGTTCAGCTAAATCTTGTTTAGCTTGTTATAATTCAGTGAAACATGATCTACAGGATAAATAATAATCCTTTTATGAGGAGTTTCCAAGTGTCTAGGCATGATACTAAGCCTGCAAGCACATTGTCTTAATCCTAGTTGTTGTGTGCCACTGAGTTGATTCCGACTCATAGCGACCATATAGGAGAGAGTAAAACTGCCCCATAGGGTTTCCAAGGAGCAGCTGATGGATTTGAACTGCCGACCTTTTTGTTAGCAGCCTGAGCTCTTAACCACTTCACCACCAGGACTCCCAGTAGACATCTCTTAAAGCAGAGTGAAATTTAATGGCTTTATGGGTGGATAAACTGAGTTACAGAGAAGTTAAAGTTAACCACAGGTATAGAGATGGAAACTCTGGTGGTGTAGTGGTTAGGTGCTGCGGCTGCTAACCAAAAGGTCAGCAGTTCAAATCTACAAGGTACTCCTTGGAAACTCTATGGGGCGGTTCTACTCTGTCCTATAGGGTCACTATGAGTTGACGTTGACTTGACAACAACACGTTTTTTCCAGGTAGAGAGACAGAAGTGGAAATATATTCCTAGAAACTACCTTTTTTTCTTCCAATTTACCTTTTTACCTTTGCTTTTTCTGTAAGGACTAAACTTTACGCATTAGCATCCAAACTTAAGAAGAAGTGTTATCCATGCTTTTATTTGTTTTTTTACCTGTGTGCAGGAGCTTTTGAATGCCAAAGAAAAGTTCTTCCATAATTCATAATGGTGTTGTTTTTAAATAGGAAAGGCAGGTCTGTTTTGTCAAATCCCACCAGAACTTGCCTGTGGCACTTTTTTCACATGAGTTGTTTATATTGCATTATAGGAGGTAATAAGTGAGTGAAACACAAAACAATCATCTGCCTTTTTCCAGATTATCAATACATAGTGTTTATTGTACAACTTTGACATGATCTTGGCAAGATTGCTTTGATAATTTTGTTATTAACAATTATCTTTGCTTTGTTCCCGAATAGTATAATGATAATACAACCACAACAGTGTCGTTGGCCATTAACATTTAATAAGTGTATGTTGTAGGTCACGGGCTGTGTTTGCCTATGTGTGCCGATACTGAAGGAATGACATAAGGGAGTGTGGTTTGAGGATATTTAGGGAAGGGCAAAGTAGAAAAAAAATGACTAACAGTTTGGTCTAAGGGGAGACAGATTCCTGCTTAATTTAAGTAAGAACATTGTTGAAATTATAGGTTTTTAAAAGTAGAACAGAGATCTTGGGTGGTACACATGGTTAACATGCTCAACTGCTAACTGAAAAGTTGAAGGTTCAAATCCAACAGGAGGTACCTTGGAAGAAAGGCCTGGCTATCTACTTCCAAAAAAATCAGAGCTCATTTCTACTCTGACACATATGGGGTCACAATGGGTTGGAGTTGACTCTACAGCAACTGAGTACTGGTAAAAATATAACAAAACACTCAGTATATAATGAAGGAGATAAAGGAATCATATGTGTGGTAGGTCTTGAGTGAGTCTCAAACCCATCTCCATAGTAGAATCAGCTGAGGAAGTTTGAAAAAAACAGCCTGAGTCCCAATACCAAACCATTTGAAATTCAATCTCTGTGGTTAAACCCAGACATATATAATTTTTAAAACTTCCTATGTGATTCTAAGGTATAAGGAGATTTAAGGGTCATTGATCTAAATGTTCATTACAATTCTTTCTATTACCCAGGATGAGTGACTACAAAGTCCCCTGAAAGTTGTAACTTGTGGAAATTAAGGGCCCCAAAAAGACCTTTCTCCACTGTGTCTGGGAGTGTACTTGGCCAGTACAAACTGAAATATAGAGAATAATAAAACAGGATGTTCATAATTCTTTTTTTTTTTTGGTAAATATATGTGTAACAAAACACTTGCCATTTCATTTTTCACATGTACAGTTCAATGACATTAATCACATTCACCATGTTGTTCAACCAACACTACTATCCGTTTCCAGATTTTCTCATCACCCTTAACAGAAGCGCAGTATCTCCTAAGTAGTGCGTCTCCCTTTCCCCTTCCTTCCTGCCTGCCCCAGGTAGCCACCAATAAACTTTGGTCTTTGTATGCTTCTTATTGAATTTTAAGGTAGCCAAAAGCAACCTATGCTAACATGAAGGGTGCAGGATCTCTGTGGTCTTGCCTTGTCTTCTCTCAGCACATTCCCCTATCACACAAGTGCCCATCATATGCTCTGTTCATCTGGCCTCTGCTCACAGATAACTATCAGCCTTGGCTGATGAAATTTAAGATGTTATTCTTCCCAGGTGCATCTTACTTTAATTGGGTGCTCTTAAATCCCCAAAATCTTCATAACATAGAGATAGAAATCTTTTTTTTCTTTTTATCATAGCAATTAACATTTATTTTGATAACAGTATCTTTTATACTGCCATGACAATATCTGAACTAGCATTAAGTTCTTTAAAGACTAACCTTAATTTAATACAACCACGTTAGAGGAGTCCGTTTACTTTTTTGTTTTCTCTTTTTAGTTTAAGTAAAAAGAAAACCTTATAATGCCACCCTCCTTAATATCCATGCAAGAATTTTTCAACTCAAGTTTACGTACTTTTGATTTTATTAAAGAAAGTATAAAATATTGAATTCTACATTCTTAAATGCTAGAGAAATAAAACTTTATTGTTGAATTTCAGGCACTTTTGTGGAACTGTGGAAAAGACATTTAAGGGCAAAGGGACTTTTTGCATTCCTCAACTTACTACATGTATCGTCACTCCCACATTCTCTCTCTTGCTGTCATACACACACACCCACAATTATAAAATGTTTCATTACCATGTACAATATAGCCTGATATTTTTCTCTACTTCATACTTTTTTTAGTCATTTCAATAATGCTGATTATAAACTCACTAAATTTATGACATGAGTCACTAATGAGTCATGACCCACAGTTGGAAAAACTGCAAGTTATTTTAGGACATGAGGAGAGTCTAATATTTGAAGAACAAGCACATTACATTTAAATTAAAATCATCTTCATTCTAGCCCTGGGCTGACAAGAAGGGCAACTTCATTGTTAGGACTCTAGATAGAGGACTCCCCTGTATCTTTTTGTTCCCACATTTCAGTTGGGTTGATGGTGACAGCTGTTGACTCCTTTCCAGCCATCATCAAGCTGCCAAGTCCACATTAGGCTCAGGGTCTTTGGAATTCTGCAGGTGATGCTGGACTTATACGGAACATAAGTGACCCGAGTGTGATTTATCAACCTCCTAAGAAATTGACATCATTGATACGTCTGTTCAGCACTTTTGGGCCTTGATTGTTTTTGAGCCACCATGTATCTGATCCAGGTTTTTCAAGTTTGTCCTGTTTGTACAGATTCAGGCTGTAAAAACTTTACCATATTTGCCAGTTGCTGTTCATAAGCCCTTGAATGGACCAGGTATTCAGGTGACAGTTTTCCTCTTCAGTAAACAATGTCGAAAGAGCCAGCAACATTTTTTTTTTTTTTAATTCTAAAACTAGGTTCCTAGTAGCCCAAAATGGTCCATCAACTTTCTCTTAAACATATGGTCTTATGAGAAAGAATACTATTATTTTTTCCACCATTTTTAAAAGTAACATCTCCCCTTTATCGCCTGGATTTTCAACGTAAACCCATATGTACATTTTAAGGGTCAGTAGCTACTAATTTAGCTTCTCTTACATGTCTCTTAAAACTGTTGCTTAAAACTCTTATGGAGTAGTCTAGCCATGACTAGATTAATTGTTTCTCAAACTTCCTGATGGCCCAATATGTTTTTCGGATTCAATCACCCCTCACAATTTTGGTATAGTCCTTGAGCACAGGAGATATAACATCCAATTGACTTTATTTCCCATAGACCAGACTTTGAAATAAATCTCATGAAAGTCAACCTTCAATGACTTTACAGTACTCACCTCTGCCCAATTCTGGGTAAGATTTGAATCAAGTCTTGCCATTGTTCCTATTTTGATAGGAATCTCAAGGAAGGAATGGTGCTTGGGAACCATGCCAGGCTCTCTGTGCAAAGATGGGACCTTTGTAAAGATCCTATCAATGAACAATAAGGTGCTTTATGATGGGAATTCAAATTAACAAATGAACATTTGTTTTTCCAAAATGACCCATCACTAATATAATAGTAGGCTTCATTTTGATATTCCTACCTTTCCGTGCTTGCCTTGGGTTTCTAGCAATTTGGTTTTTAATTATTCTGCGATCATTTTATTCTGCATTCCTTTTAAACGGAATCACTCTACTAATTGTTCCATCCTAGCATTGTTATCAAGGTGACATATTAGAGTCAATACTCTTAGGGATTATTTTAGGGATTTACAAGAGAGGGATATTTTAATGCAATTTGATAGTGTATTTTGATAATTTCTATCATCTCTGTTATAAATATCATTGTACCTAATAAACAATGAGGTGAAGAACTGGAAGACTGACTGACTTTTTGTCACCTGTTGAAGTTGTTTGAAAAATGAACATATTTTAGTCAGATATATATTTAAGTGAGGATTTTTTTTTTTTTGGATTCACATAACATAGATATAGCTGACCTATAATGAGATGGAAATATTTGAATCCAGAGTTCTCTGAATGAAATATCAGATCTTATCCTCTTTTCTTCCATATGTCTTCATTTAATGGGCCTTAAATATATAGCTAATGGTTAAGTGCAAGCTTCTTTATTGTAATCCTGAAGTTATTTTTATTTCCCCTTGTTAATCACATTCTTGTGGTTTCTTTTTTGTCCATTCTGGTATCAATAAAATCAGAAAAATATCATTTTCTGGAAGACGGATTTGCTTAGAGTTTCTTACCCAATGTCCTGATCTTCTGAGGAGATCTTGGGATAATCCCAGACTCTTCTAAAGTGAAAATAATTCTATATCTGGAAAAAAAATGAAAGAATTTGACTAATACTATTGTTCTAGTTCTAATACACTTGGGTTAAGAGCTGCTGCTGCTAACCAAAAGGCTGGCATTTCTGATCCACCAGCCACTCCTTGGAAACCCTATTGGGGCAGTTCTCCTATGTCCTATAGGGTCACTATAAGTCAGAGCCGACTCGATGGGCAATGAGTTAGGTTTTTTTGGTTTATATATTTATTAGTTATGAACTGGCAACTTCCTATGCCACCCCTATACTTTACTGCAGAACAATCTTTGCAGAGTTGGTGGATTTTAGAAAAAATATGAGGAGTCAGTCATCTGGTCAATGATCTAGTCATTCCTTCCCATCACTCCCTCCTCACCTGTGGTTTCCCAAGATGGCTGATGTTGCCGAGTGTTGCTATGGGGATGTTCTGTTTGCCTGATTGGGTTTGCTTTCGTGGGAGAGTTCTGCTGCGTTTGAGAAAGCTCCTGTAACAGTCTCAGGCAATCCTTAGGGTTCTGACAGCACAGTTTATTTAAATGCTTTGGGTTGTAGTCTGCCATCATAGGAGGTCAGATTGTGTTTATATATTAAAAAAAAAAACAACAGTATGAGGCAGGGAATGGTCTAAATATAAAACCAGCAAAATAAAGGGAATCACTTTCAAGCATTGTGTAAAATTGTCGTTTTGTTTTAGTTTAAACCCTTTCTCACTGTTGCTGCCTTCTTTAGCTTCAAAAAATATAAACTCCCAGGCTCTGCCCTTAACTCTTACCTCCTGTTAACTGGCTGTGTCATTTGAAAAATCCCTTGGCCTGGTATACCCCCCTTCCACCACTTCTCATAATATCGTTTCTGAAATACTCTCTGACTTTGGGCTGGTTACTTAACTTGACTGAGCTTCATTTTCTTAATTTATAGATAAGAAACATAATATCTGTAATAAGGTAATACTCCTTGATATAACAGTTCATTTACACATTTTCAGTGGCTTAACACAATAAAAGCTATTTCTTACTTATCCTAGTTCGATGTAGGTGTTCCTCATTGGGTCCTCATCCAAGGACCCAAACTCCTTCCATTTCTCCCATATCTTCCAAGCCCTGCCCTCCTCCAGGTCCTAGAGTCCTATTCATTCAACTCACAGATAAAGAAAGACACTGGCGGTGGCGGGGGCAGGGAAGTACACAGCTCTTTACTCCCTTGGCCACACAGTACCCACATTACAATTGTTTGCATTCCGTAAGAACTAGTTACATGACCACACTTAAATACGGGGTGGGATGGGGCACTAGAAAAAGTAGTCTTGAACTAGGCAGAGTCTTCTCAACAACCCCATCGTAGGTATCATACAATATTTCAGATAAATAGATACCGTCTTAGAGGCTGTCTTCTTAAATCATTTGCTTGATTCTTAATATCATTCCTCTGACCTGTATGTTATGATTTCATTCATTTTTGGTGGGAGAGGATGTTTGCATGTTGTTGTTGTGTGCGGTCAAGTCAATTCTAACTTACGGTGACTCTGTGTGACACGGTAGAACTGCCCATTAGGGTTTCCTAGGCAGTAATCTTTATAGGAGCCGATCACCAGGTCTTTTCTCCCACAGACTGGCTAGTGGGTGTGCCCACTGACCTTTCAGTTAACAGCCAAGTGCTTACCCATTGCGCCATCTCTGCATAAGGGCAAGGGAGATGGGATACTTCCCATATGCCTTTGTGTCTGACTCTGTGTGACCTGAGATGTCCTTAAATCCCTACTCCTACTCATGGTGACTGTGGCACAAAGAGGTGAATGTATCCAAGCATATTTGGCTCAGTCCTGTGTTTGTCACCATTGGTCCAGCTCATTACTTATTCTTGCAAATAGTGATGCTGTCTTAAAGGAACATATGTGCATTCCATTCTCAATGACTTGTCTTTCTTCTACTATTCTTCCTTTCAAAGTTTATGCCTTATTTAATGTGCGTTTCAAACTCTCAGCTTCTGTTTTTCTACATTACTTCCACTTATCAAAATTCATAGGTTTTCAATAAAATAATAGACTATAATTATTCCTACTGATATCTAACTCCTACCGAAGAGCAATGGAGTATTGCAATTGTCCGTGTTTAATTAATAACAAATATCTGAATTCAGAATTATATATTTCTAACAATGGGGCAGAGAGTAACTTTAAAATTTTTAAATTAATTTAATTTCTAATAGATAATCCATACAAATGGTACAAAATTAAAAAGTTACAAGTAAATATGCAGTGAAATATCTTCTTTTCACTCCATCACCTAGTCATTCAGTTCCCTCCCCCTAGAAGAAAACAAGTGTTGTTGGTTTCCTTACAAGAAGTATGTAGGTTGTGCTTATGTGTATGTTTCCTTTTTTTTTTTTAAAAAAATAACTTTCTATGCACACTATTCTGTACCTTTTTTTCACACATTCTCTTAGTGTTCATTCTTTATTCAGTGCTTACAAGTTGTTCTGGCTTTTAAACAGCTGCATGATATTCCACTGAATGAGCGTGTCATAATTCATTTTTGAGTTAGAATCAACTTGATGACACTTAACAACGATAAAGTCCCCTAATGAATATCCTTTAGGTGTTTTCGATCTTTGGCTGTTACAACAGGGCAATGAGTAACTTCACACTTACATAAATAATTCTTCAAATATGCAAGTATATCTATTCAAATTCCCGGGAATGGTTTTGCTGGGTCAAATGATACTTGCATTTGTAATATTGATAGACATTGCCAGATTGTTCTACATGGTGGTTGTGAGTTTTTAATCCTATCAGCAACGGGAGTAAGAGACATGGATATGAGAGTACTACTGTATTCTGGTCCAAGCACAGTTCTATCAACTTTTTGATCTTTGCTAACTTAACAGGTTAGAAAAAAAAATACTATTTCTATTATAAGTGAAGTTGAGCATATGCTGAGGAGACTTGTAGGAGCTTTTTGTCTATTCATTTACTTAGTACTTATGAGGAATTTTTTTTTTCTATTGATTTGTAAATGATCATTATATACTAGGAAAATTAGCTATATGTCTGATATGAGTTACAAAACTCTGCTCCCTCAGCTTTGGTTTGTCTACTTATTGTTATGGGTTTTTTGTTTGCTTGTTTATTTGTTCTTATCTTTGTTTGCCGTGCAGAACTTTTTTTTTCGTATTGACATAGTGGTATTTTTTTTTAATTTTATGGCTTTTAGTTTTAATCATAATTCTTAGAAAAGCCTTCTTTATTCCAAGATTATAAAAGGATTCTCCCATGGTATCGTCTAATTACTCTGTGGTTTTATTTTTTATGTTTGAATCTTTTATTCATCTGAAATTTGTTATTAAATGTATGGTATGGATCCAATTTTATTTGTTTTTCCAGGTGGCTACCCAGTTGTCCCAATACCTTTTATTGATAATCTATCTTTTTCCTATGAATTCAAAAAGCAACCTTCATATTATGCTAAATTCCCCGTACAAATAAAATTTTTCAATAGGTCTTTTCACAAGTCAGTCACTTCTTTCAGAGTCTTGGTCGTATGCTTTTCTGATGCTAAAATTTCTATTTTTCTTAAACCTGTTGACTCTAAGCCATCTGCTGTAAAGGATTTCACTATAGATGTGTAATCTTCTCTGAATATCATGTGTATTACAATTCATGGATTCATTCATTCTTTTCTTGGGTCTTCACACACAAAGCTTTTGTGGCATGATATACACATTTTAGCTACACATCAGAGTGTCTTCACTTGCCACTTCTTTTGATGTAGCATCGCTATGCATCCTGTAACAATGTTACATCGCAAGCAGGAGAAAGCAGTAAACAGAACTGAGGAAGGAAGGATCTGGCTGTCAGTGTAAATGTAAATAGCAGCTGTTCCATTCAAACTGTTTTTAAAACTACCACACGGTGAGAGCTTTGCATAAAATGGGCCAGATCCTCAAGAAGCAGGTTTTAGCACAAAATTCAAGAGGCATGCTGCCATCCTCCTGTTTGCACTGTTTCATTTCTCCAACTATTGCACAAACAGTAGAGGAGAAAATATATATATACAATAGTCTCTGTTAAAATGTTATTTAAATATCTATTTCTGTGTGAGTAATGCAATATGCAGATATACAAATATATATAATTTGACTTGCTGTGCAAAGAAGACACTACGGATGGTATTACTGTATTAGTTGCAAGATAAATGTGAGTCTTAAAGTTCATTTCAGGTGAAAGTAGCTTATCCTCTGGTGAGATGCTGTAGCCACTATTTGATGGATCAAGCTGTAAGACTTTATTTCCAATGTGAAATTTCTTGAATAACTTCCTTCTGTCATTTTTAACAACAGAGACCATCCTTCATGGTTTTACAAATATAAAATCTTGGTGCCGTTTTCTTTTCCCAAATATGCACGTTTTGTTTCCTATTGGTTATGATGATAAGCTGCTAGTAATAATATTGCTTGTACATTATAGCTTTATCCAAAAGTGTGACCCTCCAATAAGTGGCCCTACTGAAACTAATCAATATAACGATGCCTTCCATGTAGTTAAGTCATATTTCTATTAAAATTGGGAAGAAAAAAAAAACCAATGTTCTCCACATAAATATATAAATCTCAATTAAAGACATGCCACTGTTCATTTGAAACAGAGAGAAAAACAAAATCAAAACCATGATCAGATAGTTCAAAAAATAGTATCTGCATTAGTGTGTTTACTTCACTGTAATATTTATATAATAGACACTCTGTCAAGGTCTAGAATAGGACTGTTCGCATCATGGGGGTGAAATTAGTGGTTATGGACTGAGTAAATGGATGAAGAAATGAATGACAACATTAGATTCTGTTGGTACCAAAAAAATTAAACAGACTTGCATAAATGAAAAAAGTCTAATTTTGATGCTTGGTTAATATCTGTACACATTGAAACTTCAAATCAGGACATTATATAGTATCTGTATATTAGTCACAGTGGACCTTTCTATTGTCAAATGTGCTTTTCTGTCAAAAGAATAAGGGCAAGGACCCCCCCAGTTCCTGTTTAGTTATTAAGCATAAATCATGCAATTAAACCATCATCGAAGAGTTGGTAGCTTTATTTCTTCTTAATATAAGTCAAGAAAAACTTTTAAGATTAAAGCCTTTTATCTTAAGAAGAAAAACACTCTAAAAAACATTAAACCCTAGTTAATGATATGCATACTAAAATTTTTAGGGAGATGTGTATTGAGGTTTACAATTTACTCTGAAATGTATAAAAATAATATGGATTGATAGATGGATAGAGGTATAGAAAAATAGATATATTTATTAAAATGTTAAGGGTGGACATATGGGTGCTCACCATAAAATTCTTTTAACTCTGTTATATGTTAGAAATTTTTCATAATAAAATGTTTTACAAAACCTCGTTTACTTTTTTTTTTTTAAAGATTTCTAGTTTTAAGAAGGGCAAGGTATTCACAGATAGTTTAAGGGAAAATTACTTGCAGAATTATATTTTCTCAGCTCTATAGTATCCTAAAATGTTTCCCTGTTTTATACTGTTGGTAATTTTCTTTGTCTTTCTTTGTAAATGTGAGTATTACCTATCCCATTCTGAAAGATTAGCATTTCTTTTATTGAGAAAAAGAAAGTAGAATCTTTACTAAGGATACTTCCATTGGTATTAACTAATCTATTTTGCATATTTTATAAATCTATAAATTCTTACTCCTCCTCAGTACTTTGGCTAATAATAACCATTTTTATTTCTTTGTGGTAGTAAGTCAGAGAATAATCTATTATTCTCTAAATTTAAAGCAGGAACAAATCCATTACTTTTTGCACTGCTACTTTGGCCAGTCACCAGATGAGCTTCATATGATTTGGTCATCAATTCTTACTTATTATTTCTTCATGGCAAAATTTGGTTTACTATATGGCTGTTGGATCACCTCTTCATGGTTACTATCTTTATCTTCTTTGAACTTATGTAAAATGTTTTGTCTCTAACACTCATTTGAGACTTGTAATATACTATCCTTATTATGTATAATGTCAATATAATGTCAACAAACAGTATAGATTATAGATAGTGTTTATATAGGTGCAATGTAAATTATAAAGTGTTACTAAGTATTACTTTTTAATTGTTTCTATTTTTGGTAAGACTACCATCTTCCTCGAGACAGGAATAGTCTTTGGCATTCCTTTGTATTCCCCATTATTTCTACCTAGCGCTGTTCCTTGAACAAAATAGATGTTCAGTGTCTATGCATTGAAAGCATGCCTTGTAAAGTTTTAATGATCAGCTAAGATTTGACTTGAGTTTTTAAAATACTAACCTTTGTCTTCAGGTGGATTTTCATCATCAGTCTTACTTAATTTTTTTTTTTTACTCTAGTTTAAGACCATTGATTTTGTGAAACAACAAAAGTGAATTGTGATTTTATTATACCTAAGAAGCATTGTACATGGTTGTATAATATACTGAAGCCTTCCATAACACCTGATAATGCTAGTTCTATAATTGCATAAAATACTGGCTTTAGCAGTAGAATTGGTATAATTCATTTATTTCACTTTCCAAAATACTCCAACCTCTTTGAATGTTATTTGGGTCCTTTGCCAGATATTGTCGTAGTTCTCTCGGGAAAAGGCATCTGAATATCTCAGATCTACTGAGAGTATGTTACAGGTTAAGCAAAAACAATATGGCCCACCCTTGGGGCTTTTCCCCTAGGGCATTGATACATAGAATCTCAGAAGTCAGTCTAGTCTAATGGCCACAACTGAGAAGGGAGTCAAAACTCCTGAATTCTGTTTCCAGTTTCTTCACTCATGCTCTGGCTAGGTAAGTAACTTCTCTATTCCTCCTCATCTGAAAAAAAAAAAAAATCCTTTCCCTTGGATTGGTTAGACTGAATAGGAAAAATGATCCATCTGAAGATAACCAGCAACAAGGCTAGAGGAAAATGTAAGGTGGACGCTCCTGAGAAACTGACTTGTGTTGTCTTCCCACAGGGGAGGCCTTACACCTGGCTCGGGATTTTGGCTACACTTGTGAAACAGAGTTTCCAGCCAAAGCAGTAGGAGAACATCTTGCCAGACAACATATGGAACAGAAAGAACAGACAGCAAGGAAAAAGATGATTCTGGCGACCAAGTAAGCAAGATGGGGAAGCCTGTATGTGTCTTCATCTTCAATCGTTCTATTTTCTTCGAATGAAAGAAACTGTATATAAAGCACAAGTTCTCTAAAACATGGGGGTCTCACACAACCATAGCAAGGACAAGCTAGGATTGCACTCTGCCCAAGGTTTACAAACTGTCCTTGACTAGTGATGGGTCTATCATTGGCAATGATGAAAGTTCTTAGGATGGCTCTTTAGAATATGTAGAAATTCATAAAGAGAAAAACATGTTTAGGAGATGTAGATTCCAGGCAAATATGCCCTTGTTGTTAGATGCCGTAGAGTCAGCTCTGACTCATAGCGACCTTATGTTGCCCGGTCCTGTACTATCCTCACAATCATTGCTGTGTTCAAGTTCAGTGTTGCAGCCACTTTGTCAATCCATCTCATTGAGGGTCTCTCTCTTTTTCACTGACCCTCTACTTTACCAAGCACGATAACCAGTCTCCAGTGACTGATTCCTTATAATGACATGTCCAAAGTAAGCCCTTGATTGCTATGTAATTTGGTCTATGTCACTGTGCTTTAATAAATTATGAATGTTTGGGAATGACAAAAGATGAAGACCCAGGTACATAAAAGTTAACAGGAGACCTCTGGAGCCAAGGATCATCAATAGGGCCCATGTCATCTTTTCTGTATAACATAGCAAAAAATTCCTATACTGCACCCCCTCCCCATGGTGATAGTGTCAAAAAGAAAAGAAATAATGTATGTGAAAGGGTCTGAAAACTGCAAAAAGTGCAATTAAAATAATGGAGGAAATAATGTAGGTAAATGTATCAGTATAGAGAAAGGTTGAAGAAGGTGGGTAAGATAATGTCTAAATTCTCTCAAACTTGAAAGTTCTTCAGTAATTAATGGGAGAAGCACCGTTTACTGTGTGAAAACCTAGTAGACCCATATGTTCCACTTCAAGCCATATTAAAAAAATTTTAGAGAAAAATCCTTGCCATTTTCTCTTTCTTAAAATGACGCATTGCTACATATAAACCAAATCCAAAAAACCAAACTCATTGCTGTCAAGTTGATTCCAACTCATAGCAACCCCATAAGACTGAGTAGAACTACCCCATAGGGTTTCTAAGGAGTGGCTGGTGAATTCAAACTGCTGACCTTTTGGTTAACAGCCTAGCTCTTAACCACTGTGCCACCAGGGCTACATATACCACTAATAATATTATTCTAATTTTTTAACTCTATACTGATTTTAGAACTGATAGACACAGGTGGTTAAATTATAATTTATAAATTAGTTTCTTATTTGGAGAAAATCTTAATAGAAAGTATAAGGTAGATAGTGTGACAAACATTGCTTCTTAGAAACTGATAAAAAATAATATAATGAATTTACAACATTCTGGTTAAAACTTAAACTGACTCAGAATGATAAAACCAAAATGGAAGATTTCTTCTTCCAACAGCTTGCAATGTTACATAGAGATTTTTACAAATTTAAGGGGTTATATGGAACAACTGCAGTCCAACAGTCTTTCCTGAGACACTTGAGTCCCTTAATTCAGGTTTGTACTGCTGTGGCAATCATTGTTTGGACCAAGAATTACACTTATGCATTGTTCTTCAGAGAGTACTAGATGATTCTCTCTTCTTGCCCTAAAGAAGTGATAAAGAAAAGGTGGTGGAAAAAGGAGAAGAAAGAAGGGAAAGCAAAAAGATAAAGGGGAGAGGGAGAACAGAAAGAAAGAATGAAGACCAGGAAAGAGAAAAAAAATTATGACACAGGTATAAAATTTGGACTTACAATTTGGGGATGAATTTTATGCTGTGGAGGCTCCTGAAAGCTTGCTAGTGGAAAGGCCTAAACCTGGACCTTTTGCATGTTTTATCTCCTGGGAGTCTTTGTTTCTACTTTGCCAGTACTTTTCCCCTTTTCCGAATAGTTTCTTGACCCATAGGGGTCTTCATCAGTCGTGGTTCAGTTTCTCTAGAGGAACTGAAAGTACATTTAGCTAGTTAGTTTGAATTTTTAATATAACCTCAGGAGAAAGATAAAGTCTTGTTCTAGTTCATGATAAATACACAGTTTTAGAAGTTAGGTAATATCCCAGAGCTGTTTCCAAAGCATGGATCAATCTAGCTGGCAGGATCAAGCAGATTTCCCAATATACTTACACCTGTGTTGCCTCTAAATGACACCGTTATCCCCAAATTCACGTTATCCAAGGGAAAACATAATTTTACCTTGAAAATACTTAGTTGTGGCTTCAGTGTGCATATCCTAATCCATAAAAACCCTTCATCTTTCCCTGTCTCCCTAGAGGTGGTTTGTAGCTCTTCACTACAACACCTATAGCAATGCAAACATCAATATTCCAGACACAAGTCACATTTTCTTGGTGGCTTTGAGTTAGACAATTTTTTTAATTGAATACTCTGTTGAAGTGTTCAGGAGTCTGAGTGCATTCAGACTGATGTTGAGATTTACTTTTTACAGAAGTAAATGCTGGCAGAACTTGAGGGAAGAAGGATAATTAGTCCCATAGATTTGGCAACACTATTCTGAAACATCTATTTTGGAATAGTCAGTTCTACCAGGGAGCAGCATTTTCCTTTTAACTGGGATCTAAGTAATGCATACTATTTTGGGTGATATTTTGAATTTTGATTTCATTAAACATTGCAAGAACATGTTACTTCCTTTGATACCTGTGTCCATGGCTGGAAATTTGCAGGCCATTAAATGTCAAGCGAGAATTGAGTTCTCTAGTTCCAATTACCTTATTTTACAGAAGAGTAAATAAGCCTGATTAAAAAAAAACTCTCCATAAAAGTCTAGAAATTAAAAGATGGCCTTTATATATTTTTTGTTTTAGTTTTTATTCTTTATATTCACTCCATTTTCTTATTAGACAATGTGAAACAGGAATTAAAGAATCAGGAAATATGGAGTCATAGCAAACATGCATGATACAAATAGTAATAAATATCAGTAGATAAATTAAGGGATGTGTAAGAATAACATGCTTATCCCTTTCATGAGTAGTGGGATACCTTCGGCCACCTACATTTTCTGCCTCTCAGGTTTCTTGGAAAGTTTTTTTTTCTATTTTTAGTGCATGCTGCCACCAGGCAGAAACCTGTTTAATTGCATGAAACTGAAGAAATGGGCATTGGCGCCACATTACTGTTTTGAAAGGGTGTTGTATTAGGTGTTGCATCCTAGAGGTGTAATTTTTCAAAACTTTTGTCTCTTTCGGCTTTTTTTAATGGGAGATAAGCCTTTAAGTATATTTCCTGGTTCCTATGTGCTTGCTAGGATGTAATTCTCATGAGAATAAGGTATTCGTTTTACTCACATGTTGTGGCATCTCTGATCTGCTGTAAGTAGATGTGTTGCAGTCTTTCAGGACTGCTTTTCTTGTTTCTGAGCTGCAAGTACTACTTTTGCAATAAGAAATAATTCATTGTAGTGGTACTTTTCAAGAGATACAAATCCTTTTGGTTTTATTTATTTGGGCAGGATGCTTGAGCTAGGCAATTTTCTCACCTTGTGTACTCTTGGAGCCCTGGTGGTGCCAACGGTTAAGCATTCAGCTGCTAACCAAAAAGTTGGCAGTTCAAATCCACCAGCCGCTCTAGGAAACTCTATGGGGCAGTTCCACTCTGTCCTATAGGGTTACTATTAGTCAGAATTGACTAGATGGCAACGGGGCGGGGGCACATGTATTCTCATGTTTGTTTGGAGGCTGCTCCTCAGTAATCCTTTGCCCAAGAGCAGTTGCAAAATACAATGTAATTATGAGAGGAGTGAACCACTTTGACCAGAGGCGTGAAAGGTGTGCAATTGGAAGGCGCTTTCTCGAATGGTGGCATCAGTTGCTGTAACCATGGGGGCAGATGTGACCAACTGTCCTTTAGGCTTGCTGTCATGAGGCAGCTTAATGAAAGCTGGAAAATAAAGAGAAGAAGAAGACCCTCCTTTCTGCTGAGGAACAAGACAGGAGTAAGCAAGATGCCAGATGAAGTACGGCTTCAATAGGTTGGAAAGCATTTTCCCGCCCAGAGATCTAGAAAGTGATGCAGAGAATGCAGCACTAAGAAGAAGGGGACTAGAACAACATTTCTGTGTGGCCATTACTAGGTGCCTTTATGTATTACCCTACGTTTTGAAAAATTTAACCAAATAAAATAAAAGTGCTAAGATAAAACTATTTTATCCCTGACTCATACCACCAATCTTTTGTACCACCAGAGTTCAATGGAGCATATGTGATCTACATAATATGCATCAAAATCCATATTTCATAAGAAAAATTCAGAAAGGATCTTTGATTCAGCATGCCTTTCATTACTGAAAACACATAGTATCAACAAAAAATTCAAAGGAAAAAATCATTCATTCATGAAAGGGTTATGAATGCAACATGAATTTACTGAGCATGTGTTCTGAGCAGTTTTCAAGTTTTCTCCCAATGGTAAAAGCATTGAATGTTTTCATCAATTAAAATGCTCAGAATTGAAACTAAGGATTCTATGTGGATATTTACTACATTCTAGTCAGCTCAGCTTTGTTCATAAGACTGTGACAGTTGTATCTAAAATATATACGAAATCCAAAATTCTTTGGATGAAAGATCCAATTGTTGATCTGCACTGGTAGACTGGATTACATATTTCTTTTTCACCTCTATGGATAACAGATTCAGTTGTATTTAATTATATTGCCAAGTATACAATTGTATGAAGGACCAATTGATTAGTGCTGTTAGTCTCCTAATTCTTCTTTGTTTTTAGTGTTTTGTTGATTAACCAAATATTTTGGTGTAACTAAGACAATTATCTAGGAGGAGGGATAGAAACGGAATAGGACAATTTTTTAATTCTAAAAATGTACAGGACAAAATATTTGTTTACTTGATTCATGGAAAACAAACAGACTTCTTCACTGAATTAAAAACTAAATATACTTAACATTTAGTCTGCACTAGGGTAATGCAAAATAGTTAACAAATTTAAATTGATTTTCATTAAGTGTTATGATAATGTTAATCATCATAAGAGATATAGAAATTTAAATTCAGCCATCAGCTAAAAAATTATGCCCTTAAAGACAATGATGCAAGTGATAAAGTTAGAATTTGTGACTCATCAAGGATCATCTTGAGTTATATAATTCATAATATGACATTTTATTTTGAGAAATAAAAGTGTTTCTTATTGTAATTTCATGAATAAAATTTTAAATAATAAAACTAGTCATAAAAATCATAATACTCTGTCATAAATGAGATGATGATAATTGCCTGGGGGAATCTACAGGATTGTCATCTGTTTTTAAGAATAAATCAGTGAATTAAGCAGCAGAATTAAATAGCAAAGGTTGAGATTCTATTTCTTGTCCTGATACAGCTTTACGTGTGGTATAATTGAATTACTTCACATCAGTTAAATTTTTCCATACGTTCTTTTTTTCTCATTTCTTCATCAACTTTAGGTTTACTGTAACTTGCTGCATTGCATATACAAGAAGAGAATTGATTTGTCACCTTGCAAATTAGTTTATTCAATTATCCAAATAATTTCCATATCATATAGCAAGAATCAAAGCAGTTGTTCCATCTTGAATTTTTTTTTAAATTTATTTTAATCTGATAGACAATTAAAAGACTTGTCTTAAAATCACTCCAATCTTTCCTTCTGACACTGAGTCATAGTGATGGCCTATCACATGGTAATCTGTGTTGCTAGTCTGAAGAATGATAGTATTAGGCTATATTTAAAATTTTAGTTAGACATTTCCTAAAAACAAGGAGAACAATATCTAACTAAATTAAATATTACAAAGCACCCATAACAGATGACAGTGCCCCCATAAAATGGCATTAGACACTTAATCTAAGTTGCTGTCTTATCTGTAAAATACAGGTAATACAACTGAAAGTCACTCAACTGAGTCTTGATCAGAACAGAAAAAGTGAGAGAGTTCAGAGCAAATATTCTTTAAAAAAAAATTACTGTGTTTTAGGTGAAAGTTTATACAGCAAGTGAGATTCCCATTCAACAATTCATACACAAATTGTTCCCTGACATTGGTTACAGTCCTCACAATGTGCCAGCACTCTCACCATTTCCACCCCACCTGCCCCATTTCCATTCATTCATCCAGTTTCCCTGCCCCTCCTTGCCTTCTCATCTTTACTTTTGGGTAAATGTTGACTGTTTGGTCTCATATAGTTGATTGTTTAAAGGAATACATTCCTCATGGGTGTTATTGATTATTTTATAGGTTATTATCTTGGCTGAAAGGTGACCTCTGGGAGTGTTTTCAATTCCAAATTAAAAGGGTATCTTAGGGCAATAGTCTCCGGTGTTCCTCTAGTCTCTATCAGTCCAGTGAATCTGGTCTTTCTTATTAATTTGAATTTTGTTCTATTGTGTCTCTAATTAGAATGGTCAGTAGTGGTAGCTGAGCACCATCTAGTTCTTCTGGTCTCAGGCAAGAAGAGGCTGTGGTTTGCATGGGCCATTAGTCCTGTGGACTAATTTCTTTCTTGAATCTTTGGTTTCCTTCACTCTCCTTTGTAGTACAGATATTCTTAATAAAAGTATACACATGCAGTTCTTAAAAGCATGCTTTGAGAATCTTTTTCTTAGAGACTTAACCAAAATTTTAGCCAGGGAAGTGGAAGATCCTGTTTTATTTAGAGCAGATAAGGACTTATCTCTGTTGTTTGTTTGCTTATTTTCTTCCTTTGTATAACTTTCTTTCCTTTTCACCTGCTTTCTGTACAAATTGATAAGGGAATTCTGTGAAATGGCACAATATTTGAACGTGGGCAATAAATCAGAGGTTCATTGTCCATTAAAAAAAAAAAAAGATGACCAATGATCTTTGGCAGAATTTGATAAACTCTAGACACCTACTAATAAACAAGTCTCCACTGATTTTAACTAAGTGATAAATTATTTGAGCTTCAACATATTTTCTCACTTTTTAGTTACTTAATAACACAAATATTTTGGAGCCCGGTAGTGGTAGAGTCCATGGAGTGGCATTCACTTTGGGTAATTTGCCTCTTCTGTTCTTGACTTTGGCTACTTTGTTAATCATAGTCAGGTCTACATTTTGTGATGTTTTTGCAATTGGCCGTTCATTGTAAAATCAGATAAGAACATCTAATCACTATCATATTATCCCTTGAATACAGTATGACCTCACTTTAGATGACTGATACTTTTGAGCAATTCCTTGGCAGACCTTTACTTCACTCCAGCTACTGCATTAATCTAGTGTGTGTTGTTTTGGTTGTGTGTGTGTGTATGAAAATATACACAGCAAAGAATACCTTTTCAATAAATTCTACATATGCAATTCAGGGACATTGTTTACCTTCTTCAAGTTGTGTAACCATTCTCACTATCCTTTTCCAGTTTATTCCACCACCATTAATGTAAAGTCACTGCTCCCTAAGCTTCTCATCTAACCTTTCAAGACACTGTTGTCAGTGTGAATCCACATAGATTAATCTTTGGAGAGTACAATGCTCAAGGCAGACATGCTTTACTAATTAAGCTAAACTGTTGTTTGGTTCAAAGCAGACTTTGGGAAAAGTTTTGGTTTGAGATTTGTTTAAAGGTTATCTCATGGTAACAGTTTTGGGTGTTAATCTAGCCTTTTTTAAAATTGCTTTTATTATATGTTCTGCAGTTTTTGAAGTGTATCATTTTGATTATTCTGGACTTCAGCAATAGGTAACAAGTATCACATGGGCTTAACTGTTACCCAACATACACAGTAATGCTGCAATTAAAATGCAACCAATGACCATAAATCATAATCATTTAAAGCAAGAAAGGCAGCAGGAAAATGATTTTGAGGGTACTTTTTTTGTAAGACACCAGCTTACGTGAAACATAATATGGTCACCTTCATGAGGTTAGTAGGCTCAGCTGTAGATAAATGATTATCTGCTTCAAATATTAAAAATAGGAAGTTAGTTCCACAGAAGCTTGAATTATAATGCGACATTGGGCAAAAGGATTTTCCAAGCTGATTTGAAACATGGCTCTGAAGTACGCTTCTAAGTTTAATTAAGCCTTTTATAGGTATGATACCTCAAAAATGCATTTCAGTTATTTAAAAAGCAATTCCTAATTTTGATCTTTTACAATAGTTATTCCCTTATCTTGAAGTTAATCTTTAAATATTCACCTTAAAAATGAACATTACTTTTGTCAGTATCCACAGACTGTTACATGTTTTAAAAGCTTTATGATCATCCTATAGAACTTGAGAGCAAAGCTGACATTGTGAACCTCATCTATATGTTGTGGATGGAACTACAGAGATTGGTTTGTGAAATTTTATCTAGTCCTCATTTAAAAGAACAAATTTTTGGTTGACGAAATGTAAGCCCCATTTCAAGGGTTCAATTTCAATTCTGAATCTTTTGTTTTAGACAAATTTGTAAAGAATTCCAAGACCTCTTGAGCCAAGATAGATCACCGCTGGGATCCTCCAGACCCACTCCAATTCTAGACCTTGACATCCAGAGACACTTAACACATTTCAGGTATGAGTGATTTTCCAGTTTGCTCAGATTCTCTTTTAAATTGTTAAATTGTTTTGCTAATCCAGAAGTTTCTGTATCCCTGTCACAGTTCAATTTAGAGACATCACTTACATTCATATGGTGACTGAACTTTTTGAAATTCCAGATGTCTAAGATCAAATTGAGAAAATAATGTACAAATCATTTTAGATCAGAAAATTAAAAATCTTTATATGGTTATCAGGAAATTGTGACTTTATAAAAGTGAACACTATTATTTCAAATAATACATATCGCCTTTGGATCAGGATTCTGAAATCCTTTAATTAATGGTTCCTTACTTTGGTGTGGTAAAATTGTTGAAAGTACAGATAATATGACAGAAATTAACGGGATATCATATACACTGATTTTCCAGAAATATGTTCATAATTGCCATTCAATTAGAGGCTACAAATGGGCTTGTCTTATAATGTTCTTAAATTAGACCACAGCCATTTATTTTGAAGAGCCTAAACCAAAAAAAAAAACCCATTGCCGTGGAGTCAATTCTGACTCCTGCTGACCCTACAGGACAGAGTAGAATTGCCCCACAGGGTTTCCAAGGCTGTGATCTTCACAGAAGCAGACTGCCACTGGTGGGTTCGAACCACCGAACTTTGGTTAGCAGCCAAGTGCTTAACCACTGCGCTACTAGGGCTTCTTTAGAAGAGACTAAAATGTATTCTTAACAGCTAATTTAAAATTTCAGTTTTTGAGGGACTTTAGAAGATAATAGAATGTTTTCTGTTTAATTGATGTCCTAGTTACAATGTGGAAAGAACATGATGATTTCTCAGGTTCCTTCCAGTTTTAAAATTCTAGAAGTCTAATGCCCATATGATATTTCTCATCAATAGAAAAATATTTTATCCTCTTTTAATGATATCATTTGGTTAACAAGTGTAAAAGAAAGACTAATATATGTTAGGCTTAAAAATGCTTTCAGTTCTTCTCAATGACTTTAACACTGTCAAGTACAGTACTCTATTATATAAAATAATGGATGTTAAAATAAGTTGGAATCTAGTCTGCAAAATCAGAGACGTACATGGAATGTTTTATTTTCTAGTATGTCACAATGCTGCTCCAGAGGTAATAGACACATCTCTGGAGACCAAATTTAATTCCTAAAATGCATCAAATATAGGATATATTTCAAGAGACTTTATTCCTACTGTTGAACTGGATTAGTAAAGGCAAGCATATGAAAACTGGGAGCAAGTATAATGCCCAGAAGTTAAGAGTAAAATGTTTTGGAGTCAATAAAATCATTTTCCAATCTGGCCCTTATACATACAAGCTAGATTGTTTACAATTTATGCAATCTTTCCAGGCCTCCAGGAAATGAGATAAGAACTCTTTCATTTTATGGTGGTGTGAGCTAAAATGAGATAAAGAATATAAAATCAGCTTTCAATAAATGATGCATTGTTTACCTCCCATACTGATCCAAGTTTGAAGGGTATGAGTAGCTCTACCATCATATCTATACAAATATTTTCCATATTTTTGTTTGTGTATACATTAAACCCATTGTCTTCGAGTCAACTTCGACTCATAGCCACCCTATAGGACAGAGTAGAACTGCCCCATAGGGTTTCCAAGGCTGTAGTCTTTACGGAAGCAGACTGCCGTATCTTTGTCCTACACAGCCGCTGGTGAGTTCAAACTACCAACCTTTCAGTTAGAAGCTGAGCTCTTAACAACTGTGCCACCAGAGCTCCTTTTATACATAAAAAGAGTTTATAATTTTTACAGAAGTTTAATTCAGAGCTTAGTAATTTTTACACAAATTCAGTTCCCAACTTAAGGAAGTCTATTAAGTCATAAAGTTACTCTAAAAGGAGACTGCTGTTAAAATTGCAGAGAATTGAGACTCTTATGTCATATCTAAGAAGCCCTGGTGGTACAATGGTTAAACCTTCAGCTGCTAACTGAAAGGTAGGCAGTTCGAGCCCACCTAGCGACTCTGAGGGAGAAAAGACTTGCCCATCTGCTCCAGTAAAGATTACAGCCTGGGAATCCCTATGGGGCAGTTCTGCTCTGTCACATGGGGTCGTCATGAGTTGAAAATCATCTTGACAGCACCTAACAACACATGTCATGTCAACTAGGTTATTTCCAATAATGGATGCTACAGCCATCATGTCCTTTTTCAGGCTCAAAACAAAATGCAGTACCAGTGTTTAAGCTGAATCAGTTACTGTGTGCAATAAATAGACAAACTGTTTGCTCAGCATAGGTACGATCTGGGAATTTGTTTAAACATTAGTTGCCAACTTAATATCCTAGAACTCTAGAGAAAACTTCCACTTCGAAACTTGAGCTGAAGATTTAGGGTGTGGGCTTGATTCAATTTTATTTACCTCCTCAGGCAGAGAATTAAATATAGGGTAAATTGCTCCCTCCCACAAAACCAGTAAAAAGAGAGGGTGATTATATTTTGAGTATAAAACACTCACGATTATATATGGCTGCTGATTCGCAAACACAGCACATTGAAACACATAACCATACCATAAAAGGTTCTAATTCTACATGTTACATTCACTTACAGTAGTTGTTGTTGGGTGCCACCTATTTGATTCCTACTCATAGCCACCCCATGAGTAGAACTGCCCATAGGGATTTTTTGGCTATAATATTATCATCTATAAAATCTTGAGTATTGTTGTTTATATATTGTTTTGAGTGTCAGAATGTTATGATTTCTCATTTATTTTCCTTTTTTAATGTTGGCTAATTTTTTCAGTTTTGCTTTAGCTACTTCCCAAATTTTTATTTAAAAGGAATCTTCTGATTTCATAAAGGAAAATAGCAGGATGAAAGAAATCACTTAGCCAAAATTCACCTTAAATCAAAATTTCTTAAACTATATTCTTTAAATAAAAGATATAAGATTGACATTTCCAATTAAAACCTGAGTTAAAGGCTCCTGATGAAGACAAAATTTAAATGTCTGCATTTTAAAATGTTCATTTATTAAAAGGGATATCATTTGAATATGCTAACAGTAGGATAATAAAAGTTAACAATAGGATAATAGAAGTCGGCTTGTTACCTTACCTTGAAGGAGACTACAGTTTACAAGGGTAGCCCTCAAGCCTGGCTTCACATCAGAATTATTCTGAGAGCTTTTTTAAAATCTCAAGGACTGGAGATGAAAGGGATACACCATTGGTGTGATCTTCAGAGCTCTGAATTTCATTCTGATAGTTAGGCAAGTTTAAGAACCCTGATCCTAAGATATTCCAAGACCATTAGCTTCTGTTTTTCCCTCAGAAGAAAAACATTTCTAATTCATTTTTAAAGTGGCACTGAGAATTATGTAAAGTACCGTCTTGTACCCTAACATATTTAAAAAGATTCTACATTCATTATTCTGCTAATAATCTGGGTAAAAATGTGTTAGCATAAAGCATGTCCCATTCATAATTTCCTACTGACAGCGGTAACTAATTCTGGTAGAAGAATAAGCTCAAGAGACAGATGAGTTAGAAAGCAGATCATATCTGACTTTGAAGCTGTCAAGTGGCAGAGCCTGATTTTCCACTGTTTTCACTGAGTGCCAGCTGGGAAAGAAGAGAGACGTAACTGGATAGGTATAGAGGATGCTCTAATTAGTAACATCCACTTGTGCTAGCTAATATTTTATTTCATCATAATCTAATTCTCACTTGAATTACTCCTTATGTGGTGGTTAACAAGGTACTTTGAGAACTATGGCTTACTTTCATCAGATTGAGTATGTCCAGAGAAAGCTCGGGAATGAGCTGGCCTTGTAAAGCAGAGATGACTGCTTTCAGTTTCTGATGGCAGTTGCCATATCTCGTATTCTGAGAAACTACTTACATGATAGTGACCCTCATGATTCACAGCCTGAAAAGCTGCTTGCTTCCACAGAATGACAGCAGGTGAGATTTATTTATTATTTATAATTTATTAAGTACCATCAAAAGTGTGTATTGGTGTACAGAACACAGCAGACACCACCACACCTACCTGCAGAGGGAAGAGATTCGATTGAAGTCTGCAGAAAACCCCACAGACGCAAAGTTCCTGGCAATGGTGACGGCAATTAGACCCAGGTGGCATGGGGCTTCACGGGTAGAACAGCTCAGCTCAGACAGGAATCTGGAGCCCTCATTTTCTGAAATGTTAGAAATTTCCCTCCTTGGAATTTTAGGAAATCTTAACAATTTTTCCTTTCTTTTCTCTTATGTTCTCATAATCTCCTTGATTCTGGAGTCAAACAAAAGCCAGTCTGAAGATATAAAGGGGAGAAGTGAGACTATCTTTAATGCTTAGTTCAGAGAGATCATCCTATCAAAAAAATATAGAAATTTTCTTTCTCCCAACTACCTCAGGAGACTAAAATTTTATTATTTCTTTTACTTAAGTGTACTGATGGCAGGAAGTGCAAAGATGGTTAAGCGATTGTCCTAGTCCTTAAAAAACCCATTGCCATTGAGTTGATTCCGACTCATAGCAACCCTATAGGACAGAATAGAACTGCCCCATAGAGTTTCCAAGGAGCATCCGGTGGATTTGAACTGCTGACCTGTTGGTTAGCAGCCGTAGCTCTTAACCACTACACCACCAGGGTTTCCAAAGTGGATGATATTTAAAAACAGAGAATTATAATATATGAGAATGATTCTACAAACGAGAATTGTGCAGACAATAGCTAATTACCTGGAGGCAGCCAGGAAAGGCTTTCATCTTTCTCTCCATAGTACTTAGCACATCGTATGTGTTCGATGATGTTAATAAATGTAGATTGTGATAATATCTCAATGGGGTCTTGGATGTATTCTACATAGGTTTATTCCCAGGGCCATTGTATTTTAATTGGACCATGGACCATTGGACCATTGGAAGAGAAATGATCAATGAGCTTAATTCTCCCATTTGAGTTAAAGAGCATGCTGACATGGTACCTTCTAAGAAATAGTGTTGTGCCAATGTCCAAGGTTAGCAACAAAAGACACAAACCACATACTCCACTAATGCATGGGATAATGCTTTATTAACAAGAGAAGCGACAGAGTGAGATCAGCTTCACTTGTGGGCACTGGTCTCCCATGACCAGTGAGTGCAGGGCTGATATTCCACTCACACCCTTCTTGTGCCACAGGCAAAGGAGACCCCATTCCCTTGCCAGGATCAGATCTAGAAGTAGGCTTGGCCAAGTGCCATATGGGGCCTGCACATGCATAAGAGACAGAGAAAGTTACTGTGTCCCTGGAATAGGAAGGAAGACTTCTTTAATAAGGAGAAAAGTTCAGGAGAGAGAGACCCAATTTCCTACCTCCTTAACAAAGAATGTTCTGGGCCCCAGGCCTCTGCTTAGGCAGCCAGGATGGGAAACATAGAGGCAGACCATCCTCCCAACAAATAGAATCTCCTTCCACTCTCATAACTCTTTGGAAGTAAGAAATATAAGACAGTCCCAGATATCTGTGTGTTTGCAGATAATTACATTTTCTTCATTGATTCTCAGTGTTGAAAGGTCCCATACATTTTCTGCTCTCCTTCAGTATTTGGATCTTCTCTCCAACATCCCTGTCAAGTTGTCACCCAGCCTAGGCTTGAAAACTTTCACTGATGTATTGCTTTCTTCTTACCTCGGCATTCCTCCTATCTTCTGACAACTCTATTAGAAATGCCTTCTTTCAATTGAGGCAATTCCTGTCTCCCTAACTTCCCACTCCTTGGGGACCTTACGGAGTCAGTTTAATCCTGTTTCCCTCCCAGGTTCTAAAGGCAGCTCTCATGTCCCTCTGAGTTTTCTCTTCCTGGACTATTCATCCCCATTTCCTTTAGTGTTCAGCGTATGACATGAATTTCAGTCAACTTCACTGGTATCTTCTGAGTGCTATGTGCTTGGCAACATGCTGAAGAGAGAATGTTTGTCTCTACTTACATGTGAGCATATTTGGTCTTCTCCAAGGAGCCTACTGTGTGGAGAGTTTGTTTGTTTTTTGTTTTCCATTTTCTTGGGATGGAAAAGTGACTGGGAAAGATAGTCGGCAATGAGTGATTTTTTTTAATCTTGCGAAAACATTCCTCCGTGTCAGAAGACAAATGAATAAATTTCAATTAAATCTATAATCCCAAAAGAAAACAAATAAATTACACAATTAGGCTTAGCATATAAGAAATAAAATTATTTAACCTCTCAGTGGGTTCTACCAGCTCAAAGAGTACTTTTAAGACCATTTTATTTCAGGATATTGGAAATAGTGGGCCTAAATTGTGAAGAAAAAAAATCCTATGAGTTAAACTCTTTTACATAAGCTTAAAATAAATCTTAAAAAATTTAACTTAAATTCCAAAAGTGAGAGGCACACCCAGGTGCAAAGAAAAACATAACTGTAAGTGGTTAGGTATTTTTCACTCGTTAAATAAGGACAGTCTGTCTTTAAATAAGACTTAAAAACAGACTCCCTTGAGGTAAATTCTTCACTAGCAAAAATGTAGACTAAAAATAAAACAGGCAACAGTTTTCACTTCTTTAGCAGGCAAGAGTAATGACCCATGCTCTTCTTGTATCAATCTACATGAAATTTCTTACATTCACTTAACATTAAGCAGAAAATTAAATAATTAAATCGGTTGCCAATATATATTGTACTTCACAAGTTGCAAGGCACCAAACTAAATGCTACAGGAGATACATCCAAATAAAAGCAACCATTGCAGGTCATTTGATGACATTTTTATGGATTTTTAAGTTCAGCACATAGGAAATCATTCAAACAACAGAAAACAGATGCAACTGTTTCTAATAATAGGTTTCAAATATGGCCGCAAATGACTACCTGTGTAAGTAATTGGCTTTGGGGAATGCATGCACTGGGGAAGAAACGTGGTAAGTGTTTATTTAAATGATTTCTGTCTTTGTTGAGCTATGGGTTGAGGAAGAGTCCACAGGGAGACAGCACAGGTTCATGAGAAGCACTCAGATGAATGTCAGGAGGCGTAGCTTAGTCTCTTTGCTACCAGCTGGATGTGTGGATTTAGAGCAGACACTTAACCTCTCTGGCCTTTGCATATTCATCTACATGACGGCAGTTAGCCTAGATGATCTCTAAGGCTCCTTCTAACTAGTTATCATCAAGTCGATTCCGACTCATGGCAACCCCATGTGTGCAATGGAACTGTGATCCATAGGGTTTTCAAGGCTGTGACCTTTCAGAAGTACATTGCCAGGCCCGTCTTCCATTGTGCCTCTGGGTGGATTCGAACCAACAGCCTTTCGGTTAGTAGTCAAGCACTTAACTTTTTGTACCACCCAGGACTCCGAAGCACCTTCTAAACCAATGATATTTTACCCCAGTCTCGATTTACAGCTCCATTTTAAATCATCACTTACACTATATTTTCAAATGATCTCATTTCTTCTCTTTATAGTCCATCAACCTGTTCGTTATAAAAGTCTCCAGTTTAATAAACTGGTTTTTATAAAAAGCACAAGTGTCCTAAGTTTGGCATTTCCATTGCCCTATTCCAGATAGGAAACATGAGTGTCTGATAGGGCAAAATGGAGGGAGAGCAAAATCTGAGAAGAACCTAAATTTAGGAAGCAGTTAATATATCCCTGAAACTCCATTCCCATGTGTAAAAACATAGAGTTCATACATCCAAAAAAATAGCCTTCTCCAAAAATTCAACTTGGATGCAACTGACTTTGGCCTCTCCAAATGTGTGTGCAATGATCGTATCCTTAGCCTGCTTTGCTAATGGGCTAGATCGAAGTAAAACAAAATCACAAGAACTCATTCCCCTTTGGAACTTCAGAGTAAGTGGCTGAGAAGATGAGGAGGAATGTGACCTTAGGGCTGTGGATGGGCACACATCTCCCAATATGGCAGAGTTTCAGAGGAATCATAACCACACTTCCTCGAAATGAGTTCCATAGAGCACTAGTTCCATGAGATGCTCCCTGATAGTGTTTCATAGTAAAAGTGTTTTTCAGTTCAAGAAACCCTGCCTATTATGCCCTTCTTGATAGAGTCCCTGGGTGGTACAAATGGTTAACACACTGGGCTGCTAACAGAAAGGTTGAAGATTCGAGTCTACTGAAGCGTGCCTTGAAAGAAAGGCCTGGCAGTCTACTGCTGCAAAAGCAGCTGTTGAAAATCCCATGGAGTACAGTTCTACTCTGATACAAATGGAGTCTCCATGAGTCGGTATTGGCTTGATGGCAACTGGTTTGATTTTGATTTGGTGCTTTATGCTGTATACCATTTATTTCTCAATAAACCTGTTGCCGTCTAGTCAATTGTGACTCATGGCGACCCAATGTGTGTTAGAGAACTGTGCTCCAAAGGGTTTTCAATGGCTGCTTTTTCAGAAGTAGTTCGCTAGGACTTTCTTGCAACAGCAACTGGTTTTTCTGAAGTATGACAATGCATAGCAGCATATCAAAGACTCCCAGAACCCTTTTTAAATGGAAGGAATGCTTAGTCCCATGTTTTGAAAACTTGATCACAGAAACTGCTTTTTTCTCAATATCAGAATAGAGTAGTCAGAATAGAATGGAACTAATGTCCTGCAGAAGTTCTTTGAGAAATACTGAAGAAGTGCATCATTCTCGTTTTCCTAGGGAAGAAAAGCAGACACTGTAGTTAGGTGTTATTTCTTGACCCTACGGGAGCATATCCAACTCCCTGGCTGCACTTAAACAAAATGGGGACCGTGTAAAAAGTACTGATGCTTTGGACCCATCCCAAACCAATTGAATCAGAATCTCTGGGCTGGGACCCAAACATTGTGGGTTGTGTTTTGTTTTTTTTTGCTTTTTTTTTTTAATAAGCTCGCCAGATGACTCTTACATGCATCTAGAGTTGAGAACCACCAGCTGAAGGAACCACAGAACACTTGTTAGGGCTGTCAAGGCCTTGCCAATGAGTAGATTTCAATGATTCCTCACCACTAGAGACTGTGCACTTTAATTATGTACCTTAATTAAATTCCATTTTAGAATCACTTGGGGCCATGAGGTAATATAATTTATATAGAAACTAAACACAATCAGTTCGTTTTTCCTCTGTCCTTTCAACTAGTTAGGCTAGAAAGAATAGGTGCCAGAAAGTTCTGGGAGGATAAGCCCCCAGTTCCTTTCCCCAGGGTGAGAGCCTGGTTCCTCGGCCTTTATTCAGGGGTTTTGCTGCTTCAGAAAGATCGAGGGCCTTATCCTCATAGCTCTGAAAAAAAAGTAATGTTCTGCAGAAAAGCCTCACCCTTTGTTGGTGCTCTCTAAGGTCTGCTCCCTGGCCTCTCGCCCTCATGGCCATTCTCGTGAGTGGAAGTAGGTATTTTTCTGTCAGCCACCTAAAAGTGTAGTGGGGAGTACAGACTGAGCCTCAGGCTATATCCAGGCCTAAATCTGGCAGTAGCTGAATAAGCCAGGAGGGAAGGAAACGAGGGTTTGTCTTGGTGACAGTGACATCTGTATGCATTTCTGGAAATCAAAAGATACATGGCAGCAAGCACCTATTGGAATGATGCAAAGTAACAAAATAATAGGAATAATAGTCCCAAACTCTATTGCAACCTTCATATACACCCAAAGCGGAAGATAGAAGTTTGCTGGTCAAATTTTCTACATAGAAAGTCGACATTTTACAAAATGAAATTTGCTTCTAGTCGAATTACCTAGAAGGTAATAGCAGCCTATTTTCAGTCTTCTAGTTTGCAGCATAATAGTATCTATTACTTTTAGCTCTTTGCACCGCAAGAGAAAACTAGAAGAATCCATCCATACTTGGCAGATACTGGCTAATACTAAAGAGACTTGCATTTTCTTTTCAATACATATTTAAATCAGTGTTTGTGTAGTAGGTAGAAAGGATGTACTAAATTCCAGGCAAATTCTTTTGCCAAGATGGGAATAATTCAGGGGAAGATTCCAGAGGAGCTTGCTTTAGGCTGTGTTTTAGAAAATTATTTTAGGGGTTTAATTTAAAGTAGCCTAGACAAATCAATTAAAGTAATGATAAAGTATTTCTGAAGGACAATTATAGCAATATAAAAACAGCTTCGTAACAACATTTCTTCAGCATACGACAAAGCTAGTGAAATGCAAACCATCTTTACTTAGATTATGGAAAGTAAAATAGCCCTTGTTCCTCTGATAGATGTCCATTCAGAAACCTGTATTAGCTGATATTCAGAGTAACCACAGAAGCTTTGGGGGTTTTAAAGTTAAACATGGATAAGGCCTTGGCCACAAGCAAGAAATACTCTGAACCAAGGATCACAAAATGTGAAAAGATATTTGTGAAAGTACTGTTTAATGGAAGTTTCCTATTAGGACGTCATCATTAATGACAAGTAGTGTGTAAGTACAGACACTGAGTTAAAGATGAGTCTTTAACTTATTAGCAAATCCACACTTATTAGCAAAACCACACAGGGAAAAGGAAGAAAGGACCATAATTTATTTTCTTTCAAATAGCAGTCTCTTCTCTTCTGTCCTTTATAACCTCTTTCATTTCTAACTCTCAATTTCTTCATTTTTAACACCCAGTAATATAGACTGGAACCCTGCTGGCACAGTGGTTAAGAGCTCGGCTGCTAACCAAAAGGTTGGCAATTCAAATCCACCAGCCACTCCTTAGAAACTCTGTGGGGCAGTTCTATTCTGTCCTGTATGGTTGCTATAAATCAGAATCGACTCAATGGTAATGGGTAATAGAGACTAGAAAGGAGCCCTGGTGGTACAATGGTAAAAAGCTCAGCTGCTAACTGAAAGGTTGGCAGTTTGAATCCACCCAGCGGCTCCACGGGAGAGACAGCTGGCGATCTGCTTCTGTGAAGATTAGAGCCAAGAAAACTCTATGGGGCAGTTCTGCTCTGTCACTTGGGTTCATTATAAATTGGAATTGACTCAACAAAACCCAACAACAACAATAAGAATACAGTTTGAACGGTTACATTTCCCTTTAAAAAGTCAAAGGCTGTATCAGTAAAACTTAATCAGGTCAAGTCCATTGATCAAAAAGAGATTAGGATGCCACTTTATAACAAAGGCAAAAACAATGCAAGTTCACATTCACAGTGCATACACATACACCCACACACATGTACACACACAATTTCCCGAGAAAGGTTGCTCTACCCTGTGGTGTCTTTCCAATCACTGCATGTGAACATACCCTAAAACTTACAGGAAAAGTCAAAAAGTAGAGATTCAGTCACAGGGAACAACTTAGTCAATTGGCATAACATAGTTCATAAAGGTAATGTTCTACATCCTACTTTGGTGAGTAGCGTCTGGGGTCTTAACAGCTTGTGAGCAGCCATCTAAGATACAACTACTAGTCTCTACTTATATGAAGCAAAAGAGAATGAATGAAGTCAAAGGCTCAAAGAAGAAACTAGTCCACAGGACTAATTGCTCACACAAACCACGACCTCTTCTAACCTGAGATCAGAAACTAGATGGTGCCTGGCTACCACTACCAACTATTCTGACCGGGGATACAATAGAAGCTCCCAGACAGAATGGGAGAAAAATATAGAACAAAATTCAAATTCCTAAAAAAGGCCAGACCTACTGGACCGATAGAGACTAGAGGAAACCCCAAGACTATTGCTCTAAGATACCCTTTGAACTTGGAACTGAAGCTGTTCTGGAGGTCACAGGTCAGCCAAATAATAGATTGGCTTATGACACCCTTGAGTCATGTGCTCCCTTAAACAATCAACTGTAAAATACCAAGCAGTCAACATTCACCCAATAGCAAAGATGAGAAAACAAGGAGGGGAAGGGAAGCTAGATCAATAGAAATAGATCAAATATAATGGAAATAATGAGAATGCTGACACATTGTGAAAATTGTAACTAATGGCACGGAACAATTTGTATAAAAATTGTTAAATGGGAACCTAAATTGTTGTGTAAACTTTCACCTAAAACATAATATTATTTAAGAAAAAAAGTAGAGATTCACCTCGGGACCCAGAAAACAGTCACCACCTTCCTAAAATGAGCCAATTTGGAGATAATATATGTTGCAGAAAGGAGCCCTGGTAGCACAGTGGTTAAAGTGATCAAGTGCTAACCAAAAGGCTGGCAGTTCAAAACTACCAGCAGCTCTGCAGGATAAAGATGTGGCAATCTACTTCCAGAGAGATTTACAGCCTTGGAAATCCTCTGGGGTGGCTATGAGTCAGAATTGACTTTATTGCAGTGGGTTTGGTTTGGTTTTTTAATATATATATTGCAGAGGAGCCCTGAGTGGTGCGAATGATTAAGCACTCTGCTACTAACCCAAAGGTTGGCATTTGAAATCCACTGAGGGACACCTAGGAAGAAAGGCCTGGTGATCTACTTCTGAAAGACCCCAGCCATTGAAAACCTTATGGAGTACAGTTCTACTCGGACACACATGGGGTCACCATGAGTCAAAATCAACTCCCTGGCAACTGCTTTAGAGAATGTTAATTGGGAGTTCTGGCAAAATAGGGGTTTTTTAAACTGTGAATAAAATTAAGAAGATGACTATTAAATATAAGTTACATTTCCTCTAATGTCAGGTGCCATAAACCACAGCAGTCTGGATTTTCTCAGCAGGTGATTGTATTGCTCACAGTCAGAATCTTCCTGCTCCTCTGTGAAATTAGTAAGAGGAAAATGAAACCAGTGAACTGGAATCTAGTTAGAAAGAGCAGGCCAAGGTAAATGCAGTGTTTAAACTTAACTACCTGTGACCCAAATCCCAACTTTTGACCCTTGCTTTTTTAGTTTAAAACTTACTGATTTTGTAAGACTTTTCCCTATGAGTTGCTTTTAAATCAGCTCTCTCCCTCAACGCTGCAGCACTAATTTGCTGTTTACCCAAGTGGACACATTCTTCCTTAATCTCCCCTGAATTTCATGTCATTGATTTTGGCCCACCAATTAAGCTGTCCACCACATTAAGGTATTTCAGAATGTTGTTTCTGTTATCCAATACTGGAATTTTCGTCTCCATTTTAATTTCACTCATTAAGTTAAAAATCCATGATGCTTTCTCTGTATCTTCAATCACATAACATGGCCAACAGAGCGAGATTAATGAGACAGCTACCCAGCACTCCACTGGGGACTTCCCTCAAGGTTGACAACTACCCTTAGATCTACACTTTGGGTCAACCAGCTATGAATTTACCTTTCTCTGCTGTTATCTCTCTCATTTTTCCCCAAACTTATCACTTGGCATTATGGGAGATTTGCCAGATGCATTGCTAAAATCCTATAGTAAACTGCATTGCTACTGCTCTAATAACTCTTTTACAAAAGGGAGTAAGGTGACTTCATTGGACTCCTTACTGAATCCATGAAGCATTTCAGTGATCACTTCTATTTTTTTAAATGCTAACAGTTCAGATTTTTAATAACCCATTACATGAATAAATCACGCTAAACCCATACCATGGACTACTTTCCTGCAATAAAAAGAAACAAATTATTGATAAATTCAACAACATGGATGAATCTCATCATCATTATGCTAAGTGGAAGAAGCCAGGCACAGAAGGCTATATAATATGATGGTGTTTATTTAACATTCCAGGAAAAAAGTAAAAACTATAGAGACAGAAATTAGATCATGGCTACCAGGAGCTGGAGGTAGGGAGAGTTAATTGACTAAAAGGGGCATGAGGGGAATTTTGGAGTGGTTATATGACCGCATATTGTGTCAAAATTCAACAAACTGTACACTTAAGTAAGGTGAATTTTATCATATGTAAATTAAAACTTGATAAATATGACTTTAGAAAAATAACCCATTACAGAAATTTGTTAGGGATCTAGCTAAAGTAGTTTAATAACCTAGAGTTTCTAAACTCCGTCTGTCTTTTTTCCCCTCCGCAATTTGAATTCTCTTTGCATTTACCCCTGTTCCATTTCACTACTTCCTTTCCCATCTTCCACGACTTCTCAAAGATTACCCTCCTAACAACTCTGGTGTTTCAGCAATGTGTGCAGTGCGTTTTCTCTATCCTGAAATAAGAGTTTCCTGGACTTTAAAAAAAAAAACTAAAAATGTCACTACAAGCTTTAAATATTAAAACTCCTTGAAAATAAAGCAAACTATCTTAATTACTACTGAAATTGACAGCAACTAACAACAATAATCTTTCATGTGCTAACACAGTGCCATCTCCCCCAACCATTGGGCCTATCTCTGCATTGTTGCTCATTCTTGGGTCATAATTTCAAAAGTATATCCCACCAGCCTGAGTATCAGGGACTCGCAAATGAAACCCAAGAAGATTTAGCCTTTTGGTAATGCAATTATTCCGTATGCTGGAGTCCCCACCCCTTATCCTCTGAGGTTACTTCCTCCTAAAAAAAAGAAAAACACTGTTGTCAAGTCAATTCCGAGCCATAGCAACTGTGTATAGGACAGAGTAGAACTGCCCAGTGGGGTTTCCAAGGCTGTAAATTGTTATATCCTTCTCCTGTGGAGTGGCTCTGGTGGGTTTGAACCACCAACCTTTTGGTTAGTGGTCAAGTGCTTAACCACTGCACCACCAGGTTTCCTTACTTCCTCTTGGAGGTGACTAGGAGCCCTGTTGGCACAGTGGTTAAGAGCCTGGCTGCCAACCAAAGGATAGACTGTTCAAATCCACCAGCTACTCCTTGAAACTCTGTGAGGCAGTTTTACTCTGTCCTGTAGGGTTGCTATGAGTTGGAATCAACTTCATGGCAACAGATTTTTTTTTTTTTTTGAAGGTGACACTACCCAAGGGCTGACTAATTCCAATCAGAAGATAACAGCAGGTAGAGTTTGGGTGGATAGTAATAGTTCCCTATCTTAGTCCTAGGAACCCTGGAGGGGCAGTGGTTAAGAGATTAGCTTCTAACCAAAAGGTCAGCAGTTCGAATCCACCAGCCACTCCTTGGAAATCCTATGGGGCGGTTCTACTCTGTCCTGTAGGGTCACTATGAGTCGGAAGCAACTCCACGGCAACGGGGTTTTTTGTTTTTATCGCAGTCCTGCTTATTTTTGTTGTTGTTGCTGGGTTTTTTTTTGTTTGTTTCTTTGTGCGTGTGTGTGGTTTGTTTTTAACACTTTTTTTTTTTTTTTAAGATTGGACTGTAATTTTCTATTGCAATTTACAGGAGAACCCCCAAACCACACATTTTCAGAGATACATATAAAATCTTATTTGCCGCTTGTATTAAATATCTGGTATACTTTGATTATCAATTATTCTTTAAGGCCACCATGTTGCGCCCACTCCCTTTCCTCGCTTTATTGGCTGGGATCTTGCCTCACCTGTCTGTTTTCTTCCCGCTGTCCACTGTGGGCTCTCCTCTTACATTCTTTTGGGGAATGTTACTCTTTTCTCTCCAGAATTCTGTTTAAGTCCTCTCACAAATTTGGGAAGTTTTTAATCCTTTGGCAGGACTACTTTTTCAATATATTAATCAAGGGACCAGGAAACTAACTTCATTTTCTTTAACATTATCAAAGGATCTTTGAAGGGTGAGTAGAATTTAGATTGGATGGAAAGAAGAAGGACAAATAAAGGTGCACAAAATAGGAACAACTATCATAGGTTTGGGGATAGGGAGAAGATAAGCTTTACAAAAATAAATGGAAAACATGATTGTACAGAGTGAAGGAAGGAGACAGGGAATTCAGATTTGTTAACATATTTGATACGGTTGTATCCTCTTCCATTGTTGAAAGCCTTTCAAAAAGGAGTCCTGAAGATGACACATCCAGCACGATGCTAGTTGTCTCTTGCACTTGTCTCACCGAGGATAAAGTATTAGGTAAATTTGAAGTTAGAAGAACTTCTCTATTTTGACGACCTACTTCAAACTACTGTGGCTACTATTTAACCCAGATGATATCTGCTGATGAAATACTCTCTGATGTTAATCTGATGAAAGTACAGTGAAACCTGTGAGAGCAGGAACTCGGTGGGACTGCTGTGCTTTTCCAGGTCTCGAAAAGTTTTCCACCTTTGACAGCGTGCAGCAGTCTTACCACTTTTCTGTCACTATTAATGGAAAACATTTGAATTTTCCTTCTCTAACAGGCTTCCGCCTTACACAGCACCCCAGCTTTCACGAGTTTTACTGTATATGCAAATACCAAGTACAACTTAAATATTAAAACTATGACTGAAAAATAATATTTTCTAAAGGCAGACATAAATAATCTTCTCCATTGTCAAAGATTTTGAAGATTTGACTATAGTTTGTTACCTTTCAGATGACTTTCGTTTATTTTCTGTCTAGGATTGAAATTCAACCCTACCATTTCTGGTTTTTATTTTTTTGTAAACTCTCATTAGTTCTCCTTATTTGTTTGTTTATATTTTGGTATGGCACTGTGAATGAGATATACGCCTACTTTTCTATTTTTCTTGGAGCTAACTGTATAGTATGATCTTCCTAGAAATTCCTTTTAAGCATTCTGTGATTTCACACTTTATTCTGTGTTATTGTTCCTGCAGTGCAATATTAGATTTGCTTTAATTATTTGGATTTATAAATTTCACTGAAAACTGCTAGAACAGATGCTATGTCTTACATTTAGTATCACTCTATGCAGTGTGTCATGCGTGATTTCTGATGTGCAGGTAATGATGAATTAAGAAAGCTAAAATTAATTTACGTTAATAATGTCTTTCATGTTGAAAGATGACACTTCAGGTAATTTTCCTTCTGTTGATTATTCCACAACCAATTTTAGTCTTCTCTGTGGAGCTAATTGGTTTTTCAACTTTCATACCTTCCTGTCTGTGCCCTTGGTTTTAAGAAAAGCACCATAAGCCATACCAGTGAACTGAAGCTTAAGTTGGATAGAACCTTTCAGATTGCCTAGTCAAACCATCGATCATCATTTTACAACAAGGCTAAATACGAAAAAAACAAAGAAAAAAACCCCAAACTCATTGCCGTCAAGTCGATTCCGACTCATAATTACCCTGTAGCTAGCTTCCCCCAAATCACAAAGTTTCTTAAGGTCAGAGCCAATGCAAGGACTGGGCACTCCTGGTTCTCCATCCAGGCCAAGGTTGATAATCCAACCAGCCAATGATCAGGTACATAGTTTAGAAGTAAGAAAACTCATCAGTCAAGAGGGATACCAGCTTTAAAAGAATCTTTCATTATGGTGACAACTCTCTTCTCAGTGTGGAGAATTTAAGTGACCAATTCACTTTGTGCTTGATTCTTAAAAGCCTTTATGTTAAATGAAAAAGTAAAAAAAGCCATCATCTTCCAGGCCTATAGGCTTTGCACAGAACTAAGATAAGTCAGAGAAACTGAGCAAAAACTGTCAACAGAAATGTGATTTCTCAGAGAAAAAGAGTAAAACACATTCTCTGAGAGGAACGAAAACACAAAGGCAATACAGAACATTAGGTTCCTTGGGCATGTTATTTAACGTCTCTGGGCCTCAATTTCTTCATCTGTAAAATGGAGACAATAATCATATGTACTTCTTAAGTTGTTACAAGGATTATATTCGATAATACAGATTAAGCACCTAAAGCAGGGCCTGGTGTATGGTCAGAGCTCAGTAAATATGGGTTATTAATATTAATTTTAACCCAATGGGACTAATATATACTCGGCTATAGATGAAAAGAAGAATCACAACCAAGAAGAAATGACAATACAGGAGAATAAAATTCATCTAATGGTACAAGAAGCTCTAAACAGGAATAAACTATGAGAAAAAGGCAGTTGGTGCTCATGACCAAGCCTCTAGATATTAATGGATGGCCCCACTCAGTTCTTTCTGTGGGTGCCACCATGATGAATTCTTCCCCAGTTCCAAAGAATTCCATTTGTTGTCCAGACTCTTTGTTAGATCCCAAATCACATGGCTTCCCCTCTAGTCATTTCCTTGTAGAATGGAGCTGAAATCAGTTCTCCTGCTCAGAAATGTCAGACACTTCAACACAGATATGAATATGCTTGAGCTGTGATGATGTCTTATATTACACATTTTGGTGCACCTAGTTGCCCGTGCATTGACCATTCTTGCTTTCTAAATAATCTGAGAATGGAGTGTTCTTTTTCTTTTTAAGTGAAATTAATTATTACTAGTCATGTTGTTGTGTGCCCTCGAGTCAGTTCTGACTCATAGCGACCCTATAGGACAGGGTAGAACTGCCCCATAAGGTTTCCCAGGACAAATTCTTACCGGAGCAGATGGACAGGTCTTTTCTCCCGGAGAGCAACCAGTGGATTTGAACCACCGACCTTTCTTGGTTAGCAACCAAGCGCTTAACCGTTGCGCCACCAGGGCTCCTTGCTTACTAGTCATAGAGCAAGCTTTATAAAATATCCAGAGGAAAGATGGTAGCAACCTGTGGAGTATAATGAGGGATATGCAGAAAATTTTACCCTAACCGTTAATATCCCACAGCTAACAATATCTCCCATTTATTAAGCACTAGTATCACCCTGAGCCCTTTGCATTGAAGCTCATTGAACATAAACAGCCATCCTATTGGTAAATCCTATTATCTCCGCTAAGGCATATCAAGGAGGCCTGCTTGCTCGTGGTTAAGCGCTCCACTGCCAACCAAAAGGCTGGCAGTTCGAACCCACCAGCCATTCTGCAGGATAAAGATGTGGCAGTCTGCTTCCATAAAGATTACAGCCTTGGAAAACCCAGGGGGCAGTTCTACTCTGTCCCGTAGGGTTGCTATGAGTTGGAATCAACTCGAGGGCAAGGGGTTTGGATTTTGGTTTGGAGCATATCAGTAGGCTACCTTTGATCCTAAATCCTTCTTTTACATTGTTTTAAAATCTCATTCTTTTTGCTCCTAAAGATTACATAACCTAAAAGGAGTAACTAGCTAGTTAACATATTATGGAGGATGGTGCTGATTTAAAAACTATTAATGTAATAGCAAGCATAACAACCTAGGACTTGTAAGCAGTTAATGGCTGTCATTTATTGAATATATAACATGTATCAAGCATTTTATTACAACACGTGTGTTATGGGGAGAAAACATTAGAACAGTTGACAAAAATGACCATTTTTGGTTGGGTCTACTCACAATTATAGTGAATCTGCACTTACATATTTATTCAACTAGAGATGATATTTGTCAGAGCTGGAAGGGCTATCTATGCTGAGGTTGCCGCAGTACTTCCTACATTTGCTTAAATTTGCAATTATTAGTTTGTTTATTAGTTACCTGCTGAGACCCACAGGTTGAGTGGCTTACATAAGGTAGAATTTTATTTCTGTCTCATTTAAGAGGCTGAAGGGGAGGTTTCTTATGTCTTGTTGTGAGCCCAATACCAGTATGATTATTCTAATCTACATAGCAAAAACTTGTAGATTACTATGTGTAGAGGAAATAGAGGGCAATCAATTTCCTTTTAAGCAAATGATGTGGGAATTGCATGCATTGCTTCCCCTCATGTGGTATTGTTGGAAGGCTAGTCCCATGTTCAAAGCTAGCTGCCACGGAGGCTGGGAAAGTAGCCCCAAGCTGGATGGCATGTGCCCAGACAAAACTCCATTACTATGGAAGAAGAAAGGGAATGAAGTTAGAGGAACAGCTAGCTATCTGGCACACTCAAGTATGGTTTCTTCTTGTGTGATTCTATACGCATACAAATATCCACACTATTCTTGAAAGCCAGATGATTCCATGCATGGAAATTTGAGTTTTCTAGCTACTTCCTAATAGACGGAGAATCAAGTCATGTGTTAAACACTCAGCTTTGCTGATGTTTAGTGCATACCGAGTATGTCACTAGCAAGTTTCTTCCAAATTGATCATCAATTTCTTACGGTCAAGGGCAGCACATTGAGCACTTACTGAATTGTGTCTTCCACAATGCTTGGCACCATTTAGGAACGCAATGAACGCCTGTTTAATTGAACGTTCTGGATTAAATGGGGGGATTTGCTATCCTACATCATACTGAAAATTATTCATCTCGTTTTCCTTACCACTTCTCATTTCCAGTTTGATCACTCATGGCTTTGGGACGCCAGCAATATGTGCAGCCCTAAGCACTTTCCAAACAGTCCTCAGTGAAATGCTGAACTACTTGGAAAAACACACTACTCACAAAAACGGTGGAGCTGCGGATTCCGGCCAAGGACATGCCAACTTGGAGAAAGCCCCGCTGCGGAAAACTTCAGAGGCTGCCGTGAAAGAAGGCAAAACAGAAAAGACAGACTAGCTACATCAAACAGAATCTATTTCCAGAGAGTCTTGCTGCTGATATTTTTTCTAATATATATATCGTTGAGGGTGATTAATCTTCAGTGGACCAAATCTCTTCCCTTCTCAACCCTCCATTAAAAAAAAAAAAATGGAAATGAAAAATGAAACAAAAAAGGACAAACCCACACCCCCCAAAAAGGAAAACAGCAGTGTAACTGTGTGATGAAATTGTCACTTTTTAATTTTATGTTATGATAAACTCTTTTTGTGCACGTAATTTATTGTTCCAAATTATATACATCACAGTTTTTAAGCACTTCTGGACTTTGGAGAGGCAGCACATGCTTTTTCACAGCTAACTGATGCACTTTCTTATCCAACTATGTAGTTAGGGTTCAGAAAGCATGACCAAACTGGAATCGACCACCAGTGCTTACAGCTCCAGTCTTTCTGGACGTAACTCCCTGTAACAAAAGAGTGCCTCTTTCCACTAAATAGAACAATTCAACAATCAATCCATCAATAAATGTCCTGGGAACCGAAAAGGGCGGTCATGAATCTTTGTCCTGGGAATGGACAAGATGTCTTCTAAAACTGTGGTCCCCGCTAGCCCACTGCACTGCCAGTGCCTTGGTGGTATTTCAGAATTCCAGAAAATTCTCTCTCTTCTACCAGACTTTTCTCACCCTACCCAGGGTCCTTTTTTGTTTGTTTGTTTGTTTGATTTTCAATAGCTAAGAAGAGACTCAGAAAGCACAATACCGAAGGGATGAGAGACGAACTCTTCTATTATTCACACTCCTCACACCACCAAGAATACAGACTGCATTTAGTGGGAAGGGGCAGGATAGGTACAGGAAAGGGTAGCTTTGCCACTATTGGGCTCCTATTGGAAAGCAGTGACACTGTCTTGCCTGGAAAAACTTGACAGTAGAACAGCCATGTGTCCAGAAAGTCTTGCCCCTCAGAGACGAGAGGAGACCAGGGAACTAACGTAGGCCCCTGGAATCCCCGGTGGCCAATAGTTGTATGGATAAAGTGAAAACCCGTCTTCTTCTACCTTTGTGCTTCCTCTACCTGCCTGATAGCTGTGTTCCAAACCTATAGAGGCACAAAAGTATTCAGGTCTGTGTCCAATGAAGAAAACAAAACCAGAATGATCAGAGAAGCCTTTTGCTTTTAAGATGCTTCCTTTTTTCATAGCTTGTTCTCACAGCTTCATTGTCCTTTAGTAAAGATAGAAAACAAGAGGTTCCTGGCTACAATGTCCAGGGGCTAATTGAATGAATGTGTCAAGAAATTTGGTTGGTAGCACATTGTGCTAACTTTTCCACTGCTAACAATTTTCAGACTTCTAGGCAAATAAAGATGTAGGTCATTGTCTATGTTTCTAAAAATTATTTTAATAATGTGTGGACTCCCAACACTTAGTTTAGCATGAGAATATTCTTCTCTCAACAGATTTAATTACTTTCAAAAAGTCTCTGCTATATTATTACCCTATGGGGGAATGTTAGTATTATTTTTAATTGGGATAAATAGCTCAAGAGTTTTCATGTAGAGATCACAACAACTATTTTTACCTAATAATAATTCTTAAAATCATACTGACCTTCACCTTGAATCTTGTACAGAAAAGAGGAATCATAACCAATAAAAATCTAAATTTTCTAGTCGGAATTCAAGTAACAGAAGACACCACTAAGGAATTGCATAATAAAGGGGTTTTATAATTATATAACAGAAGAGCTTAAAATAAGGAAATGTGAAACTAATGAATTATGATTTCATGTGTTCATCTTGTTCCATTTTTTAAAAAATTACCATTATTCATGGCTTTTAAATTTTTGAAATAGAGTAAAGCCAAGATTTTGCTGCAATTCCAAAATTCATCACAAAATAAATAATTCCATTTTACATGAAATGTTCTATGTTGTAAAAGATAGACATGAAACAAAAATGATAAATATTTCAGTTTAATAAGTAGTAGGAAAGTTATATACAGATTATATGGGCTACTAATATTTCTATAATGAAATTGCCACATTTATTTTATTCCTTTTATTATTAACAATACATATGTATTTAATATGGCATTTTGATATGCATATATGCTAGGTACTTAATATAGTAATATGCCATGTCAAAAATGTTCATCAATAATCAGACAAAAAATTAGATCTGGCTTATATTAGCAGCTCACTTTTCTACCCATAATTGTGACTAGTTGGGGTTCTTAACACCTCACTAGGGTATTGTTATTTATTAGCTTTGGAAAAAAAGTATAACTACAGTGCATATTATTTACCAGGATTTGGGGTGTCTTAAGAGCCTTAAAAGGACTGCACCCATAATTTAACTAAACCAGCCATTAGGACATAAATGAATTGATAGACTGGTCATGTTTATAGTCATTATTTATTATCTTATTCTAATAGACATTGTTAACATACCATCTTTTGCCTTGTATATAGGACGTACTCAACATTTTTAAATAAATGAATAAATGAATTTGTGTGTGTTCTTTGTCCAAAATGGGCCAAAGGACCTTTTGTTTTTGATTTTTTTTTTTTTAATACTCAGTACTTCAATCTGGCTTGCTTATTCCAGGATAATTTATGGATAATTACTTGTATTTGAATAAGGAAATATTTCCACTATAGCACAGTAATTGCAAGTAGATATATTTCAATATAGAACACTAAAGAAAACAAGTTATGTGTCAAAATTTCAACAAAATTTAAGTTACAATTATTATCAATATCATATTTCAGAGTAAAGGAAGATAGCTCACAAATATCTCTTTTTTATGTTGTAATAAGTAATATAAAAGCAAAGAAAAAAGTTTCCAGATTAACTACTATTTGTTCAGAAAAATTGCCCAAATGTCTCATACTTATCCAAAATTAATAATGACAATTCATTTTTTATACTTATGAAAGTTTCAGTCAAATTTCAGTATAAAGAAATGTTTGTTTTGAGATTGCTTCAGTAATTAATTCAAATGCCACTAAGATGGCTATTTCATTAGAGGTACCATTTGACTTGTTCGCTGACTCTAGACAAATAAATGAAAATTCTGGATTACTCTATACTTTTCTTCTCTGGACAGATAAGAGCACTGGAAAGATTTCTAGTCTATTCTCCTTCTCTCTTCAGATGCCTTAAAAATAGGGATAGTTCTTCCTGGCATTGCAGCTCCTATTTCGCTTTGCTGCTTTGGGAGGATGGGCGGGCCATCTTCTTCAATGTCCAAGACAGAATTCTTAAGTCTTTAGCCACTGTGAGCATCCTGACCAAAGAGTATGACAGTGGTAAGAATCTGACCTTCTATCGCCTGGCCTTTTCAAGGTAAAGGTATCAAAAAATTATTAATAATGAATAAAACAATAGAATCCCATTTCTCTACTTTTTTTTTTTTTTTTTCCTTTTCTGCCTCCTTGGAAGCAATTTAGATCAGTACAATTTATAAGTTTTCTCAGAATCCTTTATACCATGAATGCACCATCTCCTTTTCAAAGCCCCAAGTTAACATGTGAGGGGTGGCATAGCCTAGTTTTTAAGAGCATGGACACTAAAGTCAAACTGCCTGGGTTTAAATCTTGGCTCTTTTACTTACTACTGTGTGATGCTAGGTAAGTTGTTTAACCTCTCTGTGCCTTCGTTTACCCATCTATAAAATAAGGATAATAATAGATACATACTCACAGAATTATTGTCAGAATCAGAGTAAATACTTCTAAATGGCTTAGAGAACAGGAGCAAAGTCGGTACTACGTGAACAACAGCACTTATACTTAGTATTTGAACAAACTATTTTTAATCTAGAGATTAGTTTCCCCTCGGTTTATTGAATCCCTTCTATCTGCCAGGCTCTTTCCTAGGAACTGAAGATACACAGTGTAATAGAGAATTTTCCTTGCTGTCAAGTTTCTCAGAGTCACCCTTGAAGACAACTAAACAGTCATAACCATTAGGATATGGTAAGTGTCATGAAGAGAGTGCACCTAGGATGCCACAGCACAAACCAGACCAAGGTCTAGGGAAAGTGGGGTGGAAAGTCAAGGAAGGGGGCATGATCAGGGAAAGCGAAAGAGAGAGATCAAGAGAAGGAGGACTTTATGGTTTGGGCTGAATTAAAAACATTTGGAGCAGCATCCAATTTTGAATACTAACAGATACAACCTATGTTTCTGGTTATTCTTACTTTCCTCCCACATTTATGGGCAGCTAACATTTTACCTGTATTGTTTCAGGGAAGGGATGTGACCCAACAGAATGGAAGCAATGAAGAAGTCAATCTTTCGTGTTTTGAGTTTCAAAAGCCTAGGCCCTAAAGGGGACTTGAAAGGAGCCCTGGTTGTCCAATGGTTAAAAGCTCAACTTCTAACCAAGAAGTTGGTGGTTCAAACCCATCCAGCAGCACAGCAGGAGAAAGACCTGGCAACCTGCTCCCGTAAAAATTACAGCCAAGAAAACCCTATGGGGGCAGTTCTACTCTGTCATATGTGGTCACTATGAGTCAGAACGGACTGGACGGCACACAACAACAAAGGAGACTTGAGGTTTAATAGCATATTGGTCAGGATCTGTTCCCCTCCTACTCACACACACAAATACACACACACACTCAAATACTAGAAAACAGCTCCTTGGAGAAAGGAGAGGATAAAAGCAGAATTAAGGAAAGCTTAGCTACTGTCACATAGCTGAGAAGGAGCTACAACCTGGGTGTGAAGTTTGGGTAGGAATCTCATGACAGGGGAACTATGTTCCAATTCCAGAGAAAAGTCCAGGGAGGAAGGAAAAAAACCAACATGGTTCAGAAGCACCGTCTACGTGGTGTGTCTAGGCAGGTGGTTCTCAGACAACCTCACAGAGTGTCTCCCACGGAATTTTCCTCAACATGGCACAGACAGAACAGGATGGTCTGAGGAGAAGCAGAAACAAAGAAGCAGCAGCAATTCCTGAATCCCAGAGGGATGTAGTGGCAAAAGGATATCTCAGTTGCACACAAAAGCAACCCAAATAGCTGGCAAGTTTGCGGAATCATCACAGGTTGGACACAAGATGCACACAGGAGAAACCTGAGATGTAGGCTAATCAAAGACCAGACGGGAATTCAGATGTATCAGTTAAGAGTCCAGTCAATGAACAGAAACCCCTCTAGGAATTTCAAAAGAAAGAAGATATAATAAAGAGAACAGATTAAACAGGTGTTAGAAAGCTAAAAGAGCAAATATGAGACCCTGAGCTCCCAAATATTAGTAATTGAAAAAGCAGCTCCAACCCCTCGGGATACAGGAACAAAAGGGAGGAAGTGAGATTACCTGACTCTGGGAGCTTGAAAGAAGGCACCATCTTCCCCATGGTTATTGCTTGAACCTCTCTGAAAGGGTCACCTCAAAATTGATGTTAGTACCGCTGAGGGGGTACAGCATGGCTGGTACTGGGAGTATAAAACAAGCTGGAGGCAGGAGCTATAACTTTCCTCTTCTGCTAGAGGGATTCTGACAGGGTGCACCATTTTCCCGTCTTTCCTTCCCCAGTGTATCCCATTGGCAGAACCAATTGGAAGCCATCTGGTAAAGGGTTATGAGAAATTAAGTTTGTGGACTTCCACGACCAGCATCACACAATACAGAAGAGTAGACATCTCTGCAGATGTCACCATCAATCAATGGGACCCAGGTCAGTTGTTCTCCCACACAACTTGACACTACATAAGTCCACCCCACCAGCCCTGGGAAAGAGATGCAACACAAGAGATGCTGAAGGGACTGAGATGAAAGTTCTGGAACCTTGCAAAATGGAGGCTCAAAAATACAAATTAAGTCGCTATAGAAAATAAAGCAACATTTGTCATATACCCAAGTTGGCAGACAGACATTCATATTTACTACACTATATAATTATATTTTGACTATTTTCCATCTGCATCATGGAATATTCAAAAAGACCAAGACATTTAAGAAAATCTAAAATAACTCTAAAACCAAAACCAAACCAGTTGCCATCGAGTCAATTCCAACTCATGGTAACCTCATGTGTATCAGAGTAGAACTATGCTCTACAGAATTTTCAATGGCTGATTTCTCAGAAGTAAGTTACCAGCCTTTCTTCCCCCGCACTCTAGGTAAACTCAAACCACTATCTTTCTGGTTAGCAGCCAAGTGCTTAACTGTTTGTACCACCTAGTGACCCAGTAACAATGAACCCTTATCTGGTTATCTAGTGCTGCTATAATAAAAATACCTCAGGTGGGTGGCTTTAATGAACAGAAATTTATTTTCTCACAGTTGGCTCCAACTCATAGTGACCTAATGTGTAACAGAATGAAACACTGCATGGTCCTGTGCCATCCTCACAATTGCTACTATGCTTGAGTCCATCGTTGCAGCCACTGTGTCAATCCATCTTGTTGAGGGTCTTTATCTCTTACACTGATCCTCTACTTTATCAAACACGATGTCCTTCTCCAGGGACTGGTCCCTCCTTATAACATGCCCAAAGTACATAAAATGAAATCTCACCATCCTCACTTCTAAGGAGCATGCTGGCTGTACTTCTTCCAAGACAGATTTGTTTGTTCTTCTGTCAATCCATGATATATTCAATAAGGCTAGAAGTCCAAATTTAGGGCACCAGCTCTAGGGGATACCTTTCTCTCTGTCAGCTCTGGGGGAAGGTCCTTGTTTCTTTGTAGCTTCTGTTCTGCAGTTCCTTGACATATGTCTTCTCCTCCCTTTGAGCTTGCTTGCTTCTGTGCCTAATCTGTTCCTTTTATACCTCAGAAATGATTTGATTAAGATACACTCTACTGATGTGATTCATTAATAACAAATAACCTATTCCCAAATGGGATTACTTCCACATGTATAGGGGTTAGGATTTCCAACACATATTTTAGGGGGACATAATTCAATCCGTAACACTTCCATAAAAGGCATAAGAGAATAAAAAATATTTTCATGAACACATGTGAGTTATCATTGCTAGTTAAGGGTGTAACAAATTTTGAAAGCTATTCTTCCCTTAATATTGCATTTCCTTAATTACTTCTTCTATATTTGGAAACTGAGGTATGATATATAAGTTTATGTTTATGCCTCCATCCAAGACCAATTAAAATGTTCTTACTGACAATAAAAGCTAACTGTTTAAACATTAGATCTTCTATCTTCTCATGGCATACATTCTCCCTGGGCAATATCACGTATTATCATAATTTTAATTATCCTGTTTTTTGTTGTGGCAGAGACTAATAGCCGTCTAACAAAGTCCATTTTATCTTTTTCCTGGGTATATACCCAGACCAAATGTTGGAGAACTTTTTCCATAAAGGGCCACATAGTAAATATTTTAGACTATGCAGGCAATATGGTCTCTGTGATGGTTAAGGTTGTATGTCAACCACTGAGTCTCAGTGGTTTGGCAGTTATGTAATAATGTAGTTATCCTCCACTTTGTAGTATAATGTAATCACCTCCATGATGTGATCTGATGTTATCAGCCAATTAGTTGTAAGGGGAGTTTCTTCAGAGGTGTGGCCTGCATCCTATATGTATGGATGTTCTAGCAAAGCTCACTGGCTTTCACTTGCTCTGGATCCTGAATCCAGCTCGTCATCATCTGACCTCCAGTTCTTGGGACCTGAACCAGCACCCTGCTATATTGCCTGCTGATTTGGGGACTTATCAGCCTCTGCAGCCCGTGAGCCAGGAACCTGCCATCTGCCATACTGATCTTGGGTTCATCAGCCCCTGCAGCTACATGAATCAGAAGAAGCCTCCAGCCTGATGCCTGACCCACGGACTGGGGACTTGCCTGTTTCTACAACCAAGTAAGCGATTTGTTTGAGATAAATATCTCTCTTGCTCTCTCTCTCTGTCTATATATATATATGTATATATATGTATATACCAAACCGAAAAACCAAAGTAGGCACATTTCACTGGTTTTGCTTTTCTAGAGAATCCAGCCTAAGACATTTGGTATCAAGAGTAGTTCTAGAGAAACAAACTTGCAAGGATGAGTTTTCTAAATTTGTTCTCAAGTCTAGTTACTCTTAAAGATGGTGATGACTCTGCTGCCAGTAGTCAAGAGGGCACAGCTAATCCTTGATGTGAGGTGGCAGTAGAAATATGCAAAATATCACCACTAACTCAGAGTCTAATCATAAGAGTGGCTGAATTACAATACCAATTGAATTCTCAACCTTGAATGGTGTCTGAAGTTAAAGTGAGGGCATTGATTGGGAAAAAATGGGATCCTGAAAATTAGGGTGGGGACATAACAGCATATAATCAGGAAGCTGAGCCCCTAAATTTCACTGAATCACTCCTACCAAGAGAACCAGCTTTCTCACTCCCATCTGAAAAGATTACTCCATCTTTGTCTGCTAAGCCAACTTCTCCAGTAAAACCATTGGCCTCTCCACCCCCATCTGATGAGATTAACCCAGCTGTGTTTGAAGAGCCTTCCTCTGGGTAACACCTAGGGCAGCATCTAAGGCAGATGCCTTACAAGACATTGATGAATATTCTCAGAACACTTCACCGCCACCCATTTTTTCTTCTAGACCTATAACTAGACTTAACTCCCAGCAAGCCCCAAAAGATGAAGTACAAAGTGTGACCCAGGAAGACGTATGCTACACTCCAAAAGATCTGCTTGACTTTTTTAATATATAAAAATAGAAACCTGGGGGATATGTGTGAGAATGGCTATTAAGGGTGTGGGATAATGGTGCAAGTAATATAAAGTTGGATCGGTCTTTATTTATTGATATGGACCCACTAAGCACAGATTTTCATTCAGTGTTTCAGCTTGAAAGGTTAGGAAAGGATCTAATAGTTTATTTGGTTGCATCAATGATGCATGGATTACATGGTGGCCCACATTAAATCTAGTTGAAGTGCCTGACTTGCCTTGGTATACTGTAGAAGAAGGTATCCAAAGGCTTAGGGAAATTGACATGTTAGAGCAGATTCACCAGGTTAGACCCACAAACCCACACACATAGTGCCCAGAGGACATACCTTTTACCACAACAGTGAGAAACAAATTTGTGAAGGGAGCCCCAGCATCCTCGAAGACTGCTGTGATTGCTATTTTATGTAAGTAAGATTTGACAGTGGAAACTGCCCTAACTGAATTAAGACACCTAACTACAATGGGCCTGATGGGATCCCATGGTGATAGGGACAAAGTGGTGGCACTCAATCAACAAAGACAAGGTGGGCATGATTACTGTAATGGACAGCAAAGTCAAAGCAGTAATCAGAATAGTCTGACTCATATTGGACTTATGGCATTGGCTACTTAGTCATGGTGTCCTAGGAGTGAAATAGGTGGGAAATCTACTAAATATTTACTTTATCTGAACAAGTAGAAAAATTCTAGGTCAAGTGAATGGAAGTCTAACTCAAACAGTTCCCTGACTTGAGTCAGTTTACAGATCCAGGTCCCCTTGAAGAAGGACCCCACTTCACTGCCAAAAATTTATATCATTAATCGTTCTCCCAGTCTTTGCCAAAGGGATCTATACCCTTTGAGGAGGGTAGCTGTTCACTGGGGAGAAGGAAATAATCAGATCTTTTGGGGATTTCTGGATACTGGCTCTGAACTGACACTAATTCCAGGTGACCAAAAAAGTCACTGTGGCCTACCAGTCAGAGTGGAGGCATATGGAGGTCAGGTTATTAACAGAGTCTTAGCTCAGTTTCATGTCACAGTGGGTCCAGCTGGTCCCCAAACCCATCCTGTAGTGATTTCCCCAGTTCCAGAATGCATAGTTGGAATAGATATAATCAATAACTGGCAGAACCCCGACCCTGGATTCTGGACAAATGGAGTAAGGGCTATTATGGTAAAAAAAACCAAGTGGAAGCCATTAGAACCACCCATACCTAAGAAAATAGTAAACCAAAAGCAATAGAACAACTGCATTTCTGGAGAGATTAATGCCACTCTTCAAGGACTTGAAGGATGAAGGGGAGGTGATTCCCATCATATCCCCATTCAACTCACCTATTTGGCCTGTGCAAAAAGCAGATGGATCTAGTAGAATGACAGTAGATTATTGTAAACTTAACCATATGGTGACTACAATTGCAGCTGCTATTCCAGACGTGATTTCATTGCTTGAGCAAATTAATGCATCTCCTGGTACCTGTATGCAACTATTGATCTGGCCAATGCCTTTTTCTCAATTCCAAATTTGAAGGAAGACGAGAAGCAGTTTGCCTTCAGCTAGCAAGGCCAGCAATACACCTTTAGTTGCCTACCTCAGCGGTATATCAACTCTCCAGCCCTATGTCATAATTTAGTCTGCAGGGACCTTGATCACCTTTCCTTTCCTCAAGACATCACATGATTCATTACACTGATGGCATTATGCTGATTGGACCTAGTAAGGAAGAAGTGTCAACGACTCTGGACTTATTGGTAAAACATTTGCATGCTAGAGTAGGAAATTAATCTGACAAAAATTTACATGCCTTCCACCTCAGTGAAATTTCTAGTGGTCCAGTGGTATGAGGCATGTTGAGATATTCCTTCTAAAGTGAAGGATGAGTTATTGCATCTGGCCCCTCTCACAACAAAAAAGGAGATACAATGCCTAATGGGCCTTTTTGAATTTTTGAGGCAACATAATTCATTTGAGTGTGCTACTCTGGTCTATTTATCAAGTGACTCAAAAATCTGCTAGTTTTGAGTCAGGCCCAGAACAAGAGAAGGCTCTGCAATAGGTTCAGGCTGCTATGCAAACTGCTTTGCCACTTGGCCCATATGATCCACCTGGTCCAATGGTACTTGAAATGTCAGTGACAGAAAGAGATGCTGTTTGGAGTATTTGGAGGGCTCCTACTGGTGAATCACAGCGCAGACGCTTAGGATTTTGGAGCAAAACCCTGCCATCCTCTGTGGATAATCACTCTCCTTTTGAGAAACAGCTTTTGGCTTTTTACTGGGCCTTAGTAGAGACTGACCACTTAGCCATATGCCACCAAGTCACCATGCAACTTGAGCTGCCCATCGTGAACTTGGTGTTGTCTGACCTACAGAGCTGTAAAGTCAAACATGCATAGCAGTACTCTATCATTAAATGGAAGTGGTATATACAAGATCGGGCCCAAGCAGGACCTGAAGGCACAAGTAAGTTGCATGAGGAAGTGACCCAAATGCCCATGGTCTCCACTCTTGTCACATTTCCTGCCCTCTCCCAGTATACATCTATGGCATCATGGGGAGTTGCTTATATCAGCTGACTGAGGAAGAGAACATTCATGCCTGATTTACATATGGTTTTGCACAATATGCAGGCACCACTTGAAAGTGGACAGCAGCAGCACTACAGCCCCTTTCTGGGACCTCCCTGAAGGACCGTTATGAAGGGAAATTCTCTCAATGGGCAGAACTTCCAGCGGTGCACCTGGTTGTTCACTTTGCTTGGAAGGAGAAATGGCCAGATGTGCAATTGTATACTAACTCATGGGCTGTGGCCAATGGTTTGGCTGGATGGTCAGGGACTTGAAAAGAACATGATTGGAAAATTGGAGACAAGAATTCATGGGGAAAAGGTATGTGGATAGACCTCTCTGAATGGGTCGAAGAAGTGAAGGTATTTGTGTCTCATGTGAATGCTCACAAAAGGGTGACCTTGGCAAAGGAGGATTATAACAATCAAGAGGATAGGATGACACGTTCTGTGGAAACCAGTCATCCTCTTTCTCCAGCCACTCCTGTAATTGCCCAATGGGTTCATGAACAAAGTAGCCATGGTGCCAGGGATGGAGGTTATACATGGGCTCAGCAACATGGACTTCCATTCACCAAGGCCAACTTGGCTACAGCCACTGTTGAGTGCACTATCTGGTGGCAGCAAAGGCCAACACTGAGTCCCTCATATGGCACCATTCCTGAAAGTGATCAGCCAACAACCTGGTGGCAGGTTGATTACATTAGACCACTTCCATCATGGAAAGGGAAGTGTATGGTTCTTACTGGAATAGACACTTACTCTGGATGCAGAGTTGCCTTCCTTGCATGCAATGCTTCTGCCAAAACTACCATCCATGGACTTACAAAATGCCTTATCCACCATCATGGTATCCCACACAGCATCGCCTCGGATCAAGGGATTCACTTCACAGCAAATGAAGTGTGGCAATGGGTCTATGCTTATGAAATTAACTGGTCTTATCATGTTCCTGATCATCTGGAAGCAGCTGGTTTCATAGAACGATGGAATGGCCCTCTAAAGACACGATTACAGTGCCATCTGAGTGGCAAGACCTTGCATGGCGGGGGCAATGTTCTCCAGGAGGCTGTGTATGCTCTAAACCAGCGTCCAATATATGGTGCTGTTTCTCCCATGGGTCCAGGAATCAAGGGGTAGAAATGAGAGTGACACCACTCACTACTACCCCTAGTGGCCCACTCACAAAATTTTTGCTTCCTGTCCCCATGACCCTATGCTCTGTGGGTCTAGAAGTGTTAGTTCCAAAGGGAGGAACGGACCCATAAGGAGACACAACACTGATTCCATTGAACTGGAAATTAAGAATGCCACCTGGCCACTTTGGGCTCTTCATGCCTCTGAATCAACAGGCAAAGAAGGGAGTTACTTTATTGGCTGGTGTTATTCATCCTGATTACCAAGGGGAAATTGGATTGATACTACATAATAGACGTAAAGAAGAGTATGTCTGGCTACAGTAGATCCCTTAGAACATCTCTTAGTACTAGTATGCCCTGCGATTAAAGTCAATGGAAAACTAAAGCAACCCAGTTCTGACATGACTACTAATGTCCCAGACCCTTCAGGAATGAAGGTTTGGGTCACCCCACCAGGCAAAGAACCATGACCAGCTGAGGTGCTTGTTAAGGGCAAAGGGAATACTAGCCTCCAGTTGTGCTCATTCCATTTTCCACACTGCAGAGAATCAATCTAAAAAGTAACTCTGATTTGCACTTCCCAAACAAAATTCTTCATGGCTTGCTGTTACCTTTGCAGTAAATTCGGACTCCTCTACATGATTTACAAGATTCTTCTGACCTGGCCTCTGCTCTCTTCCCTAGCCTTCTCCAGCATTATCTTGTATTTCTGCTTCTACCACAACATCCTCTTCTCCCCCACCCCCACCCCCCACCCCAAGACATACACATTCTCCATGGCCTAGCCACACTACACTTCTCTGAATTCCTGCAACTCCAAAATCTGAGGCTTTGCCTATATAGTTCTCTCAGTTTGGAATATTCTGTCCCACCTAACCCCCTTTCACCAAGCCAGCTCCTATATGTTTTTCAGGCCTCAGTTTAAAAGTCTGTATTAGTTTTCTATTGCTGCATAAAAAATTACCACAAACGCAGTGGCTTAAAACAGCATCCATTTTTTATTGCACAGTTCTGTAGATCAGAAGTCCATGTGTGCTTGACTGTTTTCTCTGCTTAGAGTCTCACAAGGCATCCATGGAAGGCATAATAGTAAAGATAGACTCCCAAGAATATAATATGATACCACATCTATGATTATGTTACCTTAAATAATCATACCTTAACTCAAGGTATCAGCTGGGCTGGCCTCTTATCTCGAAGCTCTGATCTTCCAGTCTCATTCAGGTAGCTGGCAAAATGCAGTTACTTGTGGTTGTAGGACTGAGTCCCTATTTCCTTGCTAGCTGTCAGTGAGGAATTGTTCTCAGTTCCTAGAGGTTGCTTTTAGGTCTTTGTCACATGGCTCCCCTCATAATGAAAGCCATAAACAGTGCATCAAATCCTTCTGATGCTTCAAATCTCTCCAATTTTCCCTTATTTTACCAGATGGGTAGCCACAACAATGAACTCAAACATATCAATGATCATGAGGACAGCCCAGGACAGAGCAATGTTGTGTTCTGTTATATATAAGGTTGCCATGAGTCAGGGCTAACTTGAGGGCGACTAACAACAATAACAAGCTAGGGGAAATTCTCTGCTTTTAAAGGGCTCACATAATTAGATTGGGTCCACCCAGATAATCTCCCTTTTGATTAACTCAAAGACAACTGATTACTAACCTTAGTTACAGCTGCAAAATCCCTTTTGTCATGAAAGGTAACATAATCATGGGTGTGATATCACATTATATTCACAGCCCTAGGAATTAGAATTGAAGAAATGATGAAGTAAAACTGTTGAACAGAAGATTTCGAAGAGTGGCTGGAGAAGACAAAGTAAAGTATTAGAATGAAATTTACAAAGACCTGGAGTTAAAAAACCAAAATGGAAGAACATGCTTGGCATTTCTCAAGCTGAGAGAATCGAAGAAAAATTCAAGCCTTGAGTTGCATTATTGAAGCTGTTAATATTACTGCAAATATTCATATTATCATATTAAACATCCTGAGGTTTTGAAGAGGAAATCCACATATCTCACCTATTATTATGCCCCCAAAAACTAGCCCAGTGCCTACCTGGGACATAGTTGACAGAACATAAATGATGGACAAATGAATGGATTTGTAATTCCAGGGCTAATCCAAAGTCTATAAAGAAAACATATAAGATTCTCTGGAAGAGATAGGGACAAGCACAAATCATTGGTAGTCCTAGAAGTGTTTCCAGGTTCACAGTACCAGGTTGAGAAGTGATAGGTAAAGTATCTCCAGAATTGACTCAAAAAGTAATTATCCAGCTAAATCTCTAATGTATAAGTTCTATAACCAAATTGTTAAAACCAAGATTTTAAATAAAATCACAATAGAAAATAAAACTGACAGCTTATTGTCTTACCTACAGCAAAGCATTCTTTGTACACTGTGCTATGTCCTCCATAAACTCTGAAATGGGTGTAAATATGCTTATTGTTCCACTATTAGCAGCCTATTTACTGGCACAGTGGAGATGTTTTTGGGGGTTGTCACGGATTGAATTATGACCCCTCAAAAATGTGTGTATCAATTTTGCTGTGCCAGGATTTCCAGTACTGTGTGGTTGTCCCCCATTTTGTGATTGTAATTTTATGTTAAAGAGGATTAGGGTGGGATTGTAACACCTTACTGAGGTCACATCCTTGATCTAATGTAAAGGGAGTTTCCCTGGGGTGTGGCCTGCACCACCTTTTATACTACAAGAGATAAAAGGAAAGGGAAGCAAGCAGAGAGTTGGGGACTTCATATCACCATGAAAGCAGTGCCGGGAGCAGAGCGCATCTTTTGGACTTGGGGTCCCTGCATTGAGAAGCTCCTAGTCCGGGGGAGATTGATGGAAGAGAAAGCCGACAGAGAGAAGAAGACTTCTCCTGGAGCCGACACCCTGAATTTGGACATTTAGCCTACTTTCTGTGAAGAAATAAATTTCTCTTTGTTAAAGCCATCCACTTGTGGTATTTCTGTTACAGCAGCACTGGATGTAGTATAAAAGGTACAGAAAAGCTGCTTTTCCTTTCTGGTTTCATAAATGTTTTCTGTAATTAGTCAGCTTCCATTTTATAGTGAATATATTTTTTTTCTTAATGAGCGACAGAATTCCACTGGAAATTATGGTCTTTTATCTTAGAGTTTATAAAACTATTGTAATGACTTGGACACAGAAAACTGTTGTAATGGTTTTATTGAAAGAGTTCTGGAGAAGATTGCACATAGCTTCCTTAGAACCTGAAGAAAAAACAGTAATGTGTTCAGAGCATATTGCTTATAAGTTTTCTCCTTATTGTCTGGCTAAATTTACTCGTACGTAAATATATTGTTACTGGGACATATAACTTCTAGAATACATCACAATAACTTTGGAAATTACACTTTTCTTCACAAATTGACCAAGCGAAAAGTCTAACAATCAGCAACAAACCACTGTTAGTCAACAAAGAATTTCTTAAACCCAGAATTTAAAAAAAAAAAAAAAATCATCCCATCCTCATTATCAGAATGGAGATAGATTAAATTATTAATTAATTCATTTATTCATTTGACAAATATTTATTGAGCACTTACTATGTGCCAGTGACTTTACTAGACATATAATAGGAGATGCTGAATAAATTCAGCATTAGAACTTAAAATCTTCATCAATCCTTTGCTTTCATTGGTCTTGTTTCTTTATGGTTCAAATTAATTTCAAGTCCTTAATATGAGAGCTCATGCTCATTTCTAGTAGACACAAATACCAGTTCTTATTATGAACTTAAATGTGAGTAACCTCTTACTGGCAGACTGTTACTGTGTTATTGTTGTTAGGTGCCGTCAAGTCGGTTCCGACTCATAGCGACCCTATAGGACAGAGTAGAACTTCCCTATAGGGTTTCCAAGGAATGGCTGGTGGATTCAAACTTCCAACTCTTTGGTTAGCAGCCATAGCTCTTAACCACTGTGCCACTAGGGTTCCTATTGGCAGACTAAAAGCACTTTATTTTTATTTTATATGTTCATTCATTTATGCCACTAGATTCTTCAAAAATAAGATTTAACACAGCTTTCTGGAACATATAAAAATAATAAAATATTATAAATTAGAAATAGATGAGAAAGAAAAGGACAAATTAATGTTAAGGCTATAAAAAGGAGTCAGAAATTAGGCTAATAAAAATAGAGTTATAGGTATTTGCTACAGTTGGGTAACATATTTGACTCTGAACTTCCCAACAGCTATTGCAAAATGGAAAAGTTGAAAATTTACTCAATTCGCAGTGTTTGTATCTAAGACTAATCCAAACCAATTGCTCAGCAAATATGCAACTACTCCGACACTTAGATTAGGGGAAATTTTTTTTTTTTTTTTCACAAAAGTACTTGGGAAAAGAACTAGCAATAACATCCTTTCAGCAGATTAGTTTCTCAACCTCAGAACTACTGACATTTTAGGCTGGGTATTTTTTTTATGGGAGAATGTCCTGGGCATCATAGGATGTTTATCAGCATCCCTGACCTCTACCCACCTGACGCCAGTAGCACTCCTCCCTGAGCTATCACAACCAAAATGTCTCCAGACATTGCCAAGTGTCTCCTGGGGGATAAAATTGCCCCCCTACCTGTTAAGAACAACTGCAGTAGATACAACAAGGAGAAAGATTTTCTTAAACAAATGGCATTAAGTCAAAACACAATTCAATGAAAACAAGACCCTTTTTTGGTCTAAACAATAGTCCAGTTAGTTCTTCAGCTGTCTACTTAAAAAAAAAAAAAATCATTGCCATCGAGTCAATTCTGACTCATAGCGACCCTATAGGACAGAGTAGAACTGCCCCATAGAGTTTCCAAGGAGCACCTGGTGGATTCCAACTGCTGACATTTTGGTTAGTAGCCACTACACCACCAGGGTTTCCCCAGCTGTCTACTGGCCTGACTTAACCCAGGGTTATATTTAGAGTAACTAACTGATATCCATCGGTTAAGGCTTTAAGAAGACCATTCCTCTCGGATGAAACTCTGTTAGATATTAGGTTGCAGTGAGTTCAAGATTGTCGTTCTAGGCAAATACCTGAAATATTGCTATTTTATGTGGAGGTTTTAGATTACACTGATGGCCTCAATTTTCCCACCTTCTTGGGCCCACACCTTTTGGAGATGCCCTTGCACACCTACTCCGGTCTTAGCCATGTGACTTACTTTACCCAACAGAAAAGCAACAAATTTAATGCAGGCAGAAGCTTAAAAAAGTCCTTGCTTGTTGTCACTCTCTTGGCTTCCTGTATCTGCCAAGAGAACAAGTCCTAGCTAGCCTGCTGGAGGAAGAGGAACTTTGTGGAATAAAGATGAGTTCACAGCTGACCCACCAGGTGACAACTGATGCATCAGCAAGACCAACCAAGCACAGCTGAGCTTGACCATAATCAGCAAAGCTGCCCAGCCAACCCTTAGACTCACAATAAATAATAAATGGTTGATGTTTAATGTCGCTAACCTTTGGGATAGTCTCTTATACAAGAGACAACTGACACAGTTGACAAGTAAAACTACTATACTGCAAACAAGTTGACATCCTTTTTGAAAACCTAGGATGTGTCTGTTGGAAATACTCCATATAGTGGTTAAAAGCATTAGACCAGTGATCAAAAGAGGGAGGGGACTATTTCATAGTTTAATGTAACAAATGTATTTTGTAAGATTTTGAAGAATAATTTCTGATGATAAAATGTATGTTGACTTGAGCCAACAAATTTTCAGCCATTATTGAAAAGACCAACACTATCTTTTCATTCACTCAACAAATATATATTGTCACTCCTCTGAGCCTAGCATTGTACTGAGTGCTGGATATGTGGTGCTAAACAAAACTCAGTCTCTGCATCCACAGAGAGGAAGGGAGAGAGCAGTACTAGGGACCGTGTACAGGACTGGTTAAAGGCAGACATCAGGAATCAGGTGGCCTGGATTGTGATCTTGGCTCAGCCATTTTCTTATTAGGTACCTTGGTTGTTCAAATATAGTCTTTCAAATTGAGTATAACCTTTTTGTATGAATTTTAGACTCCAAGGTACTGATGTATCTGAACTAGGTGACTTCAGGCCTAAGTAAAAACTCCATTCTGAATTAAACTAATATTTTCATTTCTACTCTCCTAAGAAACCATTCAGCCTTTTGTCAAGGTTTTATTGCTTGAAAAATGAAAGCTCAGTGCCTGTTAAGAATGTTTATGCAGCTGGCCTCAGAAAAGGCACCTTACTGATACTATTAAATGAAGTTAGAACCTATAAATAACTTTATAGCCAGGATAGGTATATATCAAGCCTTATCCCTGTTCTGTCTCCCCAGTTAGTTTTCACTCATTGGGATTTGTTGACAGCAATCTGCTAGTCCTTTGTAAATTGGTAACTAGGTAGAAACTAAACTAAAGTTTGTTAAAACAAGGAGGAAGATTGCAGCTGTAAAAGTCCTGACTGTTGGTAACACAGAGTGCAGAGATTCGGTCTTTAACTTATGTAAATAAACTTGCTATCTTAACTGTGAATTCCTGGGCCCTTTCTCACTTCCCCTTAGATGGATGGGCAATGTTTACATTTCAAAAGACTTTAGATTTAGAGCTGATTTAATCTTCGCTCTTTACATTTTAAAGACACCAATTAAGCTTGACTCGGCTTGCAAACTATCACTAATCCCCACAGCAAGAATGTTTTTACTATATGTTTCACCTTAGAAATATTGTCTTAGTCAAATTGTATCAAGAATAAGAGATTTGTGTTAGGTTAGAAATTCATATTAAGAAAGTTTGTAGTTTAATCACTCCTGGAGCCCTGGTGGTAAAGTGGTTTAAGAGACTGTCGGTTAACCAAAAGGTTGGTAGTTTGATTCCACCAGCTGCTCCTTGGAAACCCTATGGGGCAGTTCTACTCTGTCCTATAGGGTCACTATGAGTCAGAATCAACTCTTTTTGGTTTGTAAATTTTCCTTCTTTCCCCTAAAATTGCTTTGATGAGAGACTCATTTGCCTTTGTTTATTCTGCCTATTAAACACTCCACTGTTCTGCCTGCAAAGCATAACACACACTCAAGCCTGTTTGAATGCCACATGTTCTCCATTCCCATGGAATGAAATCATTCCTTCAATACATTTTTTGTTTTTATTTATATCAGAGTGTTGGTCCAGTGCTTCCACTAGGACATTTCTTGGTGACCATGAAGGGACATGAAGGATTTTACCTCTGCAGCATCCAGGGCAGTGAGAAAATCAGAGCTTCTGGCACCAGCAAGTTCTCTTGGGCCTCTCCACTTTTCTCAGGATCCCAGGAGTTGCAGCAGGTAAACACCTCTCGGGTCCGAGCCCCACATACCTTGCATAGAGGTGCTTCACTCTTATTGAAGGATTTGTCTTCCTCTCTTCTCTCTGTATTTTAAAGAGAACAGAAGTTCTTTTGTTTTAGGTACCTTATGGTCATTGCTTAGGGACCTCAGAACTGTGAAAAGTGACATTTTCAAGCTCCGTGGCACTCTGTGTTAAGGGAATTAGCCAGTTCTGAGAAGCTCAGAGCTCTGACCTTTTCTTTGAAAAACCTCTGAAGCTAACCTCACATTGCCTCTGGAAATAAGAGAAATGCCAAGTCTAAGAGCAATGTTCAGCCTCCTCTGAAAACTCCTGCTCATTATATGAATAAGCATTATGATGCTTCTGCTTGCTTATTTTTGTCTGCTTGGTATGATTTGGAGTCCTGGTGATGCAGTGGTTAAGATCTCGACTGCTAAGCAAAAGGTCAACAGTTTGAATCCACCAGCCACTCCTTGGAAACCCTATGGGGAAGTTCTACTCTGTCTTATAGGATCACTATGAACTGGAATTGACTCAACAGCAACGAGTGGTTTTTTGGATTTTGTACTATTTGACAAAAGGCAGTTTGAATGAGTGGCTGCCTCACAGGACATTTGAACTTTCTAAGATATATTCCCTGCACAGTGAATTAGAATAAAAATGATCTTGGATAAAGAAATTTCAATGGGACTTTTTTTGATTGGCAATTTGAAGCTTCTAAACAGCATCAACAAAGTATAACATCTTCTTTGAAGAATTCCATGTCTAACATGACTGAATGGGATAAAGAATTGCAAGAATCAGTTTCTGAATTAACTAAGAAAAATAAAGAATTAGAAAGCCAGAGCCCTGCTATACTTACACCTCCTACTGCAGCTCCGTCTGCCCCTCCCCAAGCATCTGTCTCTCTGCACCCTCTTCTGATACCCTCCACTACAGTTCCCTCTGCTTCCCTGCCAGCAGTCTCTTCTCTGTATCCTTTTCTGCTCCTTTATCTGTCTGGAAAATCTCTGTCTGAGCTCCCTTTCTTCTCAGGAGGAGAAGCTACTAAAGACTCAAAGCCAAAAAGCCCAAAATTAGAAAGACCCAAACGAAAGAATCCAAAAGAGAGTTCAGAAGCAGAGAGTCCAAAAGTAGAAAATTCAAAGCCAAAGCCTGTTGTTGAAATACCTTTTAAAATTTATGCTGCAGAACCTGGACTAGGCACTAGAAAAGAAATCCAAAGAGTACTGTTATTGCTTATATTCCCTGGACTCATACACAATTACATAGCACTGCTAAATATTTTCCAAATTTACATGAGGATCCTCATAGATTTGCTAAAGAGTTCCAGGTCCTTATTGATGTTTACCAGCCTGGATTGACTGATTTATATCAATTAACCTATTTGTTAGTTGGCCCAGGAGAAGCCTAATTATGGTTAGAATGTGCTGAACAGAAAAATCCCCAAGATGATTTAGCTTTAAATACAGACAAAACGACTGATGTCCTTCTCAAAGAGGCTAAAGACAAAGCCAGTAGGCTACATGACACAACCCTTAAGGCCTTTCTCCAAAAAATCAACTGAACAAAATCCATTCTTGTACACAAAGCTGAGATGAAATCTTTTATGACTATCAACCCCAATTATTCCAGATGTTTTTGGAACATTCTGGGCTGAACCCTTCAGATGAGGGAATGAGCTGAACCTTTAATGTATTTATTTCTGGCCACAAGCCTGAAATTTCAACATTAGCTAAAAGGCATCATTTAAATTGGAAGGCAGCTTCCACTGAGGAATTAACTACTTTCACTCATGAGCTTGCTCAAACTTTAGAAACAAAGCAGACTGCTAAAACTAATTAAATAAATTAATAGCCCTTCAATTACAACAGCTACAAGGGCCTGCTCAGAAAAAAGGGTTTTCAACCCTCCAATGGACCTAAAACTTGTCTCTACAACTATTGTGAAAAGCCTGGCCATTGGAAAGGTGAATGCCTTAAATTAAAGAATAAACGAAAAGGTTCCACCTCAGCTGCTCCTCCCACTGATTCAGAATTATGGGGCTCTGGAGACAAAACAGGGACTTTTCCTATGGTAGCTCTAAACTTTCAAGGAGAAATAACTATGTATATTAATGGAGAACCTTGTAAATTTTAATTGATTCAGGGGTTACCTTATCTGCAATTAATCCCATGTGCTAAAAAGCCCCTACCCTGGAGTAAAAAGACTTCAATTATAGTGGGAGTTACAAACAAGGAACAAACACTATTTTCATTCTCAACCTGTGCCAATTTATCTTGGCTCAATAGAAGATTTACATCCTTTTCTACTGAGTCCTGAAACACCTGTTAAGTTAATAGGAAGAGACATTTTATCTAAATGAAAATGCCATTTATAATTTAATGAAAGGGAGGAAATATTAATTTTGCCTGATAATCAAAACTTAGGAATAGACAACATTCAAAAGGAAGAAGATATTTTCCACATGCAAGCCCTTAGTATGCCTCTTCAAAATCCTGTGCCTGTAGCTCCCCTCTCCCTGGAAGTTATTTCTCAGGTCCCTGAAACTTTGTGAGCCACAGCTTCTACAGATGTTGGCAGAGTTCTTTCAGCTGATCCTATTAAAATTCAAGTGGCTATTTCTAAGCCTTTGCCAAAGATTCTGCAATATCTACTTAAACAAGAAGCAAAAGAAGGAAAAACTCCTATTACCTCAATATTTTCTTTCTAAAGGATTAATTATCCTCTGCAATAGTTCTTGCAATACTCCTATCCTTCCAGTTAAGAAACCTCATGGTAGAGGTTGATGTTTTGTTCAGGATTTATGTGCAATATACCGCATTGTTATTCCTAGGTACCCCGTTGTCCCTAACCCACACCTGTTACTTCCCAGCACTGTCCCCTAAAGCAATATGCTATACTGTTATAGAACTTTGTAGCTCATTTTTCAGAATTCCTGTCAAAACTGAAAGTAGATATTTGCTTTGCTTGGGAAAGTCAACAACTTACTTAGAATGTCATGCCTCAGGGTTTTACAGATCACAGTCATTTTTCTCAAATTTTAGTTGCAGATGTGCAACTTTTGCAATTTCCAAATGAATCTACATTGTTACAATATGTTGATTATTTGCTGATGTGTTCAACTTCTCAGCAGGCTTATCTAGAGGACAGTATTGCATTACTAAAACATTTACCCCTTGGTGGACATAAAGTTTCAGAAGAAAATTTGCAATTAGCTCATCCTTCTGTCAAATACCAAGTTCTTTTAATCTCTACAAAAGGCATTTCTATTGACCCCAGGAGAAAAGAGGTTATTGCAGCTTTTCCCCTGCTTAAAACAAAGAAACAATTAAGGGAATTTCTGGCTATTTGAGGTTATTGTTGAGCCTGGATTTCTAATTATTCTCTTATGGAACAGTCTTTATACAAATATTTGAAAGCCTCTGAGCCTGATCCATTCTATCTTGCCCCAGATGACCAAAGGGGCAATAACTAAATTAAAAATAATCTTTAATTAAAACTCCTGCTTTAGGATTTCCTAACTATCACTTATGCTTTGCACTTTTTGTGCATGAAGTTTCTGGTAATGCATTAAGTGTTCTTACACAGAAACACGGGGGACAAAATAGGCCAGTGGGTTACCATAGCGTGTAGTTGGACCCTGTGGCCAGGGCTGACTTCTCCCTTCCATGCCTTAGGGAGGTGGCTGCTACAGCAAAATTCGTATAAAATATATCAGATATAGTTTTGGGAAAACTTTAAAATGTATGCATACTCCATGCTGTATCTGAATCGCTTAATTCTTCATTAACTCAAATTTATCTGCCAGTAGATTCACTTCTTATGAAGTGCTTCTTCTGGTAGCCACTAATATTAGGTTACATATTGTAGCTACTTTAAACCCATCTACCATTCTCCCTACAGCTGTTAATGATTACCGTCCTTCCAGTGATTGTTTCGACTTAACCGAGCAGCTTCTGAATCTTGAGAGTTGTTTAAAGGAAATTCCTTTAACAAATCCTAAAATGATATTATTTGTAGATGGCTCTAATTTGAAATCAACTCCTAACTCTCACTATCAGGCTGGCTCTGCTGTTACAACTTCTACCAAAGTCCTTGAAAGCCAATCACTCTCCAAAGCTATGTTGGCTCAGCAAGCTGAACATATTACTCTTACCAGAGCACGTAAACTTGCTAATGGGGAAGTCCATAAATGTTTTTATAGATTTGAAATATGCATTTGGGACTGTACATGATTTTGTAATATTGTGGAAACAAACAAGTTTTTTAACCTTCTCCTATAACACTATTAAAAACAGGGCTTTAGTAGCAGACCTATTGGATGCTTTACTGATGCCTTCTAAAATTGCTGTAGTTTAAATATAAGCACATCAGCCAAAGGGAGTGCCCCAGACTGAGGAAATTAGAGGAAATAATCTCAATGATGCAGCTGCCAAACAAAGCTGCTTCCCAAATTATTGCTGCCCCTGAAATAGCAAAAGAGTGTGTAGAGGGGCTTTTGTAATAACCTCTAGAAAGCTATTCTCGTGAAACCACTGGTATATCCAACAAAGAGAAATTTTTTAAACATCATCAATTGGCTCAATGCAATGAAATTGAAGCATGGAAAATCTCAGGCTGTTATCAAGACCCTGACACTAAGCTATTGTTAGGACCTAGTGCCAAAATTGTTTTTCTTAAACTTTTACACATCCCTATGATGAGGACTCTACATGAGAATACTCATCTAGGGAGAGAGAAAACAATTGAAGTTTTAAAGAAATATTGGTGGAGAAAATTTTCTGAAACAGCTGAGAATGTGACCACTCACCACTCTATCTGCGTCATTATAATCCTGGGCAACATCTTAAGACTTCCCCTGGACAATATTCTTTGCTTTCTGGGCCTACGCTCAAATGACAGTCAGATTTTATCCAGCTTCCACCTTTAAGTGATTAAAAGTATGTGTTAGTAATGATTGGTAGATTTTCACACTGGGTAGAAGCTTTTATCTGTCGTCAGGCCACTACTTTTTTTGGGGCAAAGAAGCTCCTCGAAAACATAATACCTACTAGGGGAACACCCAATTTCTTTGCAGTGATCAGGGAACTCATTTTACTGGACAAGTTATTCAAGAATCATGCTGAGTTTTCCCCATATACCAGAGATTACATTACTCTTACCACTCATAATCCTATGGACTTGTAGAAAGGATTAATTGTATAATAAAAACTCAACTTGCTAAATTTTCTGAATCCTTGGGTTTGCTCTGGACTAAAGTTCTGTCTTTAGTCCTTCTAAATTTAAGAAGAACCCCTTTTAGCTCTTGTGTTAGTCATCTAGTGCTGCCATAACAGAAATACCACAACTGGATGGTTTTAACGAAGAGAAATTTATTTCCTCACAGTCAAAGTAGGCTCAAAGTCCAAATTCAGGGCGTCAGCTCCAGGGGAAGGCTTTTTCTCTCTGTCGGCCTTCTTCTCTTTGGTGTTCCCCTGGACTAGGAGCTTCTCTGTGCAGGGACCCCAGTCCAAGGGACGCGCTTTGCTCCTGGCACTGCTTTCTTGATGGTATGAGGTCCCCCTGTCTCACTGCTCACTTCTGTCTTTTATATCT